>NC_079493.1:33349668-33721818 GCF_030052815.1 Hevea brasiliensis
TAAGCTAGTGCTGAATAACTACTGAAAACAAAAGAAAATAAATCCGAGAACTTAAGGAGAATTCTATTTGGATAAATAATTTCAGAATTAAGATTTCACACCTTAACCCAGTTATGATTTTAATCTTACTTTATTAATGGAATGAGAGTTGTCACTTTGATGGAAATTAATTCTAAAGTATCTTAGATCCTTTCTTAAGGTATCTAAGGTGTATTTTAATTAGTTCGAACCTTACTTTTGTGGTAATCAATCATAATAAAAAATCCTTAAGATCTATGATTAATTATAGAATTCCACAAAGGTCATTAACCTATCTCTAGGTTAGATTTTCTAGGTTCAAAATCCTGATTTTTTTATACTAATTTTCACTTTTCAGTTCTTCAATTAATATCTTAGATCATAATTAAGTGGATACCAATACATAGCATGCATTAAGAATATAAGAGATTGAATCAAATCTCAAAACTCAATTCCATTAAATAAAACTCAATGTATATCCATAACAGAAGTTAAGAATGCTACTTTCTAAATTCTAGAATTAAAGGAACTACTCAATCATGGTGAGTTTAATAAACATGATGTAATGAAAATAAAAGAACATAAAACTAGTTTGAAGAATTAGAACAAAAGAACTGAGAGAAAGATTTTGTAACTGTGGACTTATGGAACTTTGGCTGAGAGATCTCTTCCTTAGCATTGATGCAATCCCTCTACAAGACAGCTTGGGAACTAGGGTTTTCAGAAAGTATTCTCTCAAAGATCTTCCTTTTCTCTTTTCTCTTCTTTTTCCTTTTTTTTTTTATTTTATTTTCTCCCCCTTCCTCTATGCTTTCTGCCTACTGATATTTATATTAGATGTCCTAGAGTTAAGTTTTAGAGTCTGAAGGGCAGTAGAAGTCTAAAGGGCATGCCAAAATAGGAGCTAGAGTTGAATTAGGAAGCTAGTTGACATATAGTACATGACCTATGTGTCACTACACGGCCTGGGGCGTGTAAGTGTCTAGAGTGATTTTAGCCTTTCTTCAGATGAAAGACAGAATGTTACATGGGGCATTTGGGTTTACACAGGTCAAAGTACACAGTCCGTGTACTATCTCCATTCCTTTTATCATTTCAAGCTTTGATGAGCAGAAGGTTATTGTGACACCCCTCACTCATCTACAGTGTAGCCTAGCAAGGCATGTCATATTCAGTGTTTGAACACCCTATCTTATCTTACTTTATTCCTTTTATAATTTGTTCTCATTATACTTTAAAAATAAATTATATTTCTAAAGAAGAAACTAACAGAGTTTTTACTATTTTATTATCAGTTGGCGTGTTTTACTATTCACCTGTTTAAAAATTTCAACAATAATTTCCAATAAAAATCTCAACCATATTTATCACAACCATCTCATCATTTCAAATATCATTATGTGTTTCCATTCCCTATTCATTTTCATAAAAATTCATTCATGCTCAATTTATATACAAAAATTCTCAATCTTCATTAATTTACATGATTTGCAAGCTAATTACACAAATTCATAATTTACAAGATATATAAATTATTTACATATGAAAGAGCTAATTTATTAATTTACATCACATACCTATTAAATACAATTTCATAATTTACATTATAACATAATAAATAAGTATATTATACCAAATACAAAATATGACCTATATGGGTTCTATCTGTAACACCCCTTACCCGGTCTATAGTGTAGCCGAGCAAAGTGTGCTACATTCGGTGCCGGAACATCCTATTCTGTCTTGTCATGTACAATATTAATTCATTTATATTATATTATGTGTAGAATTTTTTTTTATCCCATTCTGTCACATCATTTCTCATGTTAATCGTTCATGTACCATATCATAACATTATTCATAAAATTTTCAAATAAAATAAACCTGCATTTTATTCATATAACATTACTCACAATAATATACAATTTTATATACAATCCAAAATTTAGTTGCATATCTCCATCTAATTTATTACAGACAATAGCCAAAATACAAAATCTAACTATACATGAGCCCTACCAAAAAGAACTGGTGAGGTGACAATCTACACTGTAGCAGATCTGCTCAAGTTCTACGCTCTCACGCTGCTTCTTTGTGGCTCTCCTGTACCTATGCGTGGTAAGAACCAACGCGCTAAGCATAATGCTTAGTGGTGCATATATTGAAATAAAAATAAACAAATAACTGAAATAATTATTCTACGTGTATTCTTATAGGAAAATATAAAATTTTATGAATTTTTCCAGGTCTTTTACATGTTTATAGAACTTTGGACAAAAAAAATTAATCGAAGTCTTTTTATCATGTGTCTTATGTTTAATTCAATGAAGTTTACCTTAACAATCTTCTCATGTATTTATTTCAATTAAGGATTTATACTCATTTCTGTGCCCAAGTAACCTATGACAGACTATAAAGACTGGATACACGGGAGTATACAAGTTAGACAGCCGTATGTCTATCAAGTATACAACGGTCATATCAGGCACAAGGCCAGCGGGCAGGCATAAGCCAGTAATAATAAAAATTGGCACTATGGCCATCGAAAGGTGCATAAAGCGATGAGAATAATCATCTTAGACATATGTTGTCCACAATGATTATCCCCGTAAGATCTTGCAATATGTAGTCCCTAATTGGTATACCAATCGATCCAAGCTATATAAATGTGTCTAAGTGTACTTTGGGCAGAATAATATTATTAAGTATTTATAATTTCATTAATTCATGTTATTTTTATGCTTAACAATTTATTCTAATTCATTTCATCTCATATGCCTAATTGTTTTATGGGCTTTTCTTTAGGTCCAGATTTGGTGCACTGTCTTTGCATAGCAAATTCACTAGGATGTGGCTACTGTTTGGCCACACTCCCTTCATAGAATTTTTTTTCTCTATGTCTTATAGTCACTCAAAAATTTTTATTACAATTTTTCAAGTTTTTTAGAATTAATTATGGCCAAATTACTGGCCTGGACTCATGTACCCTATTCTACCAGGACTCATGTTTAGATCAGAAACTTTGGCTCCCATTTTGGAGTTCTTATGTTCATAATTTGAGGACCAAGTCTAAAACAAAGTTGGACCCTGTTTCTTAGGGTTCCAGATCTGTATGGCCCAACCCAATTGGAGTTTTCTAGTAGGAGATATAGCTAAATGTGTGTTCTGAGGTCAAATGGTTCTTTTGAAAATTTCCAGAATTTATATGTTAACTTAACCTAGTCAATTGACCTAGTTCCCTAGGTTTCTGGGTTTTGGTTAAAAGATCAATATTATATATCTATGTCTTATAAAACTTTTGCCATTGGTTTCATTGCATTTGGATTTTTATAGACCAAGTTATGGCCATTTTGCCAAAACTGGTCGGGTGAGCTTTAGTCCAGAAAATTCTGGGCAGAATGGTGCAGGTCAGTTTGGTGTCCCGATTTGAGTCAACAATTTCATTTGGTTAGAGGCATTTCTGGGCTTAGTGTTCTCGATCGAAGTTGTAGTCCTAGGTCTCATCTTTCTACTGGTTAAAATTCAGATCATTTAGACTTGTCTAGAAGAAGTTATGGCCAAATGAACATGTACTGTTCATTTAGTCAATTTTCTAGGTTCAAGGTCTGGACATCCGAATTGGGACAGTAAATTGGTCAACTTATGAACAGAATTTGGGCATGGTTTCTTCATGAAAAATGGGGCATTTTGTCCTAGGTTTCACCTGCAATTGGCCTCACACCAATTGGAGCAACACAACTCCAGTTATAACTCAAACAATGCACTGGACTCAAAGGTCCGATTTTCCTGCATAAAAATCAACACTCCCAAACTCAATTCTCCCAACTCCACAAACTTCATTTAGCATATATAGCTCTTCTAATGGTCATTAAATCATCTCAACATCATCCATTTCAAGACACACATCAATTTCCTCAAAGTTAGGTCAAAAACCCTAACTCACAATTTTTCAATTCATGTAAACACATGCCAATCAATTTGTTCATCACAATTACTCATCAATATCACTAATAAACACAAATAATTTCCTCAAAACCATCAAAACACAACTCATATAATGGCTGATGAAATTTAGAAATTTTCTATCCCTAAAAATTTCTTTTAATTTTATATCAATCTAACTTAATTTAGCAAGCTTATCATACTTAGAAAAGAAATAGAAATAAATTAGTGCACTAACCTCTTTGAGATCAATTTAAGCTCTCCAAAACTTCAATATTTCTTCTCTTTGTTACTACCAATAGCTTTCCCAAGACTTGAAATGAATTTTTTGTGAAGGTTGTATGAAGATTTATTGAGGAAATTAAGAGAAATAAAGCTTGAAAAAAAGAAGAAGCCATGGAGCTTTCTTTAGGGAATGGTTCGGCTAACTCTAGAAAATGGAAGAAGATGAGTGATTTTTGGGTTTTTTTAATCTCATTTTAACCTTTTTATGAATGCTTGTTGGATAGTGATTGGCTAACAAATTTTTATTACATCATGCTTACATGTGCATGATGTCATAATCCTAATTAAATTTCATTTTCTTTTCTTTTCTACTTAATTTTAATTTAATTTGTAGCAATATTTATTCATATTTTAGATCTAATAATTATTTATTTAACTGGACAAGTTGGCCAAAAATCATCTCTGAAGACGAAATGACTAAAATGCCCTCCGTTTGTCATAATAGACTAAAATTGTCTGTACCGATTGAAAAATTTTTCTAAACATTTTCTTGGCATTCTAATGCCATAGAAACCTCAATGACTCTTCTCTGGAGTCCCAAAAATTATTTCATAAATTTTCTCACGGGTCTGGGGTCGGTACCTGTCTTTACCGATACTTCCCCGTGCGGTCACCCATCGCTAGGGCACCGGCTCATTTAACTTGATTGTATTTTTATTTTTAAAATTTTTCCTTAATTTTTCTTACACTTATTTGAGTTATTTATGACTCCTCACTCTAGTCTAAATATTTTTCTAGACGTTCTAGCTGTCCAGACCCACACTGGTCACCGGAACAGTAGAATGTACGGAATTGCTACAGTGAGGGTGTTACAATTCTTCCCCTCTAACAAAACTTTCGTCCTCAAAATTTACTCGGTGTAAATAGTCGAGGAACTACTTCTCCTTAGTCTATTTTACTAGTTCTGGCTTTACGATCTTGTTCTTAACTAGTTCTGTACCTATTTACTTTTATCTCATACATAGGGTCTATTATTACATATACTAAAATTTTATAATGAGAAATATACCTCTAGCAACGTCTGCCAGCTCTGGCTCCTCCTGTGCCCTCATAGCATACACACGAGGTGCTACTCGAGCCTCGGGTCGCTTAATCATCTTAGAAGCTGGTCTCTGTGAGGTACCCATCACCTCTGGTATTGCAGGTCGTCTACCCCTCTGAACTGCAGGGGCAGATCTCTCAGTCGGTGGTGGGGCAGTGGAAACACTCCTATGGGGACAATCTCGTAGAAAATGGTCTGTAGCTCCGCATCGGAAACATCCCCCTGTCAACAATCGGCACTCTCCTCGGTGCCTCCTCTCACAGTAGGTGCATAATGGTATTGAGGCAGATCCCCCTACCACTGGGCCAGGAGAACTCCCCACTGACGCTCTGGACTGTGCCCCTCTCTGAGTAAACTGAGATGCCTGTCTCTGGCCCTGGCCCTGGCCCTGGGAAAACTTAGGCCTTTTACCTTCAGAAACTAGTGTACTAGACTGACCTTGTCCAGAACTCCTCTTTCGCTGTCTATCTCTCCTAGACTGCTCCTCATTTCGTACTCTCTCTACATTAAGTGATGCAGCCACTAGCCGGGAGAAATCTGTATACCCATGTGCCGTCACTATAATTCTGATATTATCATTCAGTCCATCTTCAAACCTACGGAGCTGGACTCCCTCTAGTACGGTGTGTGGCGCGAGGACACACCAGGCGGAAGCTGGTGGGCTTGTCATGACCCAGGGATGGGGTTGGGACGTGCTTGTTCAACCAGCTACGCACTGGGGTGGAAACTTCGTGTCCCACATCGGAAACGGGAAGATAAGATTTGGGCCATATATGTGGGAGCCTTCCTCACACAGTCGTAGCGCTTTTGGGAATGAAACCTCCCAAGGGACAAATCCGTGAGGCCCATGGGCCAAAGCGGACAATACTAACTAGAGAAGGATCGGGCTGTTACACTATCTATATGTATTGCTAAGGAGGTGATAACCTTAGATACTTCTGCAGATTCGGACTTCAAAATCCCAGTATAATATCTACTGTGCTTTATCTTCAGTACCTGTGCAAAGGAAACAATCCATCGCGCTATGCATTTCTACTTAGTGGTGCAATAATATAACAAAGAAATACTATACAAATAAAGATAGAAATGAAATGAAATTTGAATAATTAAAATTTAATTATATTTCATATAGAATTTCTAATATTGACTATCTTTTATTCTCCCAAAATCGTTTAAAGGGAAGAAAGCAAATCCATATAGCCGACTCCAAATTTTTGGGATAAAGGCTTAGTTGAGTTGAGTTGAGATTATCTTTTATTCTAATTTGTTTCTCTTTGCAAGTGCATTTATGATGAGTTGAGTTGAGATTATCTTTTATTCTAATTTGTTCCTCTTTGCAAGTGCTTTGTTCATAAATTTTATAATAATAAAATACAACATAAAAATATTCTAAAAATATTTAATTTATGCTTATGTTATTGTAAAAGATGCATTTGTAATATTTATTTAAGTTAAATTTCTTTTGCTAATCTTTTTATCACCTCACTAAATACTTTTTAGGTATTTTGGATTATTTCATAATAAATAAAAATTCCTAGGGTTATTTCATAATAATTGAATTTTAGAATTTATCTAGTTCATTTAAGATCTTTCTAATAAATAAAATTTTAAAACTAATCTAATTTATTTCATCTCTTTCTTACTCGTTTATTTAATTTCCATTATTCATAACAAATTTCACTGCCCAAGTAACCTATGACAGGCTGACTAAACTAGATAAGCAGGTCCTTGGCACTGGACACCATGGTGTCTCGGGCTGTCATATCATGGGACGCAAAACTTCAACCACGTATGCAATCAATATAGCTAACACAAGGCACGGCAGTGCCTCGGGCCGTCATACTATAGGACGTGAATACACAAAACGTTAACCATGTCACACCTTGCCCCTCTGTAAGGCATAACATGATCCCGTAGAATATCTAATGAACTATCGAACTTCTCCTACCGATAACTCATTAAGTACCCTACAAGAGATTTTAAAACAATTTTCTTACTTTTGTTAAGTGGTGAGCATTTTCTAGTTGGTGTCAAAAATATTTAATTAAAATTAAATGTAGTTAATATTTTTGGCCTATTTTATTTTTTCGCAAATTTTATAAAAATTTTAACAGAGTTCCGTTTGTATTTTGAGAAAATAGTTCTTCAAATACCTGAAAAAAGCACTTTCAATAATTTTTCTCAACAACTACTTCAATTTCACAATCAATCTCAAAATTCAACAATCAACATTTCTGAAATTTCAAAATTCAATAATCATTAAAATAATATCTATCAATTTCATTCAAATTAAATTAAAACATTTCCATTCATTAAAGACAAACAATCTATATATACAACATACTAAAATCTACATTAGGAAATCCAAACTAAATTTTATTACAACTTTATACAAACTTTGTACAGACTGCTCAAGACCAATTACATGTCCATACAATTAGGTGCAATACATACAACAAAATAAATATTTACATTCAGGGTATAAATTATACCCGATATAACTTCAAGCAAGTAGGTCCTCAATCCTCAACAGCTCAGTCCCCTGCTCCTCTAGTCTCTAAATCTGCGACAGCAATAAAAGCTATCGCTGAGTACTAGGACTAAATGGTGCATAACATACTAAAATAATCTTTATGCAGAATTTAAATCACATTTATTCAAAAATTGAACTGAACATAAGAGTTAAACACAAAACATGAATTATGAAATTTTATTCCAAACAATTTCATTTCGACGTATCAAAACACATTTCATAAAACCCCCAGTTATATCATGCCATTCGAAACAAATATAATCTCAATAGCCAGAGGCTAAGGAGAAGTCACATCACAAGGCTAGCTAGCTCAAATATAAGGATATCCATTCAAATCCTCTTCTACTGGCACACCTCAACACTTCTCCAGAGAAGGAATCAAAATTCGAAACTAATTACCCCCACTAGTCATGCTAGTGAGGTGTTCAAATATATGGTCATGACACTGTGGTTTCAAAACTTATCTTAACAATTTGCTAAACATTGCTATTTCAAATATACACAATAACTTTCACAGTTTAAATCAAAACATCATAAATAATGTCACAAATAAACTTTCAACAATTCAAAGCAAAAGTAAAATACATATTTCATTCACTTTATCAATGAATTTTAAAGCATAGTGATGTTGTGCACAAACCTCAAGCGAGTCGCCTTTTAGCCTTCACTCAGTTCCTCGGGTTCTTTACCGGTATTCTTTTCAACTGAAATATACAATTTCACAGTGTTTCAGTACTATAACTTAGCATAAATCCAAAAATAAATTTAACTTCACTTTTACCTAGCTCTAATGTGCTAAACTTGGCGTTCTTTAAATTTTTGTGTTTCGGGTTACTATTCACTACACTATTCAAGTCAAATTATTGACTTTCTAAGGCTTAATAGATATGGGAATTCCAATTTCACCCACATACCACATTTTGGTCACTAAATTTGTTGGTTTTGGTTGTTTATTCAAATTCTAAGTCTTTTAGGCAAATTTGATAAATTTTCAGTTTTAGAGTCTAAGGTTGCACTGTTCCATTAGTCACTTTTCTGTTAGAATTTGGCAAAAATTCCTTCATAGAAAATGTTCCCTATTGTCTTAAGTTTATTCTCCTTTTTGAATCACTCCAATTGGAGTTTTGTAGCTCAAGTTATAGCCATTTAAACCATAGCTGCCGGATTGGATTCAACCCAGATTTTTTGGGCAATTTTGGTTCTGGCAGTTTTAGGTTACCATCTTGGGGTGGCCAATTGACTTAGTTAATGACATAATTTGGGTTTGGGTTCTTCATGAAAGTTTTAGGTCTATACCTAAACTATCCACTGGTAAAATTTCAGGTCATTTTGACCTGTCTATCTTAAGTTATGACTAAATGAACAAACACTATTCATTTGGTCAGTTTGTACAGGGCAGACTGAGATTTTCCAAGTTTGGTCAATTTGTTCACTAGGTTTTGGTCACTTTTTGGGCATGCTTCCTAAATGAAAATTGTGTCATTTAGTGTCTATTTTCATTCTCAATTGGCTCATACCAATTGGACTTGTAAATTTTCATTTTGGTCCTTCAAAGGTAACTTGGTCATGCTGCCAGCATCATGACCACACTCAATCCGAATTTGCTTTTGATTCAAACACTCCTAACACACCTCATTAGGTCACAATTGACCATTTCTCTCCATAAACTAGGTCAAAGACATCATTTACATATTTCTCGCATTTTTTTCTCTAAACTCTAATGTCCAAAACCCTAATTCACACTTTCCTTGTATTTAGCTAATTCAAGCCTTTAATCATAACCATTTAACTACTTAAGGTTCATATACTCATTCAAATCCATCAAACCATGCAATAAAACCCCCATACACATGCTGGCTGAATTTCAGTCATGGTCCCTCAATAAATTTTTCTTTTCATTTTAAGTTTATTTACAAGTTAATCAAGCTAAAAATGTAGAAATCAAACTAAATTTATCAAGTTTGCTTACTAACCTTTCTTAGAACTCCAATTCCTTCAAATCTCTATCTTTTGTATTTCTTTCCTCTTTCAATCTTCTTCTCAAGTGGCTAAAACAAGCTCTAATGAGGTTTTTATGGAAGCTATTAAGGTTTAGTGAAGAATTTCAAGCTTGAGTACAAGCTTTAATGGAGGTTTAGTAATGGAGAAATGAGGGAGAGTGAGGGCGGCAAGGATATGTGGAAGAAGACTAAATGATTTTTTTTTCTTTTCTTTTCTTTTATGTATTTTATCTTATGGAAGACCAAAAAATCACTTTAATCAAATTTATTAATTAAAAGATTTATGGCATCATGCATGATGTCATGCATGATGTCATCTCTCTACACCTTTTTCATTTTCTCTTTTTTTTTTTTTTCTATTAGTTCTTTAATTTATTTCTCAATTTCAAAATTTTATTTTCTCCGATTTTATTTGACAGTTAGGTCAGGAGTCAGCTCTCGAGGTCAATTGACCAAATTGGCCCTCGCCGGTTTAACTTGGTTTGCAAATAATTCAATATTTCTTCTGGCTCTCTGACCTAATTATTTGACTAGCTTAACAATTCTTTTTCATGATTTTCTCTTTTCCACTGTGTTTATAATAGTCCTAAGGACCACGGCGTCACATTTTATGGTTCGAAATTTGAGTTTAAATCGACTTCGCAGTCGTTCTCGAGAAGGTCACCCATCACTGTGACTCTCGGCTCGTTTAACTTCTTATGTTCTTTTTTTCTTATTTATACTTAACTAATTGACAATTACTAATTATTTGTGTTTATGGTTTATCTAGTTGTCTTAAGTGTGGTTTTAATCCCCTTAATTATCCGGATCGACACCGGTCATCGGAATAGTGAAATGTACCAGGCTATACAAATAGGGGTGTTACAATTCTCCCCCCCTTAAAATAAATTTCGTATCGAAATTTTACCTGATATCAATCTTTGAACAGCTGTGGGTGCTATCTTCTCATCTCCTCCTTTCGTTCCCAAGTAGCTTCTTGGCTCGAATGATGGTTCCACAGCACTTTTACCAACGGTATCTGCTTGTTCCGTAGCTGCTTCACCTTATAAGCCAGAATCACTATGGGTTCTTCCTCATATGTGAGGTATGGATTCTCTTCAATTTCTTCCACTGGTAGTACGTGAGATGGGTCTGATCGATACCTCCTCAACATAGACACATGGAAGACATTATGTATCTTCTCCAACTCTGGAGGTAGTGCCAAACGATATGCCAAAGGACCCACCCTTTCCAAAATCTCATATGGCCCGATAAAACGAGGACTCAGTTTCCCCTTTCTACCGAATCTCATAATCCTCTTCCATGGAGAAACCATGAGGAAAACTTTCTCACCCACTGCATACTCAATATCCCTTCTTTTCAAATCAATGTAGGACTTCTGACGGTCTGATGCAGTCTTAAGTCGATCTCTGATTATCCTGATCTTCACCTTAGTTTACTGAATAATTTTGGGTCTAATCATCTTTCTTTCACCCATGTCATCCCAACACAATGGGGTTCTACATTTTCTGCCATACAAAGCTTCATATGGAGGCATCCCAATGCTTGATTGATAGCTGTTGTTGTAAGCAAACTCAATCAAAGGCAAGTGTGTGTCCCAACTGCCCTCAAATTCAATCACACAAGCCCATAGCATGTCCTCCAAGATCTGAATTACTCTTTCGGACTGGCCATCTGTCTGTGGGTAGAATGCTGTACTGAAGTTCAATCTAGTTCCTGGGGCTCTCTGAAGACTACCCCAGAATCTAGAAGTGAACCTAAGAGCTCTGTCTGATATAATGGATACTGGCACTCCATGTAGTCTCACAATTTCATCAATGTATAACCTGGCCAATCTTTCTAAACTGTAGTCCATCCGGACTGGCAGAAAATGAGCAGACTTGGTTAGTCTGTCAACAATGACCCATACTGCATCATGACTCTTCTGTGTCCTCGGAAGTCCCATCACAAAATCCATTGTTATTCTCTCCCATTTCCATTCTGGTACTGGTAGTGGATGTAACAACCCAGCGGGTACTTGATGCTCTGCCTTTACTTGCTGACAAGTTAGGCATTTGGAAACAAACTCTACCACATCTCTTTTCATACCCATCCACCAGTAATGCTCCTTTAGCCCTCTATACATTTTCGTGCCACCAGGGTGCATGGCAAAAGGAGACTCATGTGCTTCCTTCAAAATGATTTACCTCAAATCAACATCATTAGGAACACACATTTTGCCCTGGTGTAGTAGTAGACCATCATCTCTGATTGAGAATTCTGGTTTCTTGCCCGCGGACTTTTTCCAACGACTTCGATACTTGATCATTACGAGCGACCATTACGATCGATCAATCAATACTGGCTGTACATACCATGCAACAACTATCTGCCCATCATCATTAATCTCTAAGCTGGCATGCAATGATCTTAACTCATGTACCATAGACAAAGAAGTAACCCGTAGACTTGCCATAGTTTTGCGACTTAAGGCGTCAACCACAACATTAGCTTTCCCTGGCTGATAGTCTATCAGACAATCATAGTCTTTTATCAACTCTAGCCATCCCTTCTGTCTCAAATTTAACTCTTTTTGGGTGTCCAAATACTTCAAACTCTTATGATCTGTGCAGATGTAATACTTTTCTTCATACAAATAGTGTCTCCAGATCTTAAGAGCAAACACAATAACTGCAAGCTCTAAATCATGTGTCGGATAATTCCTCTCATGCAGTTTTAGCTGGCGTGATGCATAAGCAATGACATTTCGATCTTGTATCAATACACAGCCTAACCTATTGTGAGAAGCATCACTGTAAACTGTATATTCTTTACCTGGGGTAGGTAAAGTCAGGATTGGAGCTTCAGTCAAACATTTCTTCAATTCATCAAAACTCTGTTGGCATTTACCTGTCCACTGAAATTTCACATCTTTTCTAAGCAGCTTGGTAAATGGAGATGCCAACATGGAAAATCCCTTCACAAATCGACGGTAGTATCCAGCTAAACCTAAAAACTACGAATTTCTATGACATTTCTGGGTGGCCTCCAATTAGGACAGCTTCTATCTTACTTGGATCTACCTTGATGCCCTCTGCTGATACTATGTGTCCCAAAAAGGATATTTCTTTCAGTCGAAATTCACACTTCGATAATTTGGCATATAGCTGTTTCTCCCTCAAAGTCTGTAGTACAATCCGCAGATATCTATCATGCTCTTCTGCATTCTTCGAATAGACCAATATATCATCTATGAATATCACAACAAATTGATCGAGGTATGGTCTGAAGATAGCGTTCATCGATCCATAAAAGCAGCCGGAGCATTAGTCAACCCGAATGGCATGACTAGGAACTCATAATGGCCATAGCGGGTTCTGAAGATAGTTTTAGGAATACTCTGCTCTTGTACTTTCAGCTGATAATAATCTGATCTCAGGTCAATTTTGGAGAACACAGCTGCACCCCTTAACTGATCAAACAAGTCATCAATACGGGGCAATGGATATCTATTCTTTATTGTCACCTTATTCAACTGTCGATAGTCAATGCATAACCGGAGAGTGCCATCCTTCTTCTTTACAAACAACACTGGCGCTCCCCAAGGTGACACACTGGGGTGGATAAAGCCCTTGTCAAGCAACTCTTGCAACTGCACTTTCAACTCTTTTAGTTCTGCAGGTGCCATCCTATATGGCGTTATGGAGATTGGGTCCACACCACACTTCCGCTGAGCCACTCTGATTCAATCCTTTCTAGCTCAAGTGCTTGAGACATGAGTTCTGAGAAGTTGCTGTGCCTGAATCCCACAACTTGCATCCTCAAACTGGGCTTCAAACCCGTCTCAAATCTCTTGCACCTTGCCTTGCTGGTAGAAAGGAGACTCCCAGCATTATGACTTAAGCGGGAGAACTCTCTCTCATACTCTACCACTGATCGGTTCCCTTGTTTCATACTAAAAAATTCTTGCAATTTCTGATCAACATAAGCATTTGGGATGTATTTCTGTCTGAATTTTCTAATGAAGTCATCCCAGGTCAGTGCTGGGGGTTCAGCCAAGCTGTGGGGGATGGTCTTCCACCAATCATACGCATCCCCTTGCAGTAGAAACACAGAGTATTCAAACTTCAATTCATATTGGCAGTGCAGCTTCTTGAACACTCTGTCCATTCTTTCAAGCCATTGCTCTGCCTCTAAAGGGTCCACTGCACTTTAAATTCGTGAGCCTATACTTCAATAACTTATCATACTGTCTGGCTGGAGGCAGTGGTTGTGCCACAGGTGTCTGGGGTGGAGCTTGAGCAGGCATATCCCCAGCCATTTGCTGAAACATCGCAGCCATCTGCTGGGTAAACTGTGCAGGAAACTACGGCATTTGTGGGGCTGGTGCTACTGATCCACTGACATTCTGTAAAGCTGGGGCTTTCTCTTGTGCCTCAGCTTCAACAGACTGCTCAACTGAGCGATCCCCTTCTTCCATTTCAGTTTGAAGTTAGGGCATCTCCTGAACAATTAACACATGGAGATTCCTTCTGTTAGTTCATATTTATGATGTAATACACTGTAAGTAACAAATATGGATATTGAGCAGTTGTATTTAACAAGGAAAAACACAAATTCTAAACTTAAAACATACTTCAAAAACCTGGCTCTGATACCACTTAAACATGTCACACCTTACCCCTCTGTAAGGCATAACATGATCCCGTAGAATACTTAATGAACTATCGAACTTCTCCTACCGATAACTCATTAAGTACCCTACAAGGGATTTTAAAACAATTTTCTTACTTTTGTTAAGTGGTGAGCATTTTCTAGTTGGTGTAAAAAACATTTAATTAAAATTAAATGTAGTTAATATTTTTGGCCCATTTTATTTTTCCGCAAATTTTATAAAAATTTTGGCAGAGTTCCGTTTGTATTTTGAGAAAACAGTTCTTCAAATACCTGAAAAAAAGCACTTCTAATAATTTTTCTCAACAACTACTTCAATTTCACAATCAATCTCAAAATTCAACAGTCAACATTTCTCAAATTCTAGAATTCAATAATCATTAAAATAATATCTATCAATTTCATTCAAATTAAAATAAAATATTTCCATTTATTAAAGACAAACAATCTATATATACAACATACTAAAATCTACATTAGGAAATCCAAACTAAATTTTATTACAACTTTATACAAACTTTGTACAGACTGCTCAAGACCAATTACATGTCCATACAATTAGGTGCAATACATATAATAAAATAAATATTTACATTCAGGGTATAAATTATACCCGATATAACTTCAAGCAAGTAGGTCCTCAATCCTCAATTTCGATCTGCTCCTCTAGTCTCTAAAGTCATGACAAGAATAAAGCTATCGCTGAGTACTAGGACTCAGTGGTGCACAACATACTAAAATAATCTTTATGCAGAATTTAAATCACATTTATTCAAAAATTGAACTGAACATAAGAGTTAAACACAAAACATGAATTATGAAATTTTATTCCAAACAATTTCATTTCGAAGTATCAAAACACATTTCATAAAACCCACAGTTATATCATACCATTCGAAACAAATATAATCTCAATAGCCAAAGGCTAAGGAGAAGTCAAATCACAAGGCTAGCTAGCTCAAATATAAGGATATCCATTCAAATCCTCTTCTACTGGCACACCTCAACACTTCTTCAGAGAAGGAATCAAAATTCGAAACTAATTACCCCCACTAGTCATGCTAGTGAGGTGTTCAAATATATGGTCATGACACTGTGGTTTCAAAACTTATCTTAACAATTTGCTAAACATTGCTATTTCAAATATACACAATAACTTTCACAGTTTAAATCAAAACATCATAAATAATGTCACAAATAAACTTTCAACAATTCAAAGCAAAAGTAAAATATATATTTCATTCACTTTATCAATGAATTTTAAAGCATAGTGATGTTGTGCACAAACCTCAAGCGAGTCGCTTCTTGGCCTTCACTCCGTTCCTCGGGTTCTTTCCCGGTATTCTTTTCAACTGAAACACACAATTTCATAGTGTTTCAGTACTATAACTTAGCATAAATCCAAAAATAAATTTAACTTCACTTTTACATAGCTCTAATGTGCTAAACTTGGCATTCTTTAAATTTTTGTGTTTCGAGTTACTATTCACTACACTATTCAAGTCAAATTGTTGACTTTCTGAGGCTTAATAGATATGGGAATTCCAACTTCACCCACATACCACATTTTGGTAACTAAATTTGTTGGTTTTGGTTGTTTATTCAAATTCTAAGTCTTTTTGGCAAATTTGATAAATTTTCAGTTTTGGAGTCTAAGGTTGCACTGTTCCATTGGTCACTTTTCTGTTAGAATTTGGCAAAAATTCCTTCATAGAAAATGTTCCCTATTGTCTTAAGTTTATTCTCCTTTTTGAATCACTCCAATTGGAGTTTTGTAGCTCAAGTTATAGCCATTTGAACCATGGCTGCCGGATTGGATTCAACCCAGATTTTCTGGGCAGTTTTGGTTCTGGCAGTTTTAAGTCACCAACTTGGGGTGGCCAAATGACTTGGTTAATAGCATAATTTGGGTTTGGGTTCTTCATGAAAGTTTTAGGTCTATACCTAAAATGTCAAATGGTAAAATTTCATGTCCTTTTGACCTGCCTAGCTCAAGTTATGACCAAATGAATAAACACTGTTCATTTGGTCAGTTTGTACAGGGCAGACTGATTTTCCAAGTTTGGTCAATTTGTTTACTAGGTTTTGGTCACTTTTTGGGGATGCTTCCTAAATGAAAATTGTGTCATTTGATGTCTATTTTCATTCCCAATTGGTCTCATACCAATTGGACTTGTAAATTTTTATTTTTCGTCCTTCAAAGTAGGATGACCACACTTAATCCAAATTTACTTTTGATTCAAACACTCCTAACACACCTCATTAGGTCACAATTGACCATTTCTCTCCTTAAACTAGGTCAAAGACATCATTTACAAGTTTCTCACATTTTTGTCTCTAAACCCTAATGTCCAAAACCCTAATTCACACTTTTCTTGTATTTAGCTAATTCAAGCCTTTAATCATAACCATTTAACTACTTAAGGTTCATATACTCATTCAAATCCATCAAACCATGCAATGAAACCCCCTTACACATGCTGGCCCAATTTCAGTCATGGTCCCTCAATAAATTTTTCTTTTCATTTTAAGTTTATGTGCAAGTTAATCAAGCTAAAAATGTAGAAATCAAACTAAATTTATCAAGTTTGCTTACTAGCCTTTCTTAGAACTCCAATTCCTTCAAATCTCTATCTTTTGTATTTCTTTTCTCTTTCAATCTTCTTCTCAAGTGACTAAAACAAGCTCTAATGAGGTTTTTATGGAAGCTATTAAGGTTTAGTGAAGAATTTCAAGCTTGAGTACAAGCTTTAATGGAGGTTTAGCAATGGAGAAATGAGGGAGAGTGAGGGCGGCAAGGATATGTGGAAGAAGACTAAATGATTTTTTTTTCTTTTCTTTTTTGTATTTTATCTTATGGAAGACCAAAAAATCACTTTAATCAAATTTATTAATTATAGGATTTATGGCATCATGCATGATGTCATGCATGATGTCATCTCCCTACACATTTTTCATTTTCTCTTCTTTTTTTTATTTTTCTATTAGTTCTTTAATTTAATTCTCGATTCCAAAATTTTCTTTTCTTTGATTTTATTTGACAGTTAGGTCAGGAGTCAGCTCTCGGGGTCAATTGACCAAATTGCCCCTCGCCAGTTCAACCAGGTTTGCAAATAATTCAATATTTCTTCTAGCTCCCTAACCTAATTATTTGACTGGCTTAGCAATTCTTTTTTGTGATTTTCTCTTTTCCACTGTGTTTATAATAGTCCTAAGGACCGCAGCATCACATTTTATGGTTCGAAATTTGAGTTTAAATCGACTTTGCAGTCGTTCCCGAGAAGGTCAACCATCGCTGTGACTCTCGACTCGTTTAACTTCTTATGTTCTGTTTTTCTTATTTATACTTAACTAATTGACAATTACTAATTATTTGTGTTTATGGCTTATCTAGTTGTCTTAAGTGTAGTTCTAATCCTCTTAATTATCCGGACCGACACCGGTCACCGAAATAGTAAAATATACCAGGCTATACAAATAGGGGTGTTACAAACCACATATGCAATCAATATGACTAAGAAGCCATGATAACAAATAGTCGGGTATACAAGTCATAAATGCGGGCATAAAGCCATAAATACAGGCATAAAGCCTTATGCAGTACTGTTCAATAAATCCCCTATTAGCTTTTCAATCTATCCAATCTTACACTTGTATCTAGGTAATACATGGGCACATTAGTTCTATTAAATGTTCATATGTTTTATTATTTGATTATATTTTCTATTTATATTTTATAACATTTTAATTCTAGTTATGATGGAAGCATAATTTCCAAATCACATTTATTGATCACAATTCACATTAATTATTTTCACATACCATTAAACTCAAAATATTCTTCCTTTCTCTCATGATGAGAACTAATGTCCCATTCACACATTCATGTGATTCATTTATTCATTATAATATTTATATGAATTCATAATATAAGAAGTATTTTACTTACTAAGTATTTATGATTCACTTTAATTCCTCTCATGTACCATTTATTGTATAGGGTGTTATTATCTTATTTGTAATAGAAACATAAGTCCTAATGTTAACTTTATCTCATTTATATTTAACAATCCATTTAGGTTAATTTCATTTCATATTTCAAGTTGTATTACTTATGTCTTATGTGATCTACTAGTGATGGAAATATAAATCCTAACTACCTATTTACATAACTTAAGTGTAACACCCCTAAGTTCGGTAGTGCGTTCTACTGCTCCAGTGACCAGTGTTGTCCGGACAGCTAGGATGCCTAGAACTACACTTCGATATGTGTGAGGAGACATAAAATAATGAAATACAAGAAAAGAAAATACAAGAAAAACAAAGGAAAAATCATAGCAAAGAAATGTAACCGAGTTAAGTGAACCGGGAAACCTAGCGATGGGTGACCGCACCGGGAAGTCACGGCGTGGACCGTTGACTGGCCCTGGACTGCGGGGAACCCTGGAAAACATTTTTAGGACTTTAATAGAACCTTATTGAAGAATAAATATCATTAGAAAGATCAAAGAAAAATTAAATAATTAGTACAAAGAAAAGTGAGAAATCGAAAAACAGACAAAACCTTAATACCGAAAAATCAGGAATGCCACCTGAACAGGGGCATTATGGTCATTTGACATCCCGAAGTGTCTTTTGACCTAAATGTCCATTAAAAATAAATAATATTACACTTAGAAAATGAAATAAAAAATTAATTTGGTGGTACCTAAAGTAAATAGCTAAAATCAAGGGTTTAATGTGGGATTAAATGAAAGTTTAGCTTAAAATATGATTAAAATTGTGAGTGGACCACTAATGCATAAAATAAACATATAATAGGGCAGCTGTAACTCCACTAAATCAGCTGAACTTCATCTTCCTCAAAGTGATCTCAACATTGCCGTGAATGAAGGTGAGAGGAAAAACCATGGCCATTTCTCATGCAAGCTCTCTTAACTCTCCATTTTCAACTCCAATCTCTTAAGTTCCTTCATGAAACTTTGTCTACTCATCACAAGGAAGAGTTTGATACTAAATTTGAGAAGTTTAAGCAAGGTTTAACAAACTCCAAGCATAAGGTAAGTTCATAATTTTGAAGATAGCTTTGTTAAGTTTTGTGTGCATGTTATGGGTGTTGGTTTTGTGAAGGAAATTTTGAAGTTTAAATAGTTATTGAGATAGCCATTTTTGGGCAGCCTTGGGGACACTTGAATAAATGTGTATATTCATGGGAGTGTTGGCAGAATTGTGGCATTAAGGAATGAAGGATATGTGTATGAAATTATTGTGTAAAGTGTATGTGAGAATTAGTGGTGTTTAGGTGTGTATGTAATGGTATTGAGATATTGTAAATGTGAATTATATTTGGTGTGTTGAGGGTAATGGTAATCTGCCCAAAATAATGTTAATGTAAAGTAGATTATACTGTGGTTAATGTACCAAAACAGATTAGTAGGGAAGTGAACCAAATTGCAAGGTATATGTGTGTTTGAAGTGGGGTGTGAAATGCATATTGAGGGCAGTGTACATTTTAGCCCATAACCTGAAATGTGTAACCTCAATTGGTATGAGACCAATTTGAGGTGAAACTAGGCACAAAATGTTCCAACTTTCATTGAGAAACCATACCAAAATTCTGCTTGCAAGTTGATGTGAAAAATGACCAATTCGGATTAGGTACACTTGAGACCTAAAAACTGACCATTTGGGCAGCAGTGAGTATTTAGGCCATAACTCACTCAAAACAGGTCCAATTGACCTGAAATTTTAACCATGAATAGTTAAGACCCATACCTACAAGTCTTATGAAGACACCAAAGCCCAGAAATGACCATAAGCAAGTCAAACAACTTGCACAAGTTCGGGTCCAAAAACTGGCCGAACCAAAGTTGACCAAATTGACCAAAAAAATGACCTAATTGATGCCATTTGACCAGCAATAGTATAATGACCATAACTTGGTCTACTTAACTCAGATTGACCTGAAATTTTGCCCCGCGTGCAATAAGACCTAGATCTACAAGTTTGTAGTTTCGACCGAGACTCGAAAACCGAGGGAACTAGATCGTCCGGTTAGGTCAAACCAGTGTCCCGGAATCCAGCAATTTGCATTAAAGTGCACTAAGCAAGGAAATGACTTTGGTAAAACATACCAAACCTAAAACCCTATCGAATGTGACATATTAACGACACTAAAACCTAATTTACCTAAAACGCAACGAGGGTCGGTATATTAGGTGATTAAGTGAATAATTGAGTTCAGTGCATTATTTACCAAACACCATCGATAGAGACAATTTAATTTGGTACTGAAACACTTCGGATTGTGTTTCTCAGTTAACAAGGACTCAGCAAAAGGGAAGGAAACACTGAGTCGGACGAGGGGCAGTCATCGAGGTTTGTGCACAACAACTATTTCTCTTGAATTTTTCAATTGAAATAAATATTGACTATTTGTATATTATTGTTTGAAATTGTGGAAATGTGTTTGATGGACACTTATTGATTGAAAAACATTGTGAATGGTTTGAAACTGTGAAAAATTGTTTGAATGATATTGATGGATACTTATTGATTGAAAAGCACGTAAATGGTTTTGTGGAAATTGAAGTGAATTACAATTGTGTTGCCATTTTGTGAATGAAATTATAACTTTGGAAATTTATTGGATTCTTATGGATCATTTGAATAAAATGTTTGGAATTGTTTTGACTCACAATTGGCATGACACTGATACTATGTTCCTCCTCCATTAATGGGGTGAGTGTGATTATTCCTCCCTCTTTGACTTATCAGTCTGGGGTGAGTATGATTATGTTCCTCCCTCTTTGACTTCTGAGTCTGAGGTGAGTGTGGATGAGTACTCATTAGATAGCTAGCTTCCTCCCTCATTGATTTCGATTATTGGGGTGAGTATGTCTTGTCGTGGTGTACAACACGGCATATATGGAAAAAAATTGTGTCATGACCTAAATTGTGTTATTGATTGGCAACATTGTATTGTGCAATTATTTGATCGAATGGTGTTATTGATTTGCAAAACGATATTATTCAGTTATTTGATCAATTGTGTTATTGATTTGCAAAACGATATTATTCTGTTATTTGATCAATTGTGTTATTGATTTGCAAAACGATATTATTCAGTTATTTGATTGAATTGTGTTATTGATTTGCAAAATGATATTATTCAGTTATTTGATTGAATTGTGTTATTGATTTGCAAAAAGGTATTATTCAGTTATTTGATCAAATTGTGCATGAATTGGCAATACGGTATTCTTAAACTATTTGACTAAATTGGGTTATTATGAATTTTGATAATTTGTGAATTGGAGTTTAAATTTCTTATGACATTCATTGTCTTGAATTTAACTATGGTTTTAAGTATCCACTATTGATATGATTTATGAATTGTGAATTAAAATTGTATTCTGTTAATGTTGTGCACCACTGAGACATTGTCTCAAATGATAGCTTTATTCTTTATGCCGCAGTAGAGAGACAGAGCAGTGGCAGACTAGGCTGCTAATACATCCAGTGAGGGATTACCTGGTATAATGAGTATACCAATATTTTGCATTTTGTACTGTAATGTATGACACTGTATGTACATTTTATTTTTGGTTTTGAGCAGTTGTAAATTCAAATTGTACCTTGAAGTTGTAAATTTATTATGAGTTATTTGACTTATAAAAATTGTATTATATTTCCTTATCTCAGACTTTGAAAAATTTCTATGGAATTGAGTTGAGAAATGTGTTGTATTGAGAAAAATGTTGGAGTTGAGATTTGGAAAATAATTGAAGTGCTTTTTACATGTTTTCTTAAGAACTGTTTTGTACAAAATACAAATGGAACATTCAAAAAAATTTTAAAGATATTACAAATAAATCAAAAGAGTTAGTTGTTACACTTGATTCACCAAAGTCTTTAACACTGTAAATAGTGCTCACCATCGTAAAAGAAGTAAGAAAAGTTTTTAAAATCCCTTGTAGTGTATTTAATGGGTTATCGATGAAGCGGAGTTGGTAATTCATCGTATACTACGGGATCATGTCATGCCTTACAGAGGGGTAGGGTGTGACATGTTTTAGTGGTATCAGAGCAAAGTTTTTAAATTCTGTTTTCACTTGTTACTTGAATATTCTTTCTTCACAGTACAACTGCTCAATATCATTGTTTGATACATACAGTACATTACATTATAAATATGCACTAACGGGAGGAAATCTCCTTGTATTATTGTACAGGAGGTCTAGAATCCTCGCATTGACTATGGAAGAGGGTGATCGTTTAGTCGATCAATCTATAGAGGCTGAGGTGCAAAGGGATGCCCCAGCCGTACATAATGTTAGTGGTTCAAAGACACAGCCCCTCTGATCAAGATTTCTGCTTTCGATTCGCTCGTGACAGACGCAATGTCCCAACAAATGGTGGTAATGTGCCTACTCAAGTCCCAATCTGAGACACGATGGTGCAACCACGATCTTACGCAAGGCGAGATGATAAATTGATGAAATATGGGGCTACAGAGTTCAAGGGGACAGTAGATCCTCTAGAAGCTGAACAGTGGTTAGAGAGGATGGATAGAGTATTCAAGAAACTGCATTGTACAGAGGAGCTCAGATTTGAATACTCAGTATCTTTGCTACAGGGGGATGCTTATGACTGGTGGAAAACCATTCCCCACGATGCAGTAGAACTGCAGTGCTAACATGGAATGACTTCCTCAGGGAATTCAGGCAAAAATATGTCCCTGATGCTTATGTAGACCAGAAGCTGCAAGAGTTCCTAAGTCTGAAACAGGGGGGCAGATCAGTGGCTGAATATGAAAGGGAATTTTTTCGCCTGAGCCATTATGCAGTAAGTCTACTTTCTACCAGTAGGGAGAGATGTAAGAGGTTTGAAACCGGCTTGAAGCCTAGTATCAGATTACAAGTGGTCGGATTCAAACATAACAACTTCTCTGAACTTATTTCTCAAGCACTAGAATTAGAAAGAATTGAATCTGAAGCGGCTCTTGAGAAAAAGAAATCGAGAGAAGCGAGAAAAAGAGGAAAGTCGATGAAACGAGTTCTAGTAGTCCCTCTTGGAAAGAGGAAAAACTTTGGGGGATACGACAGAGATAGTAAGAAGTCCGGTAGAGATAGATCTTTTGGACAGAAACCACCTCGATCCGATCAGCAAACTCAACAGAAACCCAGAAATGCGCTGTCAGATCGACTTTGTGAAACTTGTGGTAAACCACATAGTGGGCTATGTTATAGAGCCGTAGGAGCATGCTTTAACTGTGGAGAGACTGGTCATTTTGCTAGGGATTGTGTAAATCCAGGTCGTTCTGGATCATTTACTACACCAAAGGGATCAACCCAAGTTTCTACCCCAAATAGTTCACCATTAGTTAGTAGAGGCAAAGGTAGAGGTAGGGGTAGTACACCTAGAAGTTAGACTACTGTGAATCAGCCAAAACAGGGTGATGCTTCAACTAGAGTATACTCTATACGACAGAAAAGAGACTGAGACTTTTGACATCATTGCTGGTACTTTCTCAATTAGCAACTAAGATATATATATGTATTGTTTGACCTAGAGTTTGCATATTTTTATGTTAGTGTTAGAACTATATGTTCTGTTGTTATTCCTTTACAGGGGAATAAATTTTGATGCATTAGTGATTAGCCCTTAAAATAAGGATTGTGATAATAAGTGAAATTAGTTTTGGAAGAGTTTATCGGCGAAAAGTATTTTCTAACACACCATAAATTATAAAGCTAATTGGCGAGCCTACTTAATGTAAGGCAAGAGGACGTAAAAGTAAGATGCAGTAATGGAATTACTCTAGATGAGGGCAAGGAGGTTCTTGTTAGAAATTGCTAATGGATATTGTAACTGAATAAGATTCGAATATCGTGAATTCAAAAGAATAAAAGATAGCAAAGTTTGATCTATTGGGATGTATCGTAGTAACTATGCAATGTTCTTGATGTTTATCTTTGTAAGTCGCAGATTCTGATCGACTTGAGATTATTGTGTAGAGCTACGTACTACCCGATAGTACACCTAGCTGAGAATAGTTGCCAACGGCATCTGTTTTGGTATAGTTATGCCAGGACAGAATTTTATTGTTGGAATTAAGTTGAAAATCCTACTTAGAGATCTAAAACTCCAAAAGTTAGAATATCGAAAGGTTATAGTTCAGTACAAAAGGAAGTAAGTTATATAATATTGTGAGATAAAAGAGTTATGAAAGTAGAGAATTGAACAGTTGATTCATGTGTAACAAAGAAATATTACGAATGTGAGGAAGACTATGGACTAGAATGGTCAGAGGACCAATGACTGATGAATGATTCTAACATGACCTCAAGGGTCATTCAAGAAGGAACGTGAACCGAAATATTAGACAACACAATAGTAAGAGGAGATTGGTGTTATCCAAACAAAGTAAACATTATATTAGATTGTTAAAAGTCTTATACAAATTTGAGAAAAAGAAGATTATACGATCATATAGAAAGGAGAAATAAACGTATGACTATTGTAAGATGGCTACTGGGTAAAAATTTCGTGGACGAAATTTATTTAAGGGGGGGAGAATTGTAACACCCCTAAGTTCGGTAGTGCGTTCTCATCGCTCCAGTGACAGATGTTGTCCGGACAGCTAGGATGCCTAGAACTACACTTCGATATGTGTGAGGAGACATAAAATAATGAAATACAAGAAAAGAAAATACAAGAAAAACAAAGGAAAAATCATAGCAAAGAAATGTAACCGAGTTAAGTGAACCGGGAAACCTAGCGATGGGTGACCGCACCGGGAAGTCACGGCGTGGACCGTTGACTGGCCCTGGATTGCGGGGAACCCTGGAAAACATTTTTAGGACTTTAATAGAACCTTATTGAAGAATAAATATCATTAGAAAGATCAAAGAAAAATTAAATAATTAGTACAAAGAAAAGTGAGAAATCGAAAAACAGACAAAATCGGGAATGCCACCTGAACAGGGGCATTATGGTCATTTGACATCCCGAAGTGTCTTTTGACCTAAATGTCCATTAAAAATAAATAATATTACACTTAGAAAATGAAATAAAAAATTAATTTGGTGGTACCTAAAGTAAATAGCTAAAATCAAGGGTTTAATGTGGGATTAAATGAAAGTTTAGCTTAAAATATGATTAAAATTGTGAGTGGACCACTAATGCATAAAATAAACATATAATAGGGCAGCTGTAACTCCACTAAATCAGCTGAACTTCATCTTCCTCAAAGTGATCTCAACATTGCCGTGAATGAAGGTGAGAGGAAAAACCATGGCCATTTCTCATGCAAGCTCTCTTAACTCTCCATTTTCAACTCCAATCTCTTAAGTTCCTTCATGAAACTTTGTCTACTCATCACAAGGAAGAGTTTGATACTAAATTTGAGAAGTTTAAGCAAGGTTTAACAAACTCCAAGCATAAGGTAAGTTCATAATTTTGAAGATAGCTTTGTTAAGTTTTGTGTGCATGTTATGGGTGTTGGTTTTGTGAAGGAAATTTTGAAGTTTAAATAGTTATTGAGATAGCCATTTTTGGGCAGCCTTGGGGACACTTGAATAAATGTGTATATTCATGGGAGTGTTGGCAGAATTGTGGCATTAAGGAATGAAGGATATGTGTATGAAATTATTGTGTAAAGTGTATGTGAGAATTAGTGGTGTTTAGGTGTGTATGTAATGGTATTGAGATATTGTAAATGTGAATTATATTTGGTGTGTTGAGGGTAATGGTAATCTGCCCAAAATAATGTTAATGTAAAGTAGATTATACTGTGGTTAATGTACCAAAACAGATTAGTAGGGAAGTGAACCAAATTGCAAGGTATATGTGTGTTTGAAGTGGGGTGTGAAATGCATATTGAGGGCAGTGTACATTTTAGCCCATAACCTGAAATGTGTAACCTCAATTGGTATGAGACCAATTTGAGGTGAAACTAGGCACAAAATGTGCCAACTTTCATTGAGAAACCATACCAAAATTCTGCTTGCAAGTTGATGTGAAAAATGACCAATTCGGATTAGGTACACTTGAGACCTAAAAACTGACCATTTGGGCAGCAGTGAGTATTTAGGCCATAACTCACTCAAAACAGGTCCAATTGACCTGAAATTTTAACCATGAATAGTTAAGACCCATACCTACAAGTCTTATGAAGACACCAAAGCCCAGAAATGACCATAAGCAAGTCAAACAACTTGCAGAAGTTCGGGTCCAAAACTGGCCGAACCAAAGTTGACCAAATTGACCAAAAAAATGACCTAATTGATGCCATTTGACCAGCAATAGTATAATGACCATAACTTGGTCTACTTAACTCAGATTGACCTGAAATTTTGCCCCGCGTGCAATAAGACCTAGATCTACAAGTTTGTAGTTTCGACCGAGACTCGAAAACCAAGGAAACTAGATCGTCCGGTTAGGTCAAACCAGTGTCCCTAATCCAAAGAATTTGCATTAAAGTGCACTAAGCAAGGAAATGACTTTGGTAAAACATACCAAACCTAAAACCCTATCGAATGTGACATATTAATGACACTAAAACCTAATTTACCTAAGCATAGCGAGGGTCGGTATATTAGGTGATTAAGTGAATAATTGAGTTCAGTGCATTATTTACCAAACACCATCGATAGAGACAATTTAATTTGGTACTGAAACACTTCGGATTGTGTTTCTCAGTTAACAAGGACTCAGCAAAAGGGAAGGAAACACTGAGTCGGACCGAGGGGACGATCATCGAGGTTTGTGCACAACAACTATTTCTCTTGAATTTTTCAATTGAAATAAATATTGACTATTTGTATATTATTGTTTTAAATTGTGGAAATGTGTTTGATGGACACTTATTGATTGAAAAACATTGTGAATGGTTTGAAAGCAGAAAAATTGTTTGAATGATATTGATGGATACTTATTGATTGAAAAGCAATGTCAATGGTTTTTGTGGAAATTGAAGTGAATTACGAATTGTGTTGCCATTTTGTGAATGAAATTATAACTTTGGAAATTTATTGGATTCTTACGGATCATTTGAATAAAATGTTTGGAATTGTTTTGACTCACAATTGGCATGACACTGATACTATGTTCCTCCTCCATTAATGGGGTGAGTGTGATTATTCCTCCCTCTTTGACTTATCAGTCTGGGGTGAGTATGATTATGTTCCTCCCTCTTTGACTTCCCAGTCTGAGGTGAGTGTGGATGAGTACTCATTAGATAGCTAGCTTCCTCCCTCATTGATTTCGATTATTGGGGTGAGTATGTCTTGTCGTGGTGTACAACACGGCATATATGGAAAAAATTGTGTCATGGCCTAAATTGTGTTATTGATTGGCAACATTGTATTGTGCAATTATTTGATCGAATGGTGTTAGTGATTTGCAAAAGCGATATTATTCGATTATTTGATCAATTGTGTTATTGATTTGCAAAGCGATATTATTGATTATTTGATTGAATTGTGTTATTGATTTGCAAAATGATATTATTCAGTTATTTGATTGAATTGTGTTATTGATTTGCAAAAAGGTATTATTCAGTTATTTGATCAAATTGTGCATGAATTGGCAATACGGTATTCTTAAACTATTTGACTAAATTGTGTTATTATGAATTTTGATAATTTGTGAATTGGAGTTTAAATTTCTTATGACATTCATTGTCTTGAATTTAACTATGGTTTTAAGTATCCACTATTGATATGATTTATGAATTGTGAATTAAAATTGTATTCATTAATGTTGTGCACCATCGAGACATTGTCTCGTGATAGCTTTATTCTTTGTCGCAGTAGAGAGAGCAGGAGCGGCAGACTAGGCTGCTAATACATCCAGTGAGGGATTACCTGGTATAATGAGTATACCAATATTTTGCATTTTGTACTGTAATGTATGACACTGTATGTACATTTTATTTTTGGTTTTGAGCAGTTGTAAATTCAAATTGTACCTTGAAGTTGTAAATTTATTATGAGTTATTTGACTTATAAAAATTGTATTATATTTCCTTATCTCAGACTTTGAAAAATTTCTATGGAATTGAGTTGAGAAATGTGTTGTATTGAGAAAAATGTTGGAGTTGAGATTTGGAAAATAATTGAAGTGCTTTCTGAGGTTTTCAAGAACTGCTTTGTCCAAAATACAAATGGCACCTTGCCAAAATTTTCTGAGATATTCCAAATAAATCAAATGAGTTAGTTGTTTCACTTGATTCACAAAAGTCTTTAACAACTATAAATAGTGCTCACCACTGTAAAAGAAGTAAGAAAAGTTTTTAAAATCCCTTGTAGTGTATTTAATGGGTTATCAGTAGACGGAGTTGGTAATTCATCAGGTATACTACGGGATCATGTCATGCCTTACAGAGGGGTAGGGTGTGACATTAAGTGTTCATTAAGTCATTTAGGTGAATTACCATTCCTATTCTAAGTAATTCATGAATATTTCATGGATTTCAAACTTCATATCTTAATTTCCTCTAGCAATTTAGTTCTTGCATTTTGTGTTATTGTATTTACTATTCACATTATTATTCATGCAAATTTTGACTATTTAATAAATAATAGGATTACTAATTCTAAATTCATAATAATACTACATTTTGGGTTATACACTTATTGGCACTAGTTGCCAATTACAATTCAAAGTTCCCTAGATTATTTCCAAAATTTTAGTTTTGGTCACTTAAGTTTACTATTCTATTGGACCTATCTATAGTGGGAATTTGGCTAAACTTCTTTCATCAAAGTTGTTCCTTAATGTCTCTACTTTAATTCCCTTTTTGAATCACTCCATTTAGAGTTTTGTAGCTCAAGTTATGGCATTTTTACCATAACTGGCTGGATTGATCATTGTCCAGTATTTTTGGGCAATTCTGGTTTTAGTAGTTTTGATGAGCTAATTTTGGTTAGCAATTTGAATAGGTTATGGTCAGAATTTGGGTTTCTATTCTTCATGAAAGTTGTTCTAATATGTCTAAGCTTTCCATGGATTCAAGAATCAGGTCATTTGGACCTCTCTACACAAAGCTATGGCCATTTGAATAAACACTGTTCATATGGTCAGTTTTCCAGGTCCAAATTTTGGACACCCGGATTCAAGCAAATTTTAGGGCAAGTTATGGTTAGTTTTTGGGCAAGCTTTCTTCATGAAATTTTTAGCATTATGTCTAAGGTTTAATCTCTAATTAGTCTCACATCAATTGGAGTTATTTAACTCTACTTATAGTCATTCAAACCTACTGGACTCAAGGGTCCAGAATCTATCTCAACACACAACATCACACCCATTCAACAATTTGGTCATCTCATCAATTCATATCAACAATTGGGTGCCAAATTAACTTAATTTAGGCATAATTAAATCAGTTAGAACACAACAATTAAAATTCCCAAATTTAGCAAACCCTAAATTATTTTGGTATAACTTCAAAATCCAAGGGATTTAATAGCACTAACTTTGTTCCTTAGCTTCCAACAACCTTCAATCACTCTTCAATTGACTCAAACTTCACTTCCTCTTGTTAAACCACTTCTTGGCAGAATTCTTGCTTGAGATTTTGGTTTGTTTTCTTCACTTCAAGGATGGATATGAAGGTTTCTCTAAGTTTCTAACAAAGTAAATGAAGATAGGTAAGTGTTTGGGAGGTTGGATGATGGTGTATGGTGGAAGAAAGGAATTTTGAGAGAAAGTAAAGGGAAAGCATATGGACGGGAAACTAAGGAAGAACATGGCAAAAATTTTGATCAATTATTGATATATATTAATTTAATATTCAATGGCATATTTATAAATAAGTGGAAATGGCAATTTTGTAATTATTTTAAAGTTTATAATCATTAGAATTTGACTTTTCAATAATTATATTTAATTTTTATAATTTCAATTAATTAAATTAATCTAGCTTCATTAAATTAATAATCCTTATTTTTTATCAATATTAGATCCTCAAATTTAAGTGATTAAATTTTGCTCTTATCTAGTTTATGCCCGTCTCTTCTATAATACCCGATAACTCCTTATCTTTCCTTACTTTGTGCTTATTTCTTTTCATTTTCTTGACTTATAAATTCATAGAAATTCCTTTAATTAAGTCATAAATAATTATTTCATAGGGTTCCCCATGGTCTAGGGTTGTCAACTATTTTCACAGTCGCTTCAGCTCATTTAACCTATCACAGGAGCTTCGGCTCATTTAACCTATCTCCATTTCATTTCTTTTAATTTTTCCTTAATTTTTCTTGTCATTATTTAGGTTATTTATGACTTATCACTCTAGTTTAAATGTAGTTTCAGACATTCTGGCTGTCTGAACAGACATTAGTCATCGGAACAGTAGAACATACAGATTATCTTAAGTAAAGATGTCACAGTTACACGGGTTTTTGGATGGTACATAGGGTCCTTTACACGACTTGTGTACTGAGACTTTTCTATGACTCCTTTAATTCTTACCGAGCAGAAGGTTACACAGGTCCTTCGCTGTGATTACATGACCCATGTCAAGTGTATCAGCAACTTGCGTTACTTTTAAGTCCTCCTAAGCTTTTTTACTTCACTCCTATGCTTTCGATTTCCTTCAGAACACCTAAAAAGATGCAGAAAATATGAAATTTAGAGAAGATTAACTAAATTAACAAAAACTAATGAAACTAACAAATATGTATGCAATTATCTACTTAAATGCCATGAAATATAGTACAATTGTGCCCAAAAACATCTATATAGTACAAGTATATCAAGTTTATAATGATCAAGAGAACCAAGACAAGGGAGTTACCCTTTCCAAGCCCAAGATTAAAAAGTTGAAGTGAAACATTTTCTTGGGCGACAATATTCATTAGCCACCATTTCAATTCAGTCGTAATGATATCGGAGCATGGTATTAATGAGTGTTCGCCTGGCTCTTTAGCTCCTTAACCACTACCATCTCATCCTGATTAAGGACGATATTCTCCTAGGGTCTCTCGACCAAGTAGTTCTAACTTTTTGGAATGCTTTCAAAGCCATGGGGATTTCAGCTCCATAGAATAAGGAACCGATCTTTCTAGTTCTTTAAGGAGGAGGGGAGTTTGGTGAAGAGCTCGCAGTTTGACTTCGTTTAGAAGAACCAATACTCATCATTCTTCAGTTTTGCAAAGTGGTGTAGCTCGATAAACATTATCACCGTGGGCTCTTAACCTTTAGCTTGGCACAAACCCAAAAGCAACTAGAGTTTGCCACGAGTTCATGTTTAGTTAAGTTATGCAGACGTGATGATAGCTCAATACATCCCTATAGAACTACTCCAAGGGAAATTGCATCCTGGCTTTTGGTTGTTTCTCTTATACAATGATCTAATCTCCCTCCTCAAAAAAGTGATCGGCTTAGAGATCCCCATGGCATCTGATGAGCTCATGCGCATTGGTCGAGAGGTTGAACTTCTGATTTATTTGTGCTAGTTTAGAATGCCTCAGAACCAATGTCACTTCATCCACTGGCAGAGATTCCTTCTTAGGGTTCAGAGCCTATTCTTAGCTAGGCTCGACGAGCTTATTTGAGATTGGTTCAGTCGGCATCTCAAACTCATTTTGCTCACTTGTTCTCGCTTTCTCCTCCTCATTGGATGTCTAAGAAACATTAACTAATGGTGGACTTGCCGCTCTCTGAACGTCACCACTGTTCATTTTTTGGTGAAATAAGAAAAATAATAAATGAGAATAAAAAATTGAGAACTATACCTTTGCCAAAATAAAACCACGTCGCCAGAGAATGAAAGCTTGAGAGAAAACTCACCGTAGAGATTTGAGAGAAAGCACAAAGTGTGAAATGATAGCCCTTCTCAAATTTATATGTAGCCCTGTACATTAATGGTTATGAAGTTTGAGGCTATGTCTCGAATAAATACACATTTAATGCTTTCTCAATTTCCTAGATTGATCTTGACAGGGGATTGATGATAAAAAAATCAGCCAAGATAGAGCTCACCCAATTAAGTTCAGATTCAAATGAGGCTAATGCTTCTGATCTTAACTAATAGAAGGCCTAGCTCTAGGAAATTTAAACCATGGCCAACCATAGTAGGATCAGATAAAGAGATTGGATAAAGAAAGATCAGATGAAGAAGGTTCATAATAAAGCGATCAGGTAAGGAAATCTAATAAAGAGATCGGATAAAGAAGGATTGGATGGAGGAAACCAAAAGGAGATTGGATTAGGAAACCAAATAAAGTCGGACAAAGAGATCAAATAAGGATCAGGTAAAAAGGTTAGGTGAGGCAGAATTTTAGAAACAGACCACTTTGCCATTGCATCATAGCCGTTGATTTTATAGATCAAGTTTTCACCATCATATTTTAGTTAGTTAAAGCACTCTGGTACTCCTCAATCCTCACCATTGATCATACTTGTAAGGATAAATCTCGGAGCCTTGGATCAAAAGTAATAGAGACAAATTTGATACTTTTTAACCTAAACCCTTGATCTAGCCTGGAAGGTACAATTCCCAACCTTTGGATCAAAAAAGAAAAGGACAAAAGAGTCATGAGTTGATCTCTACCTTTGATTTTCGATCTCTTTAATTCCTGACCCTCAAATTTTGTCCTTTTAAATCACAAACCTTCCTTTTTCCATCTTGAATCCTGACCCTCCATTTTAGGGCTTCCATTCACTATAAATACCAGAAGTGTTACTATTAAAGGGGTCCTTTTTGAAAGTCTAGAAAGTATAAGGGAAGAGAATAGAGAGTCTTTATAAATGTCAGTTTTTTAAAGAATCTTCACACCAAAACAACAGTTCTTAGAATCTTCACATATCACATTGAAAATCTCATTCCAAAAGTACTTTAGCTCGTCAATTCAAAAATATTGATTTAATAATTATGTAGCTCCATTTTCTTTGTAAGCACTAGACATCAGAGCCCACTTCTCCCTGTCACTATTAAAGCTCATTGCAGGTAAAAAAAAATTAAAAAAAAAAACTTCTGTGGATGTTTACATGTTTTCCTTAAAATGGGTATAACTAGGTCACATGCAAACACCTTGGGCCCTGTATAAGCTAGAATCCAAATTCTCTTTATCATTTTGCTTTTTCGGCCTTTACGAGACATATTATGTAGTATGTTATTCTATTGAACTTTTAAGAGAATAAAGTTAAGATCGACAATGGTTGAAATACTTGCTCTGCATATATTACATTTTTTGCATCTTTGTTGAAATGTTTTTTTGTTATGTTTTTGTTGAAATATTTTTACTCCATAAATATTACATTATTGTTTGAAATATTGTTTTTATTTATCTTGTGAACGCTACTTCATTTTGATATTGTGAGTATTATCATCATTCTTTAGAAAGAGTTCGGATATAATAAAAGGAGCTTGTAATGCCCTTTACTCGATCTATAGTGTAGCTGAACAAGGCGTGCCACATTCGGTGCCGGAGCACCCTATCTTGTCTTGTCATGTACATTATTAATTTAAATTCTATTTATTCATATTATCCTATGTGTTGATTTTTTTTTTATCACATTTTATTTTTGTAGAGACCCGAACAGAGTCTCTTCTGTTTTATTAGCGTTTGGCGGTTTCCACTATTCGCTTGTTAAAACAATTTCATATCATACTATAATTTCAATATCATATCTAAATCATCATATCTGGTCTTTTCATCATTAGCTCATATCATATGTCATACCATTCATTCATGTAAAATACCTTTCATCATTTATAAAATTCATATACAACAATTTACAATTTATATTATAATCCTAAAATGAATTACATCTTTTACTTATGTACAATGAATAAAAAGCACAAAACATGTAACCATGGGCCTTACCAAGTGCACAGCTGAGGTGACTTCAAATCTAATATAGATCTGGTCAAACTTTCTATCAGAGCACTGCTGTTGCTGCTGGGTCTCCAGTACCTACGTGATGGAAAAACTAACGCGCTAAGCATAATGCTTAGTGGTGCATAAAATAAATGGAAATATACTAAATAATAATAATACATATTCTGATGTGTAGAATCATTACAATGTGTATTTCTATTATTTATGAGTTATTTCATAATTTTGGTTGCTCCATAGGAGCATATTAGTTTACTGGGATCTTTTCATGTAATTATTTAATTTTAAAGCTTATTACTCATATTTGTGCTCAAGTAACCTATGACAGACTGTTCAGACTGGATACACGAGAATACACTAGTTAGACACCCTGTGTGCATACCAAGTGTACATCATGTCATGTCAGGCACAAGGCCAGCGAGCAAGCATAAAGCCATAAATCATGTCATGTCAGGCATAAAAGCCAGTAATTATATCATGTCAGACATGAAGCTAGAAGAATAATTATATTAGAAATATATTGTCTATCAATAATCATTCATATAAGCAGTACTGCAATCTGTAGTCCCTAATTAGTATACCAATCGATCCAACCTCTGCACATAAGTCTAGGAATACATTGGGCAATTCAGTGCCATTATATTATTTTATGCACTATTCAAGGTTACTAATCATTGGTACTATCCATGGGTACCATTCATTCCATTTTTGTGATGGGAATATAGGTCCCACCTATATATTCATATCACTTTTATGTTTAGCAAATCATTTAGGTTACTTCCATACCATATAACAAGTGACTCCATGAACCTTTCTTTAGGTCCAGAAATGATGTCTTAACTTCACCTAGCAAATTGGTTAAGATGTAAACACTGTTTGGCCACCCTTCCTTCATGGAAGTTGTTCCTCTATGTCTTATCTTTATTTTTCTTTTTCAATCATATCATTTGCAATTTTAGAACTCAAGTTATGGTTAATTTACCAAGACTGGTCTACTGATCATTTATTGTTCCAGAACCAAGCAGGTTCTAGAATCCCAAATTTATCCACCAATTTGGACATTTTACACTCATATTTAGGCCTAATGTCCTCCATATGAGTTGTTCTCCTGTATCTTAGGGTCACTTAAGTTCAAGAATTATTAAGTTTCAGGTTGTGTAGGGTGACTTATGGCCAATTAACTGACTTGGACTCATGAACCCTATACATTCAGGATTTCAGGTTTAGATCAGTGTTTATAATTCCCATTTTAGGGTCCTTACACTCAAAATTTGAATAAAGTTCCTAAACCAGAGTTGGAGTCCTATTTCTTAAGTTTCTAGAATAGTTTGGCTCATCCCAATTGAAGCTTCCTAGTGGGATTTATGATTTAACTACTGTCCAGGGGTCAAATGGCATTTTGGTTCAAGTTTAGGAAATCTAGGATTGGAAGTACTAACTTATCCTAGCAAATTGTCCAAGTTCCATTAGGTTCTGGGTTTTAGTCAAAACATCAAAATTGTATTTCTAGGTCTTATGGAGATTTTAGCTTTGGAATCACTTCATTTTCAGTTTTTTGGACTGAGTTATGGCATTTTTGCCAAAACTGGTCGGGTAGGTCAAAGTCCAGAATATCTGGTCAGTTTTGGTTCTGGTCAGAATTGTTGACCTAAATTTTTCTAGCAAATTGATTGGGTTAAAGTCAGAATTAGGCTTTGTATTCCTCATGAGAAATGTTCTCCTATGTCTACCCATTCCAATGGTTTAAGAATCAAGTCATTTTGACCTTCCTAGAGTGAGTTATGCCCATTTGAATATTTACTGTTTATATGGTCATTTTTCCAGGTCCAGCATGTGGTTACCCGGATTCAAGCTAATTTTAGGTCATGTTAGGTTCAGTTTCTGGGTAGGGTCTCTGCATGAAAAATGTGGCTTTATGTCCTAAGTTTCATTTCTAATTGGCCTCATACTAATTGGAGCAATGTGGCTCTATTTATGGTCACATAACCACACTAGACTCAAGGTCTAGAATATTAAGGATAGATGACAGCCATGATTTTCTATTTTAAATTAGTCAATTCTAATCCCATTTGTTATGGGATTTCTATTATATCAATTCCTCTTATGCAGGGATTTAGTTTCATTATATATTTGCTAAAGATACTCATTGGACTCTATATATATGGAACAATAGAAATCAAATAAGTGTGCAGAAAAGATCAACCAGTTTCTGATTTGTTTTATGGTATCAGAGCCCATCTAGGTTTAAACACCATTTTTTTTATCTGCCATGGGCACCCAACCATCTTCCTCTTCCTCACTTTTGCCTCTCGCTCCACCTTCTGTTCATCATCAAATCACCATTAAACTCACTTCCTCTAATTATCTTCTCTGGAAAACCCAAATTATTCCTCTTCTATCTGGACATCAATTGATTCATCATATTGATGGATCCAAACCACCTCCTAAATATACTGACTGGTATATCAAGGACCAGAATGTGTTGGGTTGGCTTCTTAGCTCTCTGTCAAAATCTGTTCTTTCTCAGGTTGTTGGTGCCACTATTGCGCATTCTGCATGGACTCACTTACAAACCATTTATGCTTTTGGTTCTAGAGCACAGATTTGCACACTGAAAAATGCTCTTCATTCCTTGACTCATGACAACGATTCCATTGTGACGTACATGGATCGTGCCAAGTGGTTGTTTGATCAACTGGCTGCCCTTGATGCTCCCATATCTGAAGATGATCTTATGGATCATATTTTGCATGGTCTTGGTCTAGAGTATAGACCTTTTACATGCAATATTGAAGCTAAATTATCTCCCACTTTCTTTGATGATCTATTTGGTTTACTTTTCTCTGAAGAACTACAACTCAAGAGTTCCACTGACACTCTTAATACTCTTGCCATTGCTCATTATACATCTCATCAAAATAACACTAGTGGAACACGAGGTAGAGGACGTGGAAACCAATGCGGCGGCTATAATTCTTCTTCTAGCCATGGTCGATCTGCTCCAGTTCACAATGATCCTTCTTCCCTTATTTGCTACAATTGTCGTGGTCAAGGTCACACCTCCAGACAATGTCCTAGCCCCAAATTCAATGACAATAACTCCAAACTAGTAGCTAATTACACCTCATCCCCCACTGCACCTCTAAAATCATGGGTCGTGGACACTGGAACAACCCATCACTTGACCTCTAAACTGGAGAACCTGGGCATTCACTCCAAATATTCAGGCATTATGAAGTCACTCTCACAAATGGTAAAAGCTTACCTATCACTCACATTAGTTCTAAAGCTATTTCTCTTAATTCTCATACTTTTTCATTAGATAATATTCTTCATGTTCCTTAATCTAATTCCAATTTATTATCTGTTTTATAATTCACTAACTCTAATGATGCTTCCATTGAATTTTTTCCCACTTAGTTTGTGATTAAGGATCTCCACACAAAGTAAGGACTTCACAAGGAACACATTAAAGATGGCCTTTATCAATTAGCTTCTATTCAAATTTCTCCAGTTTGCAATTCTGTCTCTTTGTCAACATGGCATGCTAGATTAGGCCATGCTTCTTTTCAAACAATTAATGAAGTATTATCCTTGAATAATTTGTCTGCAATTGCTAAGACTACTAATTCTTTATGTGAGACGTGTTGTGTTAGCAAATCTCATAAGTTGCCTTTTTCTAATTCTAGTTTTTCTACAAAAGAGCCATTAAAATTGATCTGTTTCAATTTATGGGGTCGAACACCCATTGCCTCCACTGATGGTTCTTTATACTATGTTATTTCTTTTTATCATTTTACCAAATACACATGGATCTATATCCTTTGCAACAAATCTGATGTCTTCAATACTTTTGTTAAATTCCAAGCTATTGTTCAAAATTTTTTTGGTAAATCCATTAAGCAATTTCAAAGTGACTGGGGAGGTGAATATCAAGCTTTAAAACAATATTTAGGTCAAAATGCCATTATCCAATGCAGCTTTTGCCCTCACACACCTGAACAGAATGGGTGTGCTGAATGCAAACATTGTCACATCACCAAAACAGCTCAAACATATTTATATCATTCCTCTGTACCACCAAAATATTGGGATCATGCTTTTGCCACAGCCGTTTACACTATTAATCAATTACCTACTCCTAAATTGAATAACAAATTGCCTTACCAAATGATTTTTCAACGTAACCCAGAATATGAGTTCTTATGTGTTTTTGGATGTTGTTGCTATCCTTGGCTCCGTCCTTATACTAAGAATAAACTTGAACCTTGCTCTACTAAATGTGTTTTCCTTGGTTATAGTCTTCTTCACAAAGGATACAAATGTTTGTCTCTATCCACCAATAAGATTTTTTACTCACGCCATGTTTTATTTGATGAACAAGTGTTCCAGTTCAAAGAGAGTGATGGGCAATCTTATATTCTCAGTCCACCACCATCCCCTTTCTTTACACTTGGACAACCCCTCACAAAGATAACTTCACCAGTTGTGGAACCTTAACCAGTGACATCACCTACACTACCACCACCAACGGTCATTACCCAAGATATTCCTCAACTTGCATTACCTCCACCTTCGCCAAACCCGCCAATTCCCTCCAATCCACCTCTTTCTCTTACTCAAAATCAGCACCCCATGGTCACTCAGTCTAAAACTGGCAGCCTCAAACCCAAAGCTAATCTCACTACTTCTTCCACTTTTATAGCTCCATCCACATACATTAAAGTAGCCAAGCATCAAGTTTGGCGACAAGCCATGTTGGAGGAAATTGAAGCGCTAATGTCTAATGGCACTTGGGATTTGGTATCGTGAACATAGGCCTCTAATGTGATCGATTGCAAGTGGATTTATTGAATTAAGACGAAGCCGAATGGTTCTATGGACTACTACAAGTCCAGACTTGTGGCCAAAGTGTAACGCCCCTATAATCAGTTGTGCATTCTACTATTTCAATGATCGGTGTCTGTCCGAACAGTTAGAATATCGAGAATTACACTCAAATGATATTGAGAAGACATAAAATGATGAAATATAAGGTAAGAAAATATAAGAAAAATTAAGAGAAAAATAAAAGAGATGAAGTGCAATTAGGTTAAATGAGCAAAAAACCGTAGCGATGGGTGACCGCACCAGGAAGTTACGGCGATGGCAATTGCCAACCCTAAGACTGTGGGGAACCCTCGAAATTTAATTTTGAGACATGATTAAAAGCCTAATGAGGTGTAATTGACATTATAAATTTCAATGAAAGTTTAGTAAGTCAGTGTAAATAAAAAAAAAAATTAAAGAAATCGGCAGATCAAGAAAAAGAAAAAAATCGGTGTTACCGAAAAATCAGGAATACAACCCGAATAGGGGCATTTTGGTCAATTAACACCCCGAGCTGACTTTTGACCTAAGTGTCCATGGAAAATAAGTAGTGTTGAATTTTGAAAATGCCATGAAAAATGAAAATTTATGTGTTGTATAAATAAAGAAAATTATGGGGTATAATGTTGAATAATTAAAAGTTTAACATTAACTTAATTTTTTAATTGTGTTAGTGGACCACTAAGCACTATATAAAGTATTAGAAACCAAAAATCTTCCACTAATATTCTGCACTTCATCTTCTCCACTTAACCTTCATAATTGCCAAATTCATTTCTCCCTAAAGTCCACCATTGTTGTCCACACCCCAAGCTCACTTCTCTCCATGATCAAGCTCCAATCTTGCAAGTGTCTTCACAAATTCTTGTCTATACATCTTGGACAGCATATTGGGAGCAAAAAGGGAAGGATTTGAAGAAGATTTAACAAGCTTCAACAATAGGTAAGTGTCCAAACTCCTTCCTTTCTTAAGTAAAGCTTGTGTGAAGCTTGAGATAAGTAAATTGATGAAAAAATTTTGAGGTTTTGATGAGTTATAGAGGTGCTCTATTTTTGGCAGCCATGGATATTGAAGAAGTTTGAGTTGTTTTCACTTGAATTTGATGGGTAATGAGGTTAATTAGAATGCTCAAATGTATAAGAGTTTGATTATTATATGTATAGTTTTAGTTGTGAGTTTGTGAATTGAAAATGGAAGCTTGATGTATATGTGTAAATTGAGCAGCCTTGTGATGCATGGTAGAGTGTTTAAATTCATGTAATTGTTTGGTGAATTATGTGCCAAGGATGGCAGAATGTGTATGTAATTATTGTTGGGAAATTAGATGTGTTAATGAGAGATATTCATGTGTATGTCTTGTTGAAATTGGACTTTGAAATTTTGAGTTGTAATTGATGTATTATGAATTGTTATATTCTGCCCAAGTTGACAAAAATGTGATGTGTTGAGTGGTTATGGTTTAGTACCAATTCAGAATTTGGTAGAGAAGTGGACTTATAACAAGGTTAATGTACAATTGATAGGTGTTTGAGCAAAATGTTTAAGGGCGGTATGTAATTAAGCTTATAACCCTAAATGTGTGACCCTAATTGGTAATGAGGCCAATTAGAGGTAAAACTAAGCACAAAATGTGCCAACTTTCATCTTAAAAGCATACCAAAATTCTGTCCGAAAAGTGACACTAAAACTGACCTAATCCGGAATTACAAACTTGGTAACCCAGAAATTGACCATTTGAATAGTAGTCAGTCTTTTGGCCATAACTCACTCAAAACAGCTCCAAATGACCTGAAATTTACACTGCTGGAAAGCTTAGACATAGGGATACATCTTTTGTGAAGATCATAGAACCCAGAAATGCCATTTTCCAAGTCAATTTTCTTGCACAAATTCAGTCACAAAATTTGCCAGAATTGACTTGACCTAAAATTTGCAATAAGAAAGCAACCTGTCCAGCATTAGTAAAATGACTATAACTTGGTCTAGAAAACTCCAAATGACATGAAATTAGTGCCAAAATGTCATTAATACATAAACCTACAATATTGCTCTTTTGACCAGGACCCAGAAACAAAGGGAAATAAGTCAATTAGCTAGATCAAAGTAGTGCATCAAATCTGAAAAATTGAAATAAAATGCAATAAGCTTTAAAATGAAATTGGTAACATATACCAATACTTGAGGACTATAAAATGTGATATATTAGTAATATTAAAATTAATTCACCTAGTGTGTATTAAAGGTCAACATTATGGTTGACTAATGAAATGAATTGAAGTGAATAGTATCAATAAAATTTAGTTATTGGATTTTATTATTGGAAACAATTTAACTGAGTACTGAAACACTTTAAATTATGTCTTTCAGTTAAAAAGAATATTGAAAAGCATAAGGAACATTGAATCAAGGCCAAGAGGTGACTCATCTGAGGTCTGTACACAATATTTTTTATATTCTTTGCTTTTACTAGAAAATTTATTTAGAGAAATGAGTTGTGAATTTATGGCTTTAGAAAATTTATTTGAGAAAAGTTTATTGCCTAGTTTAGAAATGGAGATTTGAAATGAGGTTTGTTTGATTGCTGCCTGAATTACATTTGAATATTATAGTTTTAAATTGTGCTTGTTCACAACATTTTAAATTCACTATTTTTACTAAAAAGCTAATTGAATAAGAGTTATGAATAATTTTTATTATTTTGGCATTGGAAATTTTATTTGAAATTTGTGTGTTGCCTATGTTATAAATAGAAAATTTGAGATAAAATGTGATTTGTGGTTTGTATGAAATATTTAAATATTGTGATTTGAAATTGTTTTTGATTCACACTTGGCATGGTACTATCACTATGTTCGTTCTCCATTTATGGGGTGAGTATGACTATATTCCTCCCTCTCTGACTTGCCAGTCTGAGGTGAGTATGGATGAGTACTCATTATCTAGCTAGCCACCTCCCTCATTGATTTCAATTAGTCGGGTGAGTATGCCTTGTCGTGGTGTACAACACGGCATGTTCAGAAAATTTTGTGTCATGACCTAAGTTGTGTTATTGATTGGCAACACTGTGTTTATTAAATTATTTGATCAAATTTGTGTTATATGAGCTTTGAAAATTGTGATATGAAATTGTGAATTATTTGAATTGTGAATTGTCAATAAATGTTTTATATACTGTATTTTAAATTTTTATTGTGCACCACTGAGTAAATTTTACTCAGCGATAGCTTATTCATTGCTGTCGCAGGTAGATAGACAGACAAAGCAGTAGAGTAGGCTGTTTGTGACTTCGCTTTGGGATTTTTCTGGGTATATTGAGTATACCACTTCCTTGTAAATATTATTGTAATGTATGTGAACTGTATGTATATATTGTACTTGGTCTTAAGCAGTTGTAAAATAAAGTTGTAAATTATTTTGGCCTGTCAAAATGTTGTATTACAATTCTCTTTTTTCAGCTTTTGAAATACTCAGTTATTTTGCACTTTATTTTTGGAATTGTTGAATTTGAGTTTGACTTGTGTTGTGAAAATTGATTTGAGTTGAGCTATTATTAGAGTTGGGGATTGAAAAAAATATATTGGAAGTACTTTTTTATAGGTTTTTGAAAAACTGTTTTCACAAAATACAAACGGCACTCTGCCTAAATTTTTATAAAATTTATGACTATTTCAGACCTAATGTGTGATTTATCTTCGATTAAAAAGTTTTAACACCTGTCAAAAGTGCTCACTACTTTAAAAAGAAGTAAGAAATTATTTAAAATTCCTTGCAGTGTATTTAATAGGTTATCAATAGGCGAAGTTTGGTAATTCATTATGTATACTACAGGATCATGTTATGCCTTATAGAAGGGTAATGTATGACACAAAGGATTTTATTAATGGCCCGGCGTGGATTATGTTGAAACATTCAGTCCTGTTATAAAACCAGTAATTGTTCATCTCATTTGGTCTATTGCTGTCAATTCTAACTGGCCCATTCGACAACTTGATGTTTCCAATGCTTTCTTGCATGGGACACTAGAAGAACCAGGGTATATGGAACAACCCCAAGGCTTCTTGGATCGCACAAAGCCCAATCATGTGTGTTTTTTAAAGAAATCTTTATATGGGTTGTGACAGGCTCCGCGGGCATGGTATTTTTGTCTTGCCTAAGCCTTATAACATCTTGGCTTCAAAGGATCAAAGGCTAATAACTCTCTCTTTATCTATCACAATGGTGATCGTATTGCTTATTGTTTTGTGTATGTTGATGATCTCATTTTGACAGGTTCTACACCTATTCTACTTTGCACTTTAATTCAACGGCTTGGGACTAGAATTACTCTCAAGGATTTAGGCCTTTCTCACATATTTTCTTGGTATCGAAGTTGCTTGGATTCCAACTTGCCTTTAACTTTCTCAATCCAAGTACATTTGGAATCTTTTACGCCGTGTTAATATGCATGAGGCTACTGCTATTTCAGCACCTTCTTTGTCGCAAACATTCTTAGAAGTTGATTTTTCTCACCATTTTGAAGAACCAACTCTGTTTCAACATGTAGTGGGGGCCATTCAATACTTAGCACTTACTCGGCTTGATATTACTATGGTTGTCAATAAAGTAGCTCAATTCATGCATACTCCTTCTATTAATCATTGGCAAGCTGTAAAGCGGATCCTTCGCTATTTCAAAGGCACCACTGATCATGGCCTGGTTCTCCGTTCTTCCCATTCTAATAATCTTATATCTTTTTCTGATGTGGATTGGGGCGGTGACAAAGCCGATCGCAAGAGTACTTTAGCTTATGCTGTGTTTCATGGTTCTAATTTGATCTCGTGGTGTTTGAAGAAACAACGAACTATGGCAAGGTCTAGTACTGACTCAGAATATCGTGCCTTAGCCTTGGCAGCATCTGAGGTTTATTAGCTTTAATGTATTCTCCGCGAGCTTCGCCAACCTCTTACTACAATACCAAAAATTTGGAGTGATAATGTTGCTGCCACATATCTAGCCGCCAATCTGGTTTTCCATTCTCGTTCCAAACATTTGGAACTCGGCTTTCATTTTGTCCGTGATTAGGTTCACCAGAAACATCTTCTAGTGTCTTACATTCCAACTGTTGACCAGTTAGTAGATGTTTTGACCAAGCCCTTGACTAAGTAACGGTTCCTCCACTTGAAGGACAAACTGCTGGTTGTTCCTCCCATCTGTTTGTGGAGGGATATTAAGGAAAGATAACAGCTATGATTTTCTATTTTAAATTAGTCAATTCTAATTCCATTTGTTACAGGATTTCTACCATATCAATTCCTTTTATGTAGGGATTTAGTTTCATTATATATTTGCTAAAGATACTCATTGTACTCTATATATATGGAACAACAAAAATTAAAGAAGTGTGCAGAAAAGATCAACCAGTTTCTGATTTGTTTTATAAAATTCCTGCACAGAAATTCAACACTTCCAATCTTAATTTCACCAATTACCAAACTTCAATTACGTTCATTGCACTTCAAATAGTCAATAAATGGTCTCAACAATATCAATTAGGTATCAATTCATAAACCCTAAATTTTGGATCAAAACCCTAACTATCAAAATTCTCAACTCATGCAACACCATGCAATTCACTCAACTTCAATTACAAATCATGTGTATACATCCATCAACACACATAAACAAACTTCAAGCCATCAAACACATCAATCCATCCCACCATCCATGTTGACCAAAATTTTAGGGTTTCAATTGTGCATCAATTCCTTCAAATTTTAATCAATTCTAACATACCTCAACCTAGTTTCAAGAACTTAAGAAGAGGGAAGTTAGAAAATTGCACTAACATCACTTGTGACCAAGCTTTGACTTGTTGAAACTTCACTATTTCTACTCCTTGTTGTTGCCAACTTCTTCCCCAAGGTGTAGAATCAAATTTTTGTGAAGACAAGTATGGGTTTTAGGGTGAGAATGGAAGGAAAATCAAGCTTGAAAGCTTAAAAAAAATGGTGGAGGAAGGGCAATGGTGGTTCGGCCAAGATGGTTCAAGGAAGAAGAAGATGAGGTTTTGGTTCATTTAATTAATTTTTCTCTATTTATATTTAGTTGTCTAATTTCAATTGGTTTAAATTTTAATGAGGTCATTATTTTGTAATGCTTAGGTCATAAGTACATTTAAATTTTCTTTTTTTTTCTTTTTCTTTTCCAATTACATTTCTTTAATAGTATTTTCATCATAATTCTATCATATTTCACTACATAAATTTGCACTTAATTTAATTGACATTTGGTCAAAAATTAACTCTTCATCTGAAATGACCAAAATGCCCTTTATTGCACTCCTTATGTTATAATTGTCTTTACCGATTGACATAAATTTTCTTGTATCTCCTTGATATTTTTATTTTCATTTAAACCTCATAATTCCTTCATTTAAATCCCAAATATTTATCTCATAGGGTTCCCCATGAGTCTGGGGTTGGCAACTGTCTTCACAGTCACTTCCCGTTAGGGTTACCCATCGCAGGGACCTTGGCTCCTTTAACTTATTAGCACTTCATTTCTTTTATTTTTTCTTAATTTTACTTGGTCTTTATTCAATCAATTTATGTCTCCTCACTCTAGTTTAAGTGTAGTTCCAGACATCCTGACTATCCGACTAGGCATTAGTTGTCGGAATAGTAGAATGTACAGAACTGTCTAAAGTGAGGGCATTACAGAGCTTGGAAATAATAGTAAGAGTTTGGATATAAGGACATGAGTTCAGAAATAATGCTTATGGCATTTTTATTTATATTGTAAGTTTGAAAGGAGTTCAGAAATGGTCTTCATGGTATTTTAGTTTTCTTTTTTTATCTTTAAGTATAAAAGGAGTTCCGAAACAATGCATATGGAATTGTATTCTTATTTTATAGTTCTGAAATAATAACATGAGCTCGGAAATAATGTTGTGTTGTTCGATAAAAAGGTTAGTTCGACACTTTAACAGGTTTTTAGTAATTACTGATGTATTTAAATAATGGTCATCTTTGAAGGTCAGTAAATTGATTTTATCAAGTCTAAAAATGACCTTATAACAGTAATATTTTAAAATACAATCTTTCCTTAAGGTATGGGGTTCGGAAGAGAGTCCTTTCCTTGGACCCCTCCCTTTTATGTTTGTTCATAAAATAAACAAATTTTCCTTTTTTATCCGAGGGGTTTGAGGGAAAGTTTTTCCTTGATCCCATATTAAGTGTTTTACCAAATATGAAATTCTCTTACATCGAGAGAGAGTTCTTCCTTGAATTTTAATTATATTATTTCAAAATGATATAATCTTAGCATGTCCTTAGGTCAAGGGAAAGTCTTTCCTCGGACTTATACTGGTTTTTAAATACAACATCCCTATATTTTAGGTTCATGGGAGAATCCTTCTTTGAATCCCAAAATTTTATATGCCTATTATACTTCAAGATTTAAAGGCGAGTCCTCATTAGAATCTTTAAAATCTTTTCTTATTCTAAATTCCCTTTTATATGTATAAGGGAGAGTTCTTCCTTGAATTTGTTAACCTAAAGTACCCCTTTATTGCTTCATTAACTAAGATTGAAAAAAAAAAAAACTCCAAACACAATATAAAATATCTTTAATTAAGTGTATAAATAGAATAATAACCAGTTTATTAGAACATAAAATACTTTTAGGAAGTTGGTTAGAATCCTTTTATAAAACATGTATATAACTGTGTAGGCTAGAATGGTATTTTATGTAGGCTACCTCTAAAATAATCCTCTATAAATCAGTAAGTTGAATTAATTAGAGCAGAGAATAATAGTTGATTATGCCTGTGATGGGACTTTGATTCATTAATTGAGAGTCCTCATTAATGCATAAAACTCTCTAAGCTTTAATCAACACATTCCCTTTTGGACTGAAGTCTCAATCAAAGGAATGGAAATCGAAACCCATCTTAATTCAACTTTTTATCAGTTTTTTTTAATATCCACTTCACACACAACATATTTATTGTTTGGACACTGATGATGAGGTTAATAATGAGTAAGCTAAGGATCCTCCTCACTCGTTGTAAATCTCTAAGAACCAAATTATATCTCTTCAAAATTAGAGTCCTAATTTTTGCGGAGGGAGGAATTTAATAAAAATACTAATAAGAGTTAAGGGGAGGTTGACAAGTACAAAGTTAAGAGGAGGTTGACAAGTACAAAGTTAAGAGGAAGTCGATGACCATGGAATAATGATTCTTTTGGCATTACTAGTATCTGTGGCAATGATGGGTCCTAAGGGTTAATTAAAAGGAATTCGTGAGATTTCCCTTATCTTTCTTCCAAAATTGTAAAACCCTTTCATGTATTCCACTTTTTCATTTTTGAAACCAAAATTTATGTCAATTTTTTTTATACTTTGTGCATGACTTACCATTAGCCTAATTACTTTGGAATATGTGCTATCAACTCATTAATGTTTCATTATAAGGTAAGACTTTAAACACATAAATAATTATATATACATTGCTTTGAGATTGCATGAAATAAAACAATTGGTGAACAAACAGCATATTGACATAAGAGATTACCAAAGGGATTGGGACTCGAGTTATTACGAAAATAAAAAAGAAAAAAAGTGAGAGTGAAAACCTAAAAGGGCGCTTCTAGCAAAATGGGGGAAAGAAGGCAAAAACCCGTAAGGGCACTTTCTGCAAAATAAGGGAAGGTTGAAAACCTGAAAGGGCTTCTTGGAAGAAAAAAACATGAGAGTGAAAACCTTAAAAGGCGCTCCTCGTAAGATAAGAATGGAAGGTGAAAATTTGAGAAGACAACTCTATAACAGGAGACTCTGAATGACTTCCAGAAAGATGGTTAAAGAGGATAAATGAAATATGAAAGAAGATTTGGAATACGAAAGTATAAAATACCTTGTTTTTGGATCTATTTTTGCTTCCCTTGTTAACTCCTCATTTTTTAGTCCATGGATAAGTAAACTTTTTGACCAGGTAAAATTCTCCCACTAAGTTTGCTTTAAAGTCCAAGCATTAAGTTATACTTATGCAAATTTATTCATTAATAAGTGATTGATAATTGAGCATTCATCATATGCTTTTATAAGGCTCAAAATCAACGTATTCATTCATCCCAATGACAATTATTTGTTTTCTTTTTATATATAGTTTTCCTGTTATCAACCTTTGGATTCAAGATTCATGTTGATCTTTAATTTCAGTTTATTTTTTGATTTTTTTGCCTCCAACCTCCGGATTCAAGATCCATATTGATTTTAATTTTAGAATTTTAAGTTTTCTATTACCAACTTTTGGATTCAAGATCTGTGTTAATTTTAATTTTAAGTTTTCTGTTTTCAACCTCTGAATTCAAGATTCATATTGATTTTGATTTTAATATTTAATTTTCCTGTTATCATCCTCTAGATTCAAGATCCATGTTAATTTTAATTTTAGAATTTTAATTTTCCTGTTATCAACCTCTAGATTTAATATTCATGTTGATTTTAATTTCAGCATTCAATTTTCCTATTATCAACCTTTGCATTCAAGATCTATATTGATTTTAATTTTAAAATTTTAATTTTACTATTATCAACTTCTGGATTCAAGATCCACATTGATTTTAATTTTAGAATTTTAAGTTTTTTGTTATCAACCTTTGGATTCAAAATTCATGTTGATTTTAATTTCAGCATTTAACTTTTCTGTTATCAACCTTTGGATTCAAGATCCATGTTGATTTTAATTTCAGCATTCAATTTTCCTATATCAATATCTGGATTCAAAATCCATATTGATTTTAATTTTAGAATATTTTTCTTATTTTCAACCTCTAGATTCAAGATCCATGTTGATTTTAATTTTAGAATTTTAATTTTCTTATTTTCAACATCTGAATTCAAGATCCATGTTAATTTTAATTTTCCTATTTTCAACCTCTGAATTCAAGATCTAAGTTTATTTTAATTTTCCTGATTTTAAAACATAAGGCATTTCTCAGATTTTGTATGGCATAGCTTCTTTTCCCCATTATCTTAAAATTGAATTGGGTTTTATCTTCGACCAGTCCAGAATATAAGTTTATGTCTTTGCATGTTTTTTATTAAAAGAGAAAATGAATCAAAAATTTTGTTCCCTCTAATAGAAAACATGTAAAGAGGGGCAGCCATAGACACCATATTTTGGCCCACTAAATGAATTCTTTCTAATTGGCTTGGTGAAAATAACAATTGAAGTTTAATGCAATTTGCTTTTTTTTTTATCACTTAAGTTTTAAGTTTTAATTACATGTCTAATTGTCCACTTAGTAAGTCTTAACTAAAATTTATCCCAAATGCTGTAATTGAATTTTAATCTTTTGTATGCTCATCCAATTTTTGATAACGAACTTCGGTTTTATGATTATCTAAGGGAAGTTCAATTTCTTCATGCTGGCTATCCGATCTCAATAAAACTCAATTTTATAATACTTGTTTAAACTTCAATTTTGTTCAAGTTTTAATCAAAGTTCGATTTCATATTTTAAGTTCAATTTCTTCATGCTGGCTATTCGATCTCGATAAAGCTCAATTTTATATTCTTAAAACAATTTCAATTGTTTTTAGGTTTTAATTGAAGTCCAGTCTTAAGATTATCCAATCTTTAATAAATTCTAATACTAGAAAGTTTGAAAGCAAAAATGTTAAAAGATCAATCTTAAAAGAGATGTTTTATTATTTAAGAGATAAAATTAGAAAAAGTCACTCAGCAGGCGGATCTCCCCCAACCTAAGCCTCATCTACATTATTTCCCTCCCGTTCACTCTCACTCTCAGCCTCTACACCTAAAGTGAGTTTCTCAAGTTAGGAGAAGCCTTCTTGAGGATAGCGTTTAAGCAATTTGGCAAGGAAATCACTATGAGCTTGTACATAAGCGCTAGCTTCTCTCGAGAGAGCTTCATTCTCCTTTGCCTTCAGCTCGTCCTCCTTTGCCTTTAAATCTTTAGTGTATTTGGCCAAGTCAAGTCAGCTGCTTAGCCGTCCTAGGCATCCTTAAGTTCCTTTTGCTGTCGAGCTATAACATCCTCAGAAGACTTCAACTATTGCTCAAGTTCTTTAACCTGAGCGTTGGCAGTGATCAATTGGCCTTTGTAAGCAATGAGCTCATCAACTGCCTTAGACACCTCTTGTCTCAAGAAATTCACCTTTCCTTGCACCATGTGCTGGGTGGCCACAGCTTCTAGACTTAGGCTCATCGAGTGGTTAAAGAGATCGTCGATGCTCTCTGGGGCCATCTGAGCTCTATCTTCCACAAAATAGATTATTGTGCCAGTGAACCAGGCTAGGTCTTACGGTTCTATTCTTCTCTAGAGATCACATTAGCACACCCCTGGAGATTAGATGTCCAGATGAGCCAGCTTGCCTAGATGAACCACCCTCAGACACAGCAGAGGTGTAACACCCCTATTTGCATAGCCTGGTATATTTTACTGTACTGGTGATCGGTATCGGTCCGGACAATTAAGGGGATTAGAATATCATCTAAGACAACTAGATAAGCCCTAAACGTAAATAATTAGTAATTGCCAAATAGTTAAGTATAAAGAAGAAAAACAAAGTCTAAAAAGTTAAATGAGCCGAGAGTCACAGCGATGGGTGATCTTCTCGGCAAATGACTGCAAGGTTAATCTTAACTCAAATTTTGAATCGAAAAATGTGACGCCCCGATCCTTAGGACCATTGTAAACACAGCGAAAAAGAGAAAATCACAAAAAAGAGTTGTTAAGCAGGTCAAATAATTAGGTCAGGAATTCGAAAGAAATATCGAATAACTTGCAAATCGGATTGAACCAGCGAGGGACAATTTGGTCAATTCACCCTTAGAGCTGACTCCTGACCTAACTGTCCAATAAAATTGGAGAAAAGAAAATTTCAAAATCAAGAATAAAATTAAAGAAGTGTGAAGAAAACAAAAGAAAAAGAAAAGAAAATGAAAATAGAATTATGACATCATCCAAGATGACATCATGCATGACCATAAAAATAATTTCCAATTAATTATATTTTGACCAAGTCAAATAAGAGATAAGAATCAAAAAAATTTAAAAGAAATGAAATTGGTCTTCTCTTCTTCATTGTTTCCCGTAACTCCCTCTCTCTTGTCTTTCTCTTCCTTCATCTTCCACCATTGTTAAAGAATAGAAAGCTTAAATTTCTTTGGTTCCCTTCCATAAATCCCCTAAATCCCAACACTAAATTTCACCCTTAAACCTAGATAAACTCTTTGGGAACAAGAAGGAAGAGAAAAATTGGAGAATTGAAAAGCTCCATATGAGGTAAATCTCTCTCCTAACTTAAATTGATTTATGCTTATAGAATTAACATTGTACAAGTGAAAATAACTTAAAATTTGTGTAAAATCAAATAGAAAACAATTGTTGGGGGACCAAAAAGGAAATTTTGGCCAACTTGTGTTAGGGTTTGAAATGAATGATTTTGAGGTGTTTGAATGGTTGTTTAGGTTGAGTTGTGTATGTGAAGCATGGATATATGTTTTGAATGCATTAGATTGAACTTTATGTAATTTAGGGTTTTGAGCATGTGAAAAATTAGAGAAAAAGTTGAGAATTGGTCAATTGATGTTATTGACCTTACTTGAGTTGAGAAATAGTCAATTGTGACCATTTGTGGAGTGTATGAATTGTTGGAACCAAGTTCCAATTCAGATTTGTTAGGGTCAATCTGTAGGCAGCTTGACCTAGGTCCCTTTCAGGGACCAAAACTAAAAATTTACCAACCCAATTGGTGTGAGGCCAATTGGGCATGAAACTAAACACAAAATGACACATTTTTCATTCAGGAATTATGCCTAGAAAGTGACCATAACTTAGTGAACAATTAGGCCAAATCTAGAATTGGGCAAACTGACCTATACAAAAATGACCAAATGAACAGTAGTTACATAAATGACCATAACTTGGTCTAGGAAGTTCCAAATGAACTGAATTTTATACCAATAGAAAGCTGAGACATAGCCCTACAACTTTCATGAAGAAAACAAACCCAAATTTTGACCATAACCTATTTGAAAAACCACCTGCAGTCAACCCACAAAAATTGCCAAAATCCAGAATTTGCCCAGAATTCTGGGTAACACCAAGTCTGGCCAGCCATGTTCAAATGGCCATAACTAGGGTTACAAAACTCCAACTGGAGTGATTCAAAAAGGAAAATAAATTTAAGACAATAAGGAACAACTTTGATGGAGGACACTTAGCCAAATTCTCACAGTAACTAGACCAATGGAATAGTAGAAAATAGGGGACCAAAACTAAAAAATTGTAATTTCTCTTAGGAGACTTAGAAATTGATTTGGCAATCAATGCCAACAAAATTGACACCCAACATGTGGTATATGAGTACAATTATAACTAATAAACCTATTAAGTATAGAAAAGTCAACATTTTGACTTGAATAGTGCCACTACACACAAAAATGTAAAGGACCAAATTTAAGAACCGTATTAGGTAGGATAAGACTGCAAAAGTAAAATTATTGGAATTAGTTATTAGAAAAGGATTGAATGGATTGCTGAAGCACTTTAAATTTTTGTGTTTCAGTTGGAAAGGGATCTTCGAAGGAGAAATGAAAGTTTGAGTAAGTTGAGTTGACAAAAGAGGTTTGTGCACAATAACTTTTCACTTTCGATTTGCTATTAGAAAATTTATTTGAATACATTATTGGAACATTTTATGCTAAATAATGCCTTGAGAAATGTTGTGTTACCTACTTTGTAAATAGAAATTTAAAATGAAAATTGATTAATGTTTTGCATGAAATGTTGAATAATATGATTTTGAAATTATTTTTTATTCACACTTGGCATGGCAGTCCCTTACTATGTTCCTCCACCACTTGTGGGGTTGAGTTTGATATTTGTTCACTTTCCTCCCTCTCTGGCTTGCCAGTCTGAGGTGAGTTTGGATGAGTACTCATTAGCCACCTAACCACGTCCCTTATTGATTTCAATTAGTGGGGTGAGTTTGCCTTGTCGTAATGTAAACACGGTATGTTTGGAAATTTTGTGTCATGGCCTAAGTTGTGTTAGTGATTGGCAACACTGTGTTTATTAAATTGTTTGATCAAATTGTATTAAATTAAGCTTTGAAAATTGTGATTTGTGATAAATGTGATTTGAAAATTGAAATGTGATTGTGAAATATTTGAACTGTGAATTAATAACAAATATTTTATATTTTGCATTTTATATTTTATTGTGCACCACTGGGTATTTTTATACTCAGCGATAGCTTTTTTTGCTGTCGTAGATAGAGATAAGGAAAAAGGCAGCAGAGTGAGCTGCCGATTGTTGAAACTACACTGAGGTTTTTGTACGGGTATTTAGTTATACCCTTGTATATTAGATCTTGATTATGCATGTAAATATATGTGTATAAATTATTTGAGCAGTTATACAAAAACTCTTGTAATGTTATTTTGGGTACGTAATTAAAATGCAAATTATTGTAATATTTAAATATATTTCTAAGTTTTGTAATTAATGTAAATAATTCTTTCGTATTTTATGAATGATAAATTATTTCCTTTTCGGAAATGAGATGTTCCAATTACGGTTGATTTTTTGTTGAGCATATTGTATGGGATTGAGATGAAATTGATTTGTATTGAAGTTGTGATTGAGAAAATATTGGAAGTATGTTTCTTTTCAGGTTTTGAAGAACTGTTTTTCCCAAAATTAGATGGCACTCTGCCGAAAATTTTCCAAAATTTGCGCAACAACAAAAACGTACAAAAATTTTAATTTGTCTTTAAACTTCAAGTAAAAGTTTTTAATTTCTACTAAAAGTGCTCGCCACCTTCGAAAAGTAATAAAATTATTTTAAAATCCTTTGTAGTATATTTAATGGGTTACCGGTAGGCGAAGTACGATAATTCATTAGATGTACTACGGGTTCATATTACATGTTACTGAGGGTTAAGGTGTGACAAGAGGTTGGTGGTAAAAGTGGAGGTTAGTCAGGAGGAGAAGCCGATCTCTCGTTGGTGGGTTCATCTTTAGCCAGAGCTTGAGAGTTCATCTCTTCCACTCGAGCTTTCTTTTGGGCCTCGAGCTCCTTGGCCCTAGCAGTAGCAGTCGCTTCCTTCTTCTTGAGAACCTGTTGGGTGAGCTCTCTCTTCCTCTTCTTTGCCACCTTATTAGCATCGGTACCCTCAATATCTGCACCCAAAAAGTGTTAGTGAGTTTATACTAGTCAAGAGAACTAAGATAAGGGAGTTACACTTTCCGAGTTCAAGATCAGAAAGTTGAAACATAACATTTTCTTGGGCAACCACATTCATCAGCCGCCATTTCAATTCAATCGCAATGACATCGGAGCATAGGTACTGATGAGTGTTCGCCTGGCTTTTTAGCTCCTTGACCACTGCCATCTTATCCTAACTAAGGATGATCCTCTCCTGAGGTCTCTCGGCCAAGTAGTTCCAACTATTTGAAATGCCTTCAAAGCCATGGGGATCCCAGCTCCGTAGAATGAAGAATTGATCTTTCCAGTTCTTCAAAGAGGAGGGGATTTTGGCGAAGAGCCCATAGTTTAACTTTGCTTGGAAGAACCAGTATTCATCCTTCTTTCATCTATTAAGGTGGTGTAGCTCAGTAAACACTTTCATCGTAGGCTCTAGACCTTTAGCTCGACACAAACCTCAAAAAGCAACTAGTGTTCGCCATGAGTTTGAGTGTAGTTGAGCTTTACAGATGCGGTGATAGCTCAATACATCCCTATAGAACTGCTCCAAGGGAAACCGCAGCCTGACTTTTAGTTATTCCTTGTATACAATGATCTGATCTCCATTCTTGAAAAAGTGATCGGCTCGGAGATCCCTGTGGCATCTGATGAGCTCGTACGCATCAACCGAGAGGTTGAACACTTGAGTTATTTGCACCAATTTAGAATGCTTTAGAATTGACGTCACTTTATCCAATAGGAGAGATTCCTTCTTGGGGTTCAGAGCCTGTTCTTGGCCTCGGCCTGATTGGCTGGTTTGAGATCGGTCCAGCCAGCATCTCAAAATCATTTCGCCCACTTGTTCTTTCCTCCTCCCCCTCGTTAGAGGTCTAAGAAAGATTAACTAACGATGGACTCACTGCTCTCAGAACGTCACCGCTGTTCATTTTCTGGTGAAATAAGAAAAATAATAAATGAGAATAAAAAATCAAGGACTATGTCTTTGCCAAAATAAAAACACATCACCGGAGAATGGAAACTTGAGAGAAAACTTGCGTGAGAGATTTGAGAGAAAGCACAAAGTGTGAAATGACAGCCTCTCTCAAATTTATATATAGCCTTGTGCATTAATAGCTGCAAAGTTTGAGGCGATGTCTTGGGTAAATACACATTTAATGCTTTCCTAATTTCCTAGACTAATCTTGATCGGGGATCGATGATAAAAAAATCGGCTAAGATAGAGCTCGCCTAATTAAGTTCAGATTCAAATGGGACCAGTGCTTCCGATCTCAACTAATAGAAGGCCTAGCTCTGGGAAATTTAAACCATGGCCAACCACTGTAGGATTAGATAAAGAGATCAGATAAAGAAAGATCAGATGAAAAAGGTTCGAATGAAGAGAGATTAGATAAGGAAATCTAATAAAGAGATCAGATAAAGAGATCGGATTAGGAAACTAAATAAGGTCAGACAAAGAGATCAAATAAGGATCGAGTAAAAAGGTCGGGCGAGGCAGAATTTCAGAAACACACCACTTTGCCATTGCATCATAGCCCTTGATTTTGTAGATCAAGTTTTCACCATCAGATTTGAGTTAGTTAAAGCACTCTGGTACACATCAATCCTCATCATTGATCATACTTGTAAGGATAAATCCTAAATCCTTGGATAAAAAGTAATAAAGACAAAATTGATACTTTTTAATCTCAACCACCCTTGATCTAGTCTGTAAGGCATAATTTCCAACCTTTGGATTAAAGAAGAAAAGGACAAAAGAGTCCTGAGTTGATCTCTACCCTTGATTTTCGATCTCTTTAATTCCTGACCCTCAGATTTTGTCCTTTTAAATTCCAACCCTTCCTTTTTCCATCTTGAATCCTAACCCTCCATTTTAGGGCTTCCATTCCCTATAAATACCCGAAGTTTTACTATTAAAGGGGTCCTTTTTGAAAGTCTAGAAAGTATAAGGGAAGAGAATAGAGTCTTTATAAATGTTAGTTTTCTAAAGAATCTCCACACTCTTAAAACAACAATTTTTAGAATCCTCACATTTCACATTGAAAATCTCATTCCAAAAGTACTTTAGCTCGTCAATTCAAAAAGATTGATTTGATAGTTCTGTAGCTCCATTTCCTTTGTAAGCAATAGATGTCAGAGCCCACTTCTCACCGTCACTATTAAAGCTCATTGCAGGTAAAAAAAATAAAAATAAAAAAACAACTTCTGTGGATGTCTATATGTTTTCCTTAAAATGGGTATAACTAGGTCACATGCAAACACCTTGGGCCCTGTATAAGCTAGAATTTGAACTCTCTTTATCATTTTGCTTTTTCAGCCTTTACAAGGCATATTCTATAGTATGTTATTCTACTGAACTTTTAAGAGAATAAGGTTAAGATCAACAGTGGTTGAAATACTTGCTCTGCATATATTACATTTTTTTCATTTTCGTTGAAATGTTTTTTGTTATGTTTTTGTTGAAATATTTTTACTCCATAAATATTACATTGTCATTTGAAATATTTTTTTTATTTATCTTGTGAATGCTACTTCAGTTTGATATTGTAAGTATTATCATCCTTCTTTTAAAAGAGTTCAGATATAATAAAAGGAGCTCGAAAATAATGGTAAGAGTTCAAATATAAGGACATGAGTTCGAAAATAATGCTTATGGCATTTTTGTCTATATTGCAAGTCTGAAAGGAGCTCGAAATGGTCCTTATGGCATTTTATTTTTTATTTTTATTTTATCTTTAAATATAAGAGGAGTTCGAAAACAATGCATATGGAATTGTATTCTTATTTTATAGTTTGGAAATAATAACATGAGTTTGGAAATAATGTTGTATTGCTTGATGAAATGGTTAGTTCGACACTTTAATAGGTTCTTAGTAATTATTGATGTATTTAAATAATGGTTATCTTTGAAGGTAGGTAAATTGATTTTATGAAGTCTTAAAATGACCTTATAACAGTAATATTTTAAAATACAATCTTTCTTTAAGTTATGGGGTTCGGAAGAGAGTCCTTTCCTTGGACCCCTTCCTTTTATGTCTGTTCTTAAAATAAACAAAATTTCCTTTGTTATCCGAGGGTTTTGAGGGAAAGTTATTCCTTGATCCCATATTAAGTGTTTTACCAAATATGCGATTTTCTTACATCGATGGAGAGTTCTTCCTTGATTTTCAATTATATTCTTTCAAAATGATACAATCTTAGCATGTCCTTCGGTCGAGGGAAAGTCTTTCCTCAAACTTATACCAGTTTTTAAAAAAAACATCTCTATATTTTAGGTTCATGGGAGAATCCTTCTTTGAATCCCAAAATTTTATATACCTATTATACTTGAGGATTCAAAGGAAAGTCCTCCTTAGAATCTTTAAAATCTTTTCTTATTCTAAATTCCCTTTTGTATGTACAATGGAGAGTTCTTCCTTGAATTTGTTAACCTAATGTACCCCTTTATAGCTTCATTAACTAAGATTTAAAAAAAAAAAAATCCAAACACAATATAATATATCTTTAATAAAGTGTATAAATAGAATAATAACTAGTTTATTAGAACATAAAATACTTTTAGGAAGTTGGTTAGAATCCTTTTATAAAACATGTATATAGTTGTATAGGCTAGAATGGTATTTATGGAGGCTACCTCTAAAACAATCCTCTACAAATCAGTAAGTTATAAATGCATTAATAATTGAACTAATATGGGTAGAGAATAACAATTGATTATGCCAATGATGGAACTTTGACTCATTAATTGAGAGTCCTCATTAATGCATAAAACTCTCTAGGCTTTAATCAACACATTTCCTTTTGGACTGAAGTCTCAATCAAAAGGAATGGAAATCGAAACCCATCTTAATTCAATTTTTATCAGTTTTTTGTAATATCTACTTCACACACAACATCCTCTATTGTTTGGACACCGATGATGAGATTAATAATGAGTATGTTAAGAATTCTCCTCACTCGTTTTAAAATCTCTAGGAACCAAATAATACCTATTCAAAATTAGAGTCCTAATTTTTGCGAAGGGAGGAATTTAATAAAAATAATAATCAGAGTTAAATTTCACTTTAGGGTCATCCCATTTACCTCTATTCCTGGGTCTACTCTAAATAGTGAGACATTGAGTATTCCTATGGCAAATGCAGGAACTAACATCGCAATCTAAACTCTAATAAAATTATTAGTATTAACTTATAAAGAGCACATCCTTAAATCTACTTACCATCGTCGAGGAATTATGTGGGGTGTCTAATACCTTCTCCATATGTATACGGACCATGAATCCGAATCTCTAAAATTTGAAGTGGTAAAATACTCTTTTCAAAACCTTTTGATTTAAAGAATGATTTTCTTTAATTTTTCTCAAAATTAAAGTGGCGACTCCTCACTTTTCACTTCACTGAGAATCACCCAGTGACCGCAAAACCCTTGTGACAATAAGTATGAAAATTTTAAAATTTATTGAGGATAATATAAGTAATAAAAAAATTATTTATTAAAACTTCAAAATCCACCAAAATGAGGAATGCTTTTGAAAACCTTCAAAAACTCTAAAAATAATTAATATAATTAATATAATTAACGTAATTAATAATTAAATATGTATTAATCGGTTAAAAATTAATAATTAAATAGAAAATAATTTATCAAATAAGAAAGAAAATTCAGGCAAACAAAATATTGTATTTAAGATGTATTTATATTTTATCATAATAAAAAAAATTAAATATGATAACTAATAAGTAATTTAACTAATGCATAAATTCGTTTAGCAAGAAAGAGAATGACTAATTCCTTATAATTTTTATAATATAATTTTATATGTTTATTAATTTTAAGATATAATTATTAGATTTTTATAATGAAATTAAATAGTTAAAATTAAAAAAATTAAAAAAGAAATTTACAAAAATTTAAGAATTAAAATAAGCATTAATTAAATATGTCAAGTAATATTAATTGTCTTCATACCAAAGCCATTTCAATATTAATAAAATTTTTATGATTATAAAAATTAGTCACATTATAATTTTAATATTCTCACCTTAATACAAATAAAATCTATATAGATAAAACATATAAGGGAATTGTAAAAATAGAAAAAAAAAAGTCCATGAGTAAAAAATATGAATGCTTTGAGATGTATGAACATTAAAGAAAAAACAATATTAATTATATCTTCAATGAGCTATATATATATATATATATATATATTTAACTATTAAGGCCTTGAGTTTTAGCAACCAATCATTAAATAAAATAATTATTTAAATTATGATAATTAAGATAATAATGGCAACAATAAATATTCTCAAAAGAAAATAAACACTTTGGACAAAAAAAGAAATAAACACTTAGCATATAAATAAGTTAATTTATAAATGGTAAACGATGTGACAACACCAATATATATATATATATATTACAATTACTATTAAGATAAAAAAAATTAATTAAACTCAAATTGTTGATGTGAAACTAAACAATTATATACGCACACACACTTTCCTTTACATCAAGGTTAGACAATAATAATAATGAATATCCCAAAAATAATGTCTTAGCAATATTTTTGACTATTTTTGGCAAGTAAAACACTAGTATGTTATATTATAAATATGAAACTATATTTTTGTTTAAACTAATATGTTATATCACATTTTTGTTTAAAATCTTCCACTAAGAGTGTAAGAAGATAAGATAAAATAGGCTAAAGTTTTTAATTTTTTAGAAAATAAAAGATATATCTTTTATTAAATGAAGACAAAATATAAATCTAAAATATAAAATTTCATACTACAATCTTGTATAAGAAAATCTAAAATAAACTACTTATAGAAAATATAAGAGCAATCATTTTGAGTTGAATTGACTGTGTTGACATTGAATTGGCTATTTGATGAGAAACATGCTTTGTTTGATGGCTGTTCATTTTGTTTAGAAGTTATGTATGGTAAATAATGATTTATTAAACCTTAAGTTACATTGGGTACAATGTAATGCAGCGAAATGTAATCAACCATATAATGTAATGAAAATTGTAATGTAATACAATATACTAAACATTACATTACTTTGCTTGGAAGCTCAAAAGTAAAAAAATATATTTATAATCAAATTAGTAATAAAATTTAACATATAATATTATTTTACTTTAATTTTATTAATATTAAATTAATGATAATGGTTGTAGTGATTAGTAGTTAAGTGATAGTGGTTTATGGTGGTGGTGACAACGGTAATGGACAGGTGGTGATGGTGGCGACAATGGTTAAGTAATGATGGCAACAACCAGGTGGCGATGGCAGGGGTGGGGGTGGTTTAGTGGTGGTGGTAGTGATAGTGGCCACGGCAATGGCCGAGTGATGATAATAATGGTAGTTGTAATGATTGTTAGGTGACAGGTGGTAATGATGGTAGTGTTGGTGACTGAGTGGTGGTTATAGTAGCAATGATGATCGGCAGTGGCGATAGTATTGATAATAAATGAAATAATTGAAATTATGTAATAATGATTGTTTTTATTTTTATATATAATGATCATTACGTTACTAAGTGTAATTCATTATATTATGTAATTATCATTCTATTATATAAATTTTTTTTATCAAATAAAGTAATATTCAAATATAGAATATAATTATGATTATGTTACACCTTTAATTACGTTATATATATTGTTCGGGTGAAAGGAATGAAAAGGTAAGATTAAGTATAATATTACCTAAATATCCTTATTATATAAAGGATATATTTTAATATTTAAATAATGATAAATATGAAAAATTTAAAATTTATTGAAGATAATATGTGTAATGCAAAAAATTAGTTATTAAAACTTCAAAATCCACCAAATTGGGAAAGCAAGCATTATATGGGTGCTTTGGAAAACCTTCAAAAACTCTAAAAAATCTAAATAAATTTTTATAAAGACCTCTCTCCCATATAAATGAACTATGTATTTATTACTTCAAAACACATAACTTATCTTTAAAACTTTATGTAACAAAGTCAATTAACATAATTAATATAATTAAATATGTATTAATCGGTTGAAAATTAATAATTAAATAGAAATTAATTTATTAAATAAGAAAGAAAATTCAGGTAAAAAAAATATTGTAACATACATTTAAGATGTTATTTATATGTTATCATAATAAAAAAATTAAATATGATAATTAATAAGTAATTTAACTAATGCATAAATCCTTTTAGCAAGAAAGAGAATGATTAATTCCTTATAATTTTTATAATATAATTTTATATTTTTACTAATTTTAAGAAATAATTATTAAATTTTTATAATGAAATTAAATAATTAAAATTAAAAAAATTAAAAAAGAAATTTACAAAAATTTAAGAATTAAAATAAGCATTAATTAAATATATCGAGTAATATTAATTGTCTTCACACCAAAGTCATTTTAATATTAATAAAATTTTTATGATTATAAAAATTAATCACGTTATAATTTTAATATTCTCACCTTAATACAAATAAAATCTATATAGATAAAACATAAAAGGGAATTGTGAAAATGGAAAAAAATCCATGATTAAAAAATATGAATGCTTTGAGATGTATGAACATTAAAGAAAAAACAATATTAATTACATCGTTAATGAACAAAAAAATTATATAAATTTAACTGTTAAAGCCTTGAGTTTTAGCATCCAATTATTAAATATAATAATTATTTAAATTATTATAATTGAGATAATAATGGCAACAATAAATATTCTCAAAAGAAAATAAACACCCTGGATATAAATACTTAAGTTAATTTATAAATCGTAAGCGTTGCGTGGCAACACTAATAATAAATAACATATGGTAGCTCGAAGAGAAAATTTTACCATATAAAATAAGTTAATTTATAAATCGTAAGCATTACATGACAACACCAATAATAAATGACATATGACAGTTCGAAGAGAAAATTTTACACCATATATATATATATATATATATATATATATATATATTAGGATAAAAATAATTTTTTTTATTAATTAGATCATAAATTAATTATGATTAAAGAAAGAAAGATAGAATATTAATACAATAAAATTAAAAAGAAGTTAATTTTATTATTTGGTAAGGCAATTTTTTTAGAGGCACCATGTGGCAATTTCAAGTAACAAAATTCTCCTTAAAAAGCACTATGTGGTAGCTCCAAGGAAAAACATGGCATGCTATATATCGATAGATATAGAAATGGCAACCAGGAAGGCCAGGGTTGGGGATCGCTCTTCATCTCCCCGCCCCATAGGGACTTTCTGATAACTTTCCTGTGGGAAGTAGGGCCGGGTGGTTTCTCCATGGCAAATTTTCTTTTATTTTTTTTTTCATTTTAATTTATTAGTGTAAATATAAATTTATTTATTAAGAAATAAAATATAATTAGGAATACAAGTTTTAGACATTATTTTAATAATATATTTATTTTTTAAATTATAATATTTAAATATATAAATATATGAAAATAAATTTTTTCAATAAAAAATAATAATTTATTACTATTCAGGGTACTAGAATTCGGAGTAGGAAGAAGGTTTTTTGTTCTCACTTGCACAAATAGAGATCGGGATGGGAAAATTTGATCAGATTTGGGGCGGATTGGATCAAAGTGGGTTTGGAAAATTTCACCATCCCTAAATAGATGAGTAATTATACCGTAAAATAGTGATTCCATGTAGGGACAATCCAATAAGAATTGAACATATATATATATATAAATAAATCTTTTAAAATTATAACTACTAAGTAACTAGTCACTAAGTTTTTTTTTTTAATAATTTGGTAATTTATTAGTTTTCCATTTCATGTAAATTTGCCTACATGATATTATTGTGTTAGTATATAATTTTTCCTTGGTAGATAGATAGATTCTATAAAGTTTAAATATTGGTAGTTATATCTTAAATATATAGGCGCATCTTATAATGCAATTTACGTAGAAAATTAATTTTATGTAGTAAATTAATCAACATGCATATATAAAGCTGAATATAACTCTATATTAAACAATAATTTCGAATTTTTAAATTAAATTATAGAAATTTAATAGATTTTTTAAGAATTTAACTTTTGAATTTTTTTTAATGTATTTTATTTTAACAATTTATTTTAACTTATTTAAAAATCATGTAGTATGTTTTAAATGATTTTTGTGTTTTAAATATGATTCCAATCCTCCTAAAATTTTTTACATTTATTTTAAGCCTAAAGTGCCTTTTTATTGAATATGCACACAGGAGCTCCTTATTTCCCCTCGACGCCACAACCTTCCAACAAGCCAGGACTTGACGTTAATCACCTTCTTGCTCCCTGATAAACCCATTGCTGCTGGTGGTGCTTCATCTTATAGAGTGAGAAGCCATCGAGTGATGGACTCGTGAGAAAGATTCGATCGAATCTTGAGTTTTCCAACATCCAACTGTTATCAGATAATCACTTTTTGCTTCTTCTTAGTCATCTTTTTAATTAAATAAAATAGACAATTACTCAGATTGTTGTTGTTGCGTACTTCACGCAAGTACTTTCAATGAGCTCAGGATTGCAATTTTCATATGAATGTGTAGGTTTGAGATCAAATTCAAATGGAACCTAATATTATATTCATTTCTTATATTTTTTGGTTCCGAGTAGATTAAATAATGATTTTTGGTCAACAAAGAAATTAGGCATCTAAGTTGAGATTAATGAATCGATACTAATTAAAATAAACAGGCAAGTTTCAATATCATATACTTGAAATCATTTGAGTTGTTACTTGAAATATAAAATTTATTATCTTGCAAGAATTAGGTTCTAAATATAAGGAAAACTCGGCACAACCTTATGACGTCTTTTTATTTATATTATCTTGTTGATGTTTACACTAGTATATATGTTTAGGTGATACAGGAAGACCATCATTTTCTTTCCAACTAGATCAAAGAGCATGCTGAGTCTGTTTTGTGAATTTGATATTTGTTATGCTTATAATTTAATATTATTTTATATGATTGTCGTGCTTATGCTTCCACATGTTATATGTGTAATTAATAATGGCCAAAAGCATATTTTGTCTCTTCAATTTTTATAGAAAAGTCAATTTACTCCTCAATTTAACATAAAATTAATTTGTTTTTTTATTTAACATTAAATTAATTTGCTCCTTGAATTTAAAAAATTGAATCAATTTAACACTTTTGTACTAACTTAAGCTACACCTCATAAGCTATTTTTCTAAGTCAGTAACATATATTTCATGTGTTTTGCTTTTAATCGTATATATTCAAAACATAAAATTTAATTCAAATTCGGTAGAGATATTATTTTTTAAATTTAAACCAATACTAAAACATATTATATATTATTCAAATTCATCTTAAAAGAATTTTAATTAAATTAAATATTTAAAAAATATTTGAATTATTCTCATCCTCATGTATTATATTTCTGGGATTTTTTTATAGGGAAAAATCTAAAACAGTGTTTGCTCAATTTTTTTACTTTTAAATTTTGTTGATTAATTTTTAATTTTTATAAAATAAATGAATGGTAAAATAAATATATGTGATTTTTGAAAAACAAAACTGATATTAATTTTTTTTTTATGGAGGCGAGGGAGATATAGTGACAATAGTACTTATGAAGTATACGATAGTAGTTGAATCGCTTTAAATTGTTAATTATTATAAAAAAAAAAATTATTTTCTTGTCATAAAAAATATATGAAAAAAATTAATTTTAGTAATTTTTTTCCTTAAAAAGTAAAAAAAAATTTCTTTTAACAATCGAGAAATTACTGCTTAATAGTAAACATATTTATAATTAGTACTTTTTTTAGTTATTTTTCATTTGAATTTAGACAATCTTATTAAAATTTATTTATGATAAATTAATTTTTAAAATAATTATTATAAAATTTAATTTGTAACATTTTTTTTAAGATAGATTAGTCGCAGTTTAATACTCATCAGTTAACATTTGTATATATTTTAGTTTTATTAATTAGATTGATGTAGTTATTATAAGTTAAAAAAAATACTATTAATTGCTATTCAATAGATAAATTCAATACTCACTTTTTTTTTTAAAATTTTAGAAATGATTGGTATGAATTTATAATTAATAATTTTGAAAAATTAGGGGGCAAAAATAAAAATATGAAAAAGTGAGAGGGATGGTAGTGTGCCCCTAAACTTTCATAGAAAAGTTTATTTGTCCCTTCAATTTAATATTGAATTACCTTATCTCTTAAATTGAAAAATTAATCTAATTTAATACTCAAAATTTTTAGTTGTCATCTACGTCAGCAAAAATGTGTTAAATTAATTATGAGCAAATTAGTTTGATGTTAAATTGAAAAAACAAATTATCTTTTCTGTGAAATTCAAAGAGCAAAATATGCCTTTGATAAATTAGTAACCTATTATAAGAACATTCAAGCTATTGAATAATTTTAATGCTTATGTCGTGTTTTGACGCCATAGATATAATTTACAGCTTACATATAGTTACAAATTGTGTGGTAATGGATTAGATAGGCGCGCTTAGCTAGGCTCCCTAGCATTCAGATTTGGATTACTTAAAAAAAATACAGTGACTCTAGCTTAACACGCTGGTATTGTTAGCTCTGTGAGAGATGACATTGGCATCGGCTTCCATTTGTGTGAAAGACATCACGGGTGTATAACTTTAAATTATTTTCTTGTATAGATATTAGGTGATATTTGTTGACAGATATTATGTGTCTACTCATTTTAGGACTACATCAATCTAATGTAGTTATATAAATTATACTCATAATTAAACGTTTACTTAAATTATTTTTTTCAGGTGACAGGGTGAGCTACTTTAATAAGCACTGTACAAACAGACTAATGAATCCAATGCAATGTCAAATTTACCACGAAATTCTTTAACCAATGCTCCATCAAAATATAAGAAAAAAAGAAGCCCTCTACCGTCCCTTGCTCGGGTAGTGTCACCAGGGTTCATGATATCTTTATATAACCATTCTCTAAATTTCGAAACTAAACAAAAATATTACACGTGAAATAAAAAAAAAAAAAGACTTGCATTTTTAGGGGGAAAAAAGAAGAAGAAAACGCAGAGTATGCAATTTTAATGAATGCATAGTACTGACTTTTGATCTATATAAACAATTTAAGGAAAAATGAACAATGCAATGCAGGATGCAATACCCTCAATAATAGGTTGAAGACCCCCAACCAAAGTATACCAACAGAGTGCAACAGTTAAAATACAACCTGACCATATGACAAACATAATGATGAACTGATACAGACATGAGTAAATGAAAATGACTCAGAAGTGAAAAATCAGTAATGAATTGAGGTTCTTGTAAAATGTGGCACTTGGGTGGTCTTCAAGTGTCACAAACCTTCGACTGACTTGCTGCAGCCCTCCACTCCCAAAACCTAGAGGTACTTCTGAGACAACCACCAAGACAGCATGGGTAGTCTGGTAACGAGAGATCTCAACCATTACAAGGACCAACAAACAACTGACAAGATGCTGCCTGACCTGTATCTATTCGCCAAATCAATGTTACCTCTCCCTCACTGGGAACAAATTTTTTTAAAGCTTTTAATGGACGCCTTCACCCATGTCTGCAAATCAATGATTACCCAATGCCTCTTTGACAGAACAGAACCATGATGCTGATGCAAGAGTTAGTGACAACCTGAAGACCGATAACTTCTGTTATCTGAAAATGACAGATGACCTGACTCGAATGCAACCCGGACCCCGACTCATTACACCCAAATGCATGCAGGGACTTGAAATGTTAAAAAATGTTGAGTAGCAACACCCTCAGACAGAAATGGCACGACTGATGGCCAACTTGGCCCATTCAGCAGATTCCTTTATCATATGATCTTCAGAAGACAAACATTCATTTAAAAAGTCTTTGACAGAAAGAGATTGCTGTATCAAAGAACCAGCATTACTTCCCAGTGTATCTGCTAAATCTCCAAGGACTCCAATTGCTGTTTTCATGACCACATCATCCCTGAAATAGAATAGATTACAGGAGTCATAAACCTTAGCCTATAACAATGCATTTTTAATATTAAAATTAAAAAAGGTGAGTGAACATATTTCAGCAGAACTCACATGTCTTTCTCCATGTATATGCTATCCAAGAACTGGAGGATGTGGGGTGCGTAAGGAACCAAGAGTTGCATTTTAGGAGAGTTCTTAAACCCTTGAAGAATTCCTGAATAAGCCTCCAAAATTCCATTTCTCAGTGAATTTGTATAGTCAATCATTTCATCATCGGCACCAGCTGCATGGGCAGACAACTCTGCAGCACTTTGGAGCATGGGCATGGCATACATCAAGTACTTCTCAAAATTCTCCCCTATTGCCAAGGCAATGTCACCAAAACATGAGAATATGGGAGGCTTCACAGATCGATGCAACTGATTGCTAGATAAATCCTTGAGAAGTTGTGTCATGATCCCATCACAATAAGGCAAAATTTTATCCTCTAATGCCCTGCAGATATCCCCCACAACACCAACTGTAACAGCACAAACTTGGTACTCCTCAAAATTTTGAAGACCCATTTCTAAATATTTAAAAAACTCTGCCATGTATTTTGAAAAATCTGGACCAGATGCATAGGCAAGGGCTCCAATTGCTAGCATTGCCTCCTCATGCACAGTTGCAAGTCTGCAAGCAAAAACCCTCAGGAAAAGCCCCATTATCTGGTCCGCATATTGCATGAACACAATCTTAGTAGGCTCTGATGAACCTAACTTCTGAATGATGACTTGTAAACATCCACAAAGTAGACCTTGCAACTCACTCTGTTTCTCTCTCTCATCAGATGCAAGCTTCTGCTCTTCAAGAGTTTTGTGAAGCTCTGTCATAATTACGGGTACCAACTGCAACACCATGGGTGCTGTTTCATCAGTTGAGCACCTCACAACTTCATTCAGTGTTTCATAAGCAGCTGTCCTCAATCTGGACTCCCCAGCGTCTTCTCTGTGAGTAACAGTTAGAAGAGCATGCACAATTTCCTGGAAATAAGGTGTCAATGGAGATGATGGACCTGCCTCTTCATAACCTTGGGCAAGGAAATAGAGGGCACCACATGCCTTCTCAGCCACATTTGGAACATCCTTCATGCTCTGAAGCAGAACTGTGATGATCTGTTGGCAATTTGCTTGAGTAATTATAGGTGTGTCCACAGTTGAACCATGAAGGAATTCAAAAATCCGCCCTAGAGTCCAAGCAGTAGTGTCTTTCACATGGTTATTTGGGTCCTTTGTTAAAGCAGTGAGCATGAAATTCAAAGCAACATTAACAATAGATGTCAACTTGTCAGGGGAAGGTCCCTCCAAGATAGAGCCAAAAGCATATGTGGCTGCCTCCCTTTGCCTCCAATCTGGCTTTGTTATATTTTCTTCAATGAATGGCATGACCAGTGGCACAATATCATCTCCCACGGTGCGTGCAACCAAGCCAAGGCATGTGCCCCCTGCCATTGCAATGTTCCAAGCCCCTTCATCCTGATCCTGATCATCCTCTTGCTTAAGAAGGGTCTCCAACAACATTGGGATAAGAGCAGGGAGTGCCTGCTTGATAAAATAAAAACAAGGGACATCAGAATCCCCAGTGAAATCACCTCCATATTCTTCCAAGATGTCTATCTCCTCATCACAAATTGAACTCCAAAACTCAATTGCCTGAAGAGCCACAGGTTCCTCATCTTCCCTCACAGCCTTTGCTGTGATGTTAAAGACGTCTTGCATATAGCGAGCTAATTTCTCATAATACATTGATGAAATGGAGACCAAACATTCAAAAGCTGCTTGCCTTATCTTTACTTCTGGGGACAAAGTTGCCTCACATACAACTCTCATGATATAATCACGCTCCATATCATTACTAAAATTTGCTTGAGCAAAGCCTAGAGCATTGTACAGTGCTCGGGTAGCAGCAAGCCTGACATCATTGTTTGTTTCAGATGCATTCATTCCTTGAACTACAGCAGTAAGAATTTTATTTACTTGATCTTGATCCACAACATCAGGAGAGATTTCCTCACATAAATATCCAAGAGTCTCTAATGTTGCTTGCTTCACATGAGCCGGTAGCTGGTGAATGTTCAATAATAGTGATCCTATCAACTCAGGCCACTGTTTCTGAGGAAGCTCAATGCCGGCAACCTTGGCAACTACTTGAGAGGCAGTTGACCGAGCATCAGACGCTGTAGAAGAGAGGGTATTTACCAAGCATACCTTTATCTGGCTCTTCACAGCAGCATCCAAAGACAACCATCTCTGGACAAGCTCAAATTTTCTATGTTGTTCCTTTGCATCCAAGGCATTCTTTAGTATGAGACCTGCTAATTTACGGCTATCAACAGGCTTATCTTCATTAGCTAGCTCCCCAGACAATGATAACAGAAAACTAGGCAGATTTTGCTCCTGAAATTGTTTCAAGCTTTCCTCAGCTTGCTTCCTAACATTTCCATCTATTGATTGTGCGTTCAAAAGCACCTGGGTAACTTCCATTGCCATAGTGTATCTGAAAGTATCAAATATGAAATAATCAGATTCATAGAATAATGCAGCTCAGTAGGTCCACTAAAAATATTAACCCCGTAATCCAACCTAACAGCAAATCCAATTATCAAGTGCAAAATTTTAATAACATTAAGCAACTTAAAATATTATATAGAGAAAACGAGGTAAAAAAACAAAGGTGCTTAGGAAAAACTTCTGAATGCTATCATCTAATTTTTCAAGAAGCTCCACAAACCCCTCCTACCCTCCCCACCATGTGCTGGGATGCCTTAAAAACTTGTGTTTATTCAGTCAAATTGGAAAACTTGTGTTTATTCAGTCAAATTGGTTTTTTGCTTTAATCATATTCTTCTTTGCTTCCGTTGGATTTTCAGTTCTTTGATTTTTCAACAACCAAACAGAAAAGCCTTTTCAAAAAAAAAAAAAAAAAAAACATATGCAAAGCCTAATTCCCTTATACTCTTCATAACAGTCAAACTCAACCAAATTGGCCAATCTACCAAACTTAATTTTCCTCATTTACATTTGCAGGTAGGAAAGAAATGGGAAAAATCCATACATAATAGAGCACAATGTAATCATTACAATATAAAAAAAAATCACCATTTCATATTTGATATAAAGAACTGTGAATTAACTATCCAAATCATTCGAATTAAAGCATTGATAGTATGCAAAACAATCTCAAAGCCACAAAATAAAATAAAATCAGGGTCCAAAATGATATCAAACTAAACTAAACAAATTAATACTGACACTCCAAATTGAGCATTCTACTTAATAGAAGAACAAAAACAAATACATAAATCACATTAACCGCTATTAACAAAAACAGGAGAAACAATACAAAGAATTTCTAGAAGAGTCTCAACGAAGCATTACTCGACAATAGATCGATAACAGAGAAAGCCAAAGCGAATCGAAATAAGATTCGAATATCAATAATCCAAATCAAACAGAATCAAAAACCCTAAATAACAGCAACGACACTTACCTGGTCGAGCCACGAAATTGAAGAAGAAAACAAAGAGAAGGATCGAGAAGAGTGAAACGGCGCACTCCAACCCTAGCACTAGCAGACAGTGGAGGGGAGGAAGAAGAAGAAGATGCGGACGTGAAGCAAAAATTGAATTAACGAAAATCAAAAATTTTTTTAAGCATATATTGTGGGAATTATTGGTTGCTACACGCTCCACAGTATGAGTACTTACAGGGTCCCACTTCTAGTTGGATATCTATCGATGAACGGCTAAAATGGGGCCGACGATTGAGACTGTTCTCGTGGAAAGTAATTTGATTATATCATATCATCATTTTCACCGTGCGATTGAGCAAAAGCAGTTTGACATTTGGGTTTCATTCCTATGTTGTTCATATATGGTCAATTTATAAGAGATTACTTTTAAACCTTCGGATCTTTTGGACCGTACTTGAAAATCATGGCCGTTCGATGTAAATTATATTTATTTTTATTTATTTATTTGGAAAAATAAATCTCCTTTCTAATTCACAACTTTTTTAATTTATCCAATTTCTGTTTTGAAGCTCAAAATTGTTGTTGAACAAAATTTGAGGCAGCGAATATTATTTGATTTAAACTGAATTATGAAACACAATCATCTATTAAGTTGGATTTTTATATTTAAATATTTTAAATTTATTCGGTTTGATTTAATTTAATTTTAAAAAAATAACTACAATAATTAGATAAATCACATAATATTTCAATCTAAATTTATATAAGTAATTGAATTATTTTACACATTAAAATAATTAATTAATTTCATATTATAACTTCATCATTTTTATTTTACCATTTTAGTTGTAAATTGCCCATATGAAAATTAAAATATTCTTTAAAAGTATTTTTTTTATGTGAAAAATACTTTTAAAGTCAAAAGAAATTCTTTCCTAAATTGAGTTTATCATGAATTAAATACACAAACATGTAAAACTCATATATCAATAAATTGATTATATTATATATTTTGTTTTTTAAATTTGTGATGGACCGAATACAAACCTTAGCTTCTAAAATATATCACATATTGCTCTCAAACTCCCTCTCAATTCTCTCTAATTTCTTTTCTCATCATTTTGAATTCTCATCTGCCTTGCTACTCACTACTCACTTGCATAAATACAAGCCTCTTAGACTTAGTAGTTTGTTCTCACCTAGTTTATAGCCCAACAAATCTCATAAGCTTGCCAAGAATCCGAATTAACTTATCATTTCCTTGTATATATGATTTTCTATATATTACTTTATGATTTTCTGTATATTCCTTACCTATAGGAATAATCACATAATTATAGGGATTCCTTTTAGGAATATTTTATGTATAAAAACTATATCATTCTTGTGACACCCCTTACCCGTCTACAGTATATCCGAGTAAGCTATGTCACACGATGTACCGGAACACTCTATTTTATCTTAATTAATTTTTATCATAGTTTTGAATATAACTTGTGAAATATCATTCATTTAAGTCATTTATTGAAATTATAATTTATTTGAGGTTCCGAAAAATTTATAGAAAATCCAGCAGAGTACCGGCTAAAAATGGAGAAAAGCTTCTTGAACTCGTGAAAAACACTTCCAATAATCATATTCAATCAGTCTCAAACTCCAATATCAAAATCTCAATATAATTTTTATTTTCAACAACATCTCCATTTCTCATGGTACTCATATATAAGCAATAAGTAAATACTCAAATTTTTCCATTCAGAACCACAATTTTCATTATTTACATGAATATCAAAATACATCTCATAAGTTCCATTTACACAAAAGAAAATAAAAGTTAGTTACAAAATACCAAAATGAAACCTAGTGTCCTACCAATGCACTGAAGATGGTGAGGTGACACGGACACTATGCAGAGTCACAGGAGGTTTCACCCACCGTGGTCTACCGGGCTCTGGTCAGATCTCGGAACCTACGCGTGGCAAAAGCAACGCGCTAAGCAATAATGCTTAGTGGTGCCAATAATATAATAAAAAAGAAATAACAGAAAATAAATATGTAGTGAATGTATTAATGTCTCATAGTAAATAAATTTTCTTTGAGTATTTGTAGTCGTACTTAGTTTGTACTGATTATATTCATTATTTCATTACATTTTATTCACTTTCATTTTTTTGTTGCCCAAGTAACCTATACTGAACGACTGGACTGGATAAACGGGTAGTATCAAGTATCTCGGGCCGTCACACCATCGGTCACATATGTATCTCCCGGTGTGCAGCAATGTAACAATGTCAGATAACATCGTGCACAAGGCCAAGTCTCAACACAATGTCAGAATGGCTAAAAGCCATGAAATCACAGAATGGCATAATGCCATGTGCAGTACTGCTAACTGAACCCTATTGGCATGCCAAACTATCCAAACCAATCTTGTTAGGTATACTAGGGCATTTGATACTTTTAAATTTTACAATTTTTGAATTTCAAGTTTTGGTGTTACTATTCCCTTCATTAGTCAATAAAAATGTTGACTTTTGCATAGAAAATAGGTATATTGGTTTTAAGACTCCCAACATACCACATTTTGCATTCAAAATTTGTTGGTATTAGTTAACAATATCATTTCTAAGCTTAAAATTAATGGAGCAGAATTTTCAGTTTTTATACCCAAACTTTACTGTTCCATTAGTTGCTGTTGCAATTGGAATTTGAGAAAATGATAAACATGAAAGTTGTTCCTTATTTTGTCTAGTTGAATTTATTTTTTTGAATCACTCCATTTGGAGTTTTGTAGCTCAAGTTATGGTCCAAAAACCACAACTGGCCGGATTGGAATTTTTCTAGACTGACCATATCTACAGTGCAGTGAACAGTGACTGCAACTGCCTTGTTGGATAGGTTCTGGTCATAATTTGGGGTGGGTTTCTTCATGAAAGTTGTTGGTCTATATCTTAGCTTGTTTCTGGTAAAATTTCAGGTCAATTGGGCCATTCTACACTGAGTTATGGCCAAATGAACAATCACTGTTCATTTTGTCATTCTGCAGAAACTGGTTGCAGGACACCCGGATTGGGGCAGGTTTTTGGTACACTTGGTTTGGTCTTATGGGTATGGTTTCTTCACCAAAGTTGTGCCATTATGTGTCTAGTTTCATGTCCAATTGGCCAAACACCAATTGAACCTACACAGCCCAAGTTATGGTTGTCCAAACAAGCTGGACTCAGATCCAAACCTGCAGGTCAGCCATGGGCAGCATACCATTTCAATTCCAATACCACAACAGCCTCCAATTTAAGGTCAAAATTCATCAAATGGTCATTAATTAACCATTAGAATTTAATTTAAACATCTAAGCATTAAATCCTCAATTAAATCTCAAAACCCTAACCCTAACAATCCATCACTTTATCTAACATACCCAAATCAACATCTAGCTCAAATATCCTTATCAACAACCATTTCTAAGCTATTTAGCTCAAACAAATCAATAATTTCTAAACTCCTCCCATGGCTACCAAATTTCTTGGTGTTCATACACATATATTTTATTTCAATTCCTTATAATTTCTTACTCAATTTAAGCCTCTAACATGGAATAAAGAGTGAGAGATATGAAAATATGCACTAACCTCTTGTAGCTTAAATCCAAGCTAAACAAAACTTCAATTTTTCTTTACTTTCTTACTCTTTCTTGGCTGCCAAACACTTCTCCTTGGTGTGGGTATAATTTTTAGTGAAGGAAGGATAAGGTTTTGAGGTGAGGAAGCTTAGGAAAATCAACCTTTAAAAGAAAAAAAATGGAGAGAAAGCTTCTTGGCTATGGTGTACGGGAATTGAAGAAGAAGAATTCAGTTTTTCCTTTCACTTTTCTGCCCATTTGACTCATTTTAATTGGTTTATGGACATGTGTCACAATGTGATTGGGTGAGAGTGCTTAGTGACATAAGCATGAGGTCAAAATTGTAATTTTAATTCATTTTTTTTTTCTTTTCTTTGCTACTCATTTTTAATTCAATTTTTAGCAATATTTATTCACATTTTATGTCATAATAATTATTTACTTAACTGGACAAGTTGACCAAAAATCACCTCTGAAGGCGAAATGACCAAAATGCCCTCCGTTTGGCTTAACAGACTAAAATTGTCTGTACCGATTGAAAAATTTTTCTAAATATTTCTTGGCATTCTAATGCCATAGGAACCTCAATGACCCTTCTCTGGAGTCTCAAAAATTATTTTATGAATTTTTCCTCAGGTCTAGGGCTCCTAGTTGCGAGAACCGCAACTTCTCACTAGGTTACCCATTGCTAGGGCATCGGCTCATTTAACTTGGTTGTATTTTATTTCTAAAATTTTTTCTAAATTTTTCTTATTAATATTTGAGTTAATTATGGTTCCTCACTTTAGTTTAAATATTTTTCCGGACGTTCTAGCTGTCCGGACCGACACTGGTCACCGGAACAGTAGAATGTACGGAGTTGCTACCGGGAGGGTGTTACAACTCTTCCCCTCTAATTTAAATTTCGTCCTCGAAATTTACCTGATGCAAACAGTTGAAGGAACTGTTGCCTCATCGTCTCTTCATTTTCCCATGTTGCCTCTTCGGTATTGTGGTGCCTCCAAAGTACTTTCACCAGTGGAATCTGCTTATTCCTCAACTCTTTCACTTCCTGAGCCAGGATCCTTATGGGTTCTTCTTCATATGTCAAATCCGGTTGTACTTCAATTTCTTCCATGGAGATGACATGTGAAGGATCTGAGTGGTATCTTCTTAACATAGACACGTGGAACACATTGTGGATCTTGTCCAGCTCTGGTGGTAAAGCTAGCCTATAGGCTACTGGACCCACACGTTCAATGATTTCATATGGGCCAATGAACCTAGGGCTTAACTTACCTTTTCTTCCAAACCTCAGTACCTTCTTCCACGGTGACACCTTGAGGAACACTTTATCGCCAATCGCATATTCTATTTCTTTTCTCTTCAGGTCAGCATAAGATTTCTGTCTATCTAAGGCAACCTTCAGATTGGCTTTGATTAATTTTACTTTCTCCTCAGTCTGTTTCACTAGGTCTGGCCCTACCAGTTTGTCTTCGCCCAATTCAGTTCAGCACACTGGAGTTCTGCATTTTCTCCCATACAGTGCTTCATACGGGGCCATTTGGATGCTAGCTTGGTAGCTATTATTGTATGCAAATTCTGCCAGTGGGAGGTATCTATCCCAACTTCCCTCAAACTCAATGACACAACTCCTCAGCATATCCTCAAGGACCTGACATATATTTCATGTTATTATTATCATTGTAGTTCAATATTTATATTAATTCAATTGGTTTCAATTATTTACCTGGATTACTCTTTCTGATTGCCCATCCGTCTGAGGATGGAAAGCTGTGCTGAAGTGGAGTTGTGTACCCAAGGACTCATGCAACTTCTTCCAAAATCTCGATGTAAAACTTGGGTCTCGATCAGATATGATGGAAAGTGGAATTCCATGTAGTCTAACTATCTCACTGATATACAATTCAGTTAACTTTTCCAGTGAGTAGTCAGTCCTAACTGGCAGAAAGTGTGCTGACTTTGTCAATCTATCTACTATCACCCATACGGCATCATGTTTCTTCTGGGTGAGAGGTAGACCACTCACAAAATCCATGGTGACCGATCCCATTTCCATTCAGGTATGCGTATAGGCTGTAGCAAACCTGATGGAACTTGATATTCTGCCTTGACTTGCTGACATGTCAAGCATTTAGTCACATAGTCAGCTATGTCCTTCTTCATACCAGGCCACCAATATCAAGCTTGGATCATGATACATCTTTGTACTTCCTGGGTGCATAGCATAAACACTGGCATGTGCCTCTTTCAGAATACTGGCTTTTAATTCCCCATTATCTGGTACACATACTCTTCCTTTGTAGTACAGACACCCATATGCTTTCACCTCATAGTCAGTTGCTTTTCCCTCTGAGATTTTGCTCATAATAGCCATTAACTTTTCATCTGCCTTTTGCCCATCTAAAATCTGCCAGCAGTGTTTGGCCTCACTTGCAACTCACCAAAATAGCTCCATCTCAAACCAAAGATAGACGGCATTCAATGATCTCAAAGTCGTGATGGATTTTTCGCTCAAAGCATCAGCAACTACATTTGCTTTCCCAGGATGGTAGTCAATTACACAATCATAGTCCTTCAAGAACTCAATCCATCGTCTCTGTCTAAGGTTGAGCTCCTTCTGGGTTGGCAAGTATTTCAAGCTTTTGTGGTCTGTGTAAATGTAGCACTTTTCACCATACAAGTAGTGCCTCCATATCTTAAGTGCGAAGATAATTGCTGCAAGCTCTAGATCATGGGTAGGGTAATTCTGTTCATGTGGCTTTAGCTGTCTGGAAGCATAAGCGACCACCTTCCCCTCTTGCATTAATACACACCCTAACCCATTATGAGAGGCATCACTGTAGACCACAAAGTCCTTTCCTGACACTGGCTGTGTTAACACTGGTGCCTCTGTCAACATAGCCTTCAACTTCTCAAAACTAGTCTGACACTTGTCATTCCAATCAAATCTAACATTCTTGTGTAACAACTTGGTCATTGGAGCAGCTATTAAGGAAATCCCTTCACAAATCTCCTGTAATACCCAGCTAGCCCCAAGAAGCTTCTGACCTCAGTTATATTCCTGGGAGGCTTCCATTCCATCACTGCTTCTATTTTCTTAGGATCCACCCTAATCCCATCAGCTGACACTATGTGTCCAAGAAATGCAATCTCATTCAACCAGAAGTCACACTTGGACAACTTAGCATAAAGCTTCTTTTCTCTCAGGGTTTGCAGAATAATCCTCAAATGTTCATCATGTTCTTCTCTGGTCTTGGAATACACCAAAATATCATCAATAAAGACCACTACGAACCGATCTAAGTGTGGATGGAAGATACGGTTCATAAGATCCATGAATGCCGCTGGTGCATTTGTTAGGCCAAAGGGCATCACTAGGAACTCATAATGCCCATATCGGGTCTGAATACGCTTTGGCACATCCGCATCCTTCACCCTCAATCGATGATACCCGATATGAGATCAATCTTAGAAAATACTCGCTCCTTCAACCGATCAAACAAATCATCAATTCTAGGCAACGGATATTTGTTCTTCACGTCACTTTATTCAATCGCAGAATCGATGCATAGCCTCAAAGTCCCATCCTTTTTCTTTACAAGCGATCGAGCTCCCCATGGTGACACATTGGGCGTATAAACCCCTTATCAAGCAACTCTTGCAATCGAAGTTTTCAACTCCCTCAATTCAGTAGGTGCCATCCTATAAGGAGCAATGGAAATGGGTGCTGTACCCGGCAGTGTCTCAATAGCAAATTCAACTTCCCTTTCTGGTGGCAAACCAGGCAATTCTTCAGGGAACACATCTGGGAAGTCCTTTATTGTGGATATGTCACACAGATCTAGCTTAGCCTGCCTAGTATCCACCACATGTGCTAGGTAGGCTTCATAGCCTTTTCTCATCATTCTTCTTGCAGCTGTGGCTGAGATAACATTGGACAGAAAATCTGTCCTTTCATCCGCAACAGTGATTTCATTACCCTCAGAAGTTTTCAGAGAAATTCTCTTCAATTTGCAATCAACTATTGCCTGATGACGTGACAACCAATCCATTCCCAAAATCACGTCAAACTCGTGGAAGGGCAACTCAATTAGATCTGCCGAGAATTCATACCCCTGAATCCTTAACGAGCAACCCTTGTACACTTTGTTCACCACTACACTGTGGCCCAATGGATTAGTGACCAGAATGTCTTGGTCACTCTCCCCCACTAGTATCCCCCTTTTTACGGGTAGGTTGATGCAGATGTATGAATGAGTGGATCCTGGATCCACTAATGCATGCACAGATGTATTGTAGAGGGAGAACGTACCCCTGATGACGTCCGGGGCATCTTGCTCCTCTTGAGCTCTCATGGCATAGGCTCGCAGTGGTCTACTCGTGCCTCTCTGCCTCGATCATGTGCCTCTGATGATCCCATCGCGTCGATTTGCGATTTCCTACCCTTTGTGGTGCAGAGCAGTGCATGCTCGCTTGTGTTGGAGCAACAGAGTAGTTCTCAGTATGGGCTTCTTCACCGATGCTCTATCGACCCACACCTTAAGCAGCACCGCCACTCTCCAACACTTCTTATGCCACTTCGCAATGTGGACATGCAGAAGATGCCGGGCTGGTCCTCAACCCCATCCTCGAGAGCGCCCACCGATGGTGTGGACCGACTCTCCTAGGGGTGAATCGTGGCCCGGGCCTCGAACCGACCACGACCTTGTGGTTGACCTGAACTCTGTGCAGGTGGACCTTTAAACTTCTTCCCAGGTGCAAGAGATGAACTAAACTGACCCGGGCCCCTCTTCTATTGTCTCTCTCTTCTGGTCTGCTCACTTATTCTTACTTTTTCAACTTTTATTGCAGCTTCCACTAACTTGGTGAAGTCGGTGATTCCCAAGGCAGTGATCATGATCTTTATGTTGTCATTTAATCCCTCTTCAAATCTCTTACACCTTTCGGCCTCATTAGGGACTATCTCTCTTCCATAGCGGCTCAATCAGACGAATTCCTTTTCATACTCGGCCACTGTCAACTGTCTCTGCCTCAGGTTAATGAATTCCCTTCTTCTCTCTTCTAGGTATACACTACCCACATATTTCTTCTTGAATTCAGAGAGGAAGAAGTCCCGAGTTATTACTTCTGGTTGCACTTCACTAGATATCGTATCCCACCATTCATATGCATCATCTTGCAACAGAGATACAGCAGCTTCTAGATTTTGCTCTGGAGTGCAGTGGAGTTGTTTTAAAACTCTGCCTGTTCTGTTCAACCAATTTTCGGCTGCCGCAGAATCATCTTCTCTCTTGCCAAAGAAGTCCACTGCTCCAAATTTTCTCAATTTTTCCAGGTGTGATTTTGGTTGTGGAGGTGGTGGTGGTGGTGGCATTACCCCAGCCATTTGTTTGAAGAATTCGGCCATTTGTTGGAACACGGCCTGTGGAGGTTGAGCAGGCTCTGATGGAGCAGGTTCTCCCCTACCCCCAGTCTCAGCTGCTGCAGGTGGAGCATGACACTCTACTTCCTCCTCAACTGCCCTCTGAGATGAAGGGTCCATATCCTATTCAAATTAAGAAAGACAAACAGATCTGCATTAGTGTCACCTCGACTCTTACAAATGCAATGCATGGTATGGACTCAATCTAGGCCCAGAAACGCCTAAACCGTGCTCTGATACCACTAAATGTGACACCCCTTACCCGTCTACAGTATATCCGAGTAAGCTATGTCACACGATGTACCGGAACACTCTATTTTATCTTAATTAATTTTTATCATAGTTTTGAATATAACTTGTGAAATATCATTCATTTAAGTCATTTATTGAAATTATAATTTATTTGAGGTTCCGAAAATTTTATAGAAAATCCGGCAGAGTACCGGCTAAAAATGGAGAAAATAGTTCTTCGGAACCTGTAAAAAACACTTCCAATAATCATATTCAATCATTCTCAAACTCCAATATCAAAATCTCAATATAATTTTTATTTTCAACAACATCTCCATTTCTCAATCATTCATTTCTCATGGTACTCATATATAAGCAATAAGTAAATACTCAAATTTTTCCATTCAGAACCACAATTTTCATTATTTACATGAACATCAAAATACATTTCATAAGTTCCATTTACACAAAAGAAAATAAAAGTTAGTTACAAAATACCAAAATGAAACCTAGTGTCCTACCAATGCACTGAAGATGGTGAGGTGACACGGACACTATGCAGAGCTGCAGGAGGTTTCACCCAGTCTGTGGTCTACTGGGCTCTCGGTCAGGATCTCCAGAACCTACGTGTGGCAAAAGCAACGCGCTAAGCAATAATGCTTAGTGGTGCCAATAATATAATAAAAAAGAAAAAACAGAAAATAAATATATAGTGAATGTATTAATGTCTCATAGTAAATAAATTTTCTTTGAGTATTTGTAGTCGTACTTAGTTTGTACTGATTATATTCATTATTTCATTACATTTATTCACTTTCATTTTTTTATTGCCCAAGTAACCTATACTGAATGACTGGACTGGATAAACGGGTAAACTGGCACTGGGTATCAAGTACCTCGGGCCGTCACACCATCGGTCACATATGTATCTCCTTGTGCAATGTAATGCTAACAAGTCAGATAACATCAGGCACAAGGCCAAGTCTCAACACAATGTCAGAATGGCTAAAAGCCATGAAATCACAGAATGGCATAATGCCATGTGCAGTACTGCTAACTGAACCCTATTGGCATGCCAAACTATCCAAACCAATCTTGTTAGGTATACTAGGGCATTTGATACTTTTAAATTTTACAATTTTTGAATTTCAAGTTTTGGTGTTATTATTCCCTTCATTAGTCAACAAAAATGTTAACTTTTACATAGAAAATAGGTACATTGATTTTAACACTCCCAACATACCACATTGCATTCAAAATTTGTTGGTATTGGTTAACAATATCATTTCTAAGCTTAAAATTAATGGAGCAGAATTTTCAGTTTTTATACCCAAATTTTTACTGTTCCATTAGTTGCTGTTGCAATGGGAATTTGGGAAAATGATAAACATAAAAGTTGTTCCTTATTTTGTCTAGTTGAATTTCTTCTTTTGAAGCACTCCATTTGGAGTTTTGTAGCTCAAGTTATGGTCCAAAAACCACAACTGGCCGGATTGGAATTTTTCTGGACTGACCATATCTACAGTGTAGTGAACAGTGACTGCAACTGCCTTGTTGGATAGGTTCTAGTCATAATTTGGGGTGGGTTTCTTCATGAAAGTTGTTGGTCTATATCTTAGCTTGTTTCTAGTAAAATTTCAGGTCAATTGGGCCATTCTACACTGAGTTATGGCCAAATGAACAATCACTGTTCATTTGGTCATTCTGCAGAAACTGGTTGCAGGACACCCGGATTGGGGCAGGTTTTTGGTACACATGGTTTGGTCTTATGGGCATGGTTTCTTCAACAAAGTTATGCCATTATGTGTCTAGTTTCATGTCCAATTGGCCAAACACCAATTGAACCTACACAGCCCAAGTTATGGCTGTCCAAACAAGCTGGACTCAGATCCAAACTGCAGTCACCATGGGCGAGATACCATTTCAATTCCAATACCACAACAGCCTCCAATTTAAGGTCAAAATTCATCAAATGGTCATTAATTAACCATTAGAATTTAATTTAAACATCTAAGCATTAAATCCTCAATTAAATCTCAAAACCCTAACCCTAACAATCCATCACTTTATCTAACATACCCAAATCAACATCTAGCTCAAATATCCTTATCAACAACCATTTCTAAGCTATTTAGCTCAAACAAATCAATAATTTCCAAACTCCTCCCATGGCTGCCAAATTTCTTGGTGTTCATACACATATATTTTATTTCAATTCCTTATAATTTCTTACTCAATTTAAGCCTCTAACATGGAATAAAGAGTGAGAGATATGAAAATATGCACTAACCTCTTGTAGCTTAAATCCAAGCTAAACAAGACTTCAATTTTTCTTTACTTTCTTACTCTTTCTTGGATGCCAAACACTTCTCCTTGGTGTGGGTATAATTTTTAGTGAAGGAAGGATAAGGTTTTGAGGTGAGGAAGCTTAGGAAAATCAACCTTTAAAAGAAAAAAAGTGGAGAGAAAGCTTCTTGGCTATGGTGTACGGGAATTGAAGAAGAAGAATTCAGTTTTTCCTTTCACTTTTCTGCCCATTTGACTCATTTTAATTGGTTTATGGACATGTGTCACAATGTGATTGGGTGAGAGTGCTTAGTGACATAAGCATGAGGTCAAAATTGTAATTTTAATTCATTTTTTTTTCTTTTCTTTGCTACTCATTTTCAATTCAATTTTTAGCAATATTTATTCACATTTTATGTCATAATAATTATTTACTTAACTGTACAAGTCGGCCAAAAATCACCTCTGAAGGTGAAATGACCAAAATGCCCTCCGTTTGGCTTAACAGGCTAAAATTGTCTGTACCGATTGAAAAATTTTTCTAAATATTTTCTTGGCATTCTAATGCCATAGGAACCTCAATGACCCTTCTCTGGAGTCTCAAAAATTATTTTATGAATTTTTCCCAGGGTCTAGGGCTCCTAGTTGCGAGAACCGCAACTTCTCACTAGGTTACCCATCGCTAGGGCACCGGCTCATTTAACTTGGTTGTATTTTATTTCTAAAATTTTTCCTAAATTTTTCTTATTAATATTTGAGTTAATTATGGTTCCTCACTTTAGTTTAAATATTTTTCCGGACGTTCTAGCTGTCCGGACCGATACTGGTCACCGGAACAGTAGAATGTACGGAGTTGCTACCGGGAGGGTGTTACAATTCTTCAATAATAAACGCAGTTGAATATCATTGTTTTCTTTTCTTTTTTACATGGTATTAGAGCAAGGGAAGAAATCCTAGCCTTTCTTTGGTTGCAATTGTGATATATATATGTGTGTGTGTGTGTGTGTGTGTGTGTGTGTGTGTGTGTGTGCGGATTTGTTGGTTCTTCATCATGAATAAAGATGTAGAAATTTCATCCATTGACACATTTAATCTTTTTTGATACAACATTAAGACCATCCTGAAATGTTTCTTGTTTCTAAGCCCCTTAATGGAGACAATTACACAACATGGTGTCACTCAATTGGGATCACTGTAACACCGTATTCCTTACTGTAGATTTCCTTCTCTTACTTCCCCAGAACAGTGGAGTTTAGCCAATTGGAGCTTTAAAAACCATCAACCTGATTCTCAAAATTAACACCTACAAAACTGGTGACTTAGATGAGGTGAGTATAGACTACTCAGTGAGTTGGCATTTACAATATACATCATACAACAAACGGAATATACAAAGGAAATAAATTAAATAATGAGAATTTAGGACAAGCTGAACAAATTGAATAATCAAATTCAGCATGCTATGCAATTTTAGAATCTCCAAATCATTCAAATTGTATTCTTCCTAGCCTCCAATTATTCCTCACAGATGAAAAAAAAAATCGACAATTGGTATTTGACATCCAAAGACATGCCGGAGTATCAGAATAGATATCTAAATCATATCTATGTTGAGTCAAACCTTGCAGTGGTAGCTCCACCCTCTCTATGGGCAGCCATTTCCTACCGCAATAAACTAAAATGCTAGCATCCTTCTGACCGGAGCAAATATACTAAATATAATTCAATATCTCATAATGATACAAGAGCATATCATGGTTGTCAACACCATAGTCTATCAAACTCACAAACTCCAATAACATAGTCCTGCTAAATAAATCATTGCTACCAAAGGTAACCAAACAATTCCGTCATAATAAATCACAATCTCATAACATTTCTCATAGTTCTCAAATATTAAAGCACATATGCTAAACCTTGCTAAAATCAACCACCTCTCTATACAAGCTATTAAACTCATCACCATTTACCATTTGTCTTGGTACCTCATAACCTTAACTCTCTTTCTAGACTTACTAGCATGCATGAGATATCGGAATAGCAATGAGCAACAATATAATAGAATTAATTTGAACAATGAAGATGAATCGAATAATCAATATATTATCCGAAGCAAATTAAAAATTTTCAAAGGATGAAGAATTAATTGAGAAGCAAATTTGTGCCATATATTGTAAATACCACTCACCTGGCTGCAAAATACCAACTCCCAGATACCACCTTTCCATTCATTTAATCCATAATCACAAGCTCCTCCTAGAATCATAATAATCATAATCAATCATAAATCCACTTTTCCAAATTAAATATCCAATAAAAATTCAACAGCATTTTCCCTTAAATTGGACTAAACTCCTCGTCATATATCTCAAATTCACAAGCCATTAACCATATCAATATTTTCAATTATCTAACCTATAGCTCTATAAAAATTATAATATTAAAAATAATACTCATACACCAAAATCCAACTAAAATCCACATATATATTTCTCAAAAATATTCCACAATCACTCAAAAATTCAATAAACACCATATTCTATCTTAAAATAATTTTACTTTCATCATATATTTTTCTCAGAATTTTTCCCCAATTTTTGCTTTCCAAGAAACATTGCATTCAAACACCACAGACTGAGAAATAAGAAAAATAATCTTACCCAAAGTATATTTGTGTTTCAAAAATTCTCAAAATTCATAAGAAAGCCTTTGGAAGTTGAATTATCACCAAAGCTCACCGGAGCCACCACTAGAACCACTATGCAAGGTGGTCGGCCGCCACCCACCGACGACATTTGCCAAATTCAAGCACACCAAAATGTTCCTCTCCTTCTCCTGATTCCATAGATACCAACCATGCATCAAAGCTGCTCACCAATTGTTCAAACCAAGCTTTGCAATCTCACTTTCTATCTCTTCTTTTCTTGCTTTCTCTCTCTTCTTTTCTCTCTTTCTCTCTCATATGTCTTGAATTTCAAACCCAAATTCATCTTCTCTCACTGCCGGTAGCCTCCCTCACCGACCAGCCATCCATTTTCTGGTCACTCCTCCTCCTTTTCCCTTCTTCTTCTTCTTCTTCTTTCTCTTTTCTTCCTCTTTCCCAATTCTTCTTCCCTTGGCTGCTATTTTATTTTTTTTTTTTTAAACCAACTGCTGACTCACGTGGGAAAAAGGTGGGCAGCACAAATTTTTTTTACTAAATTACTATTTGGTCCTTCAACTTTTCCACAATTCTCTTTTAACACAAAAACTTCTAAAATTCAACTTTCAAGTCCAATTAATCGTAAAATTTCTCCCCAAATTTTTATAAATAAATTCTCCAATTTATAATATATCCATAATTTTTTTTCCAAAAATTGGGGTGTCATAATTTTTTTTTTTCCAAAAATTGGGGTGTTATAATTCTCTCCCCTTAAAAATGAATTTCGTCCTCAAAATTTCACAACTTAAGGAACCATAAAGTTTAATCCGAAACCACCACGCTTCCGCTGAAATTAAACTCCTTTCCTCATATATAGATACTATTGTACACAACGTTTGCATTCTCACTAAATCTGCCACTAATTATACTAAATTTACAGTTTCCTCCTTTTCTCTATCTCCACATTTAACATATAAGGCACACTCTCACCACTAAATAGTTCTTAAAATCCAAATATTATATATTTATTCCCAATCTTAGTAGAGCTAGCAATAAATTATCTTCTCCATAACCTTTATAAATTAAAAACACACTTACCTTAATTTTCAAAAAATTAACCACCGCTTTATCCAAAACCCTTAAAGCTATGAAAACTATGAAAACAACTAACTAATCATTCTTCCTTTATAACATCTATTACTATTTCACCATTACTATATCACCATAAGTATAACACATTTATAGTAAGCTATTTTTATAATCTTATGCTCTTCACTTTATACAACTACCACAATTGAGTCATTCCAATAACTGATTGTACATCGTTGTTATCAAACATAAAAAATTTATTATTCAAGTCAACATTTGCTATACAAAGCTATACAATAGTCCCATAATCCCTAAAGGATGCAAATGCCTCTTTAATACATATACCATTATCTCTATGATACTTGTCAAATTATGATTGATGCCCCATTTGAAAATTCTATGCATTCCATTATTTCTCACTCTAAAATTTATTACTGACTCAGACTCCAAATTAATTTCAAAGGTATAGATCCCATTACACTCAAATATATATCCTGTTAGATCTGCTAGCATTTTAGCTATATAAAATAAACTCTGACAGCCTAAGAGCAATGCTGACATCTTGGGCTCTATGATGATACTATTGAAGGCCCAAGAACAATAAAAATGTTGGTCATACACAATGCGCAAAGCAACCCCAAAAGGGCAAATAAGTTGGCATCCACTTAGAGGAGCAAATGCTGATAACATGCAATGACCGTTTAATGATGCTAATGCGAATGCTGATGATGATGCTTATGCTGATGCAAATGCAAATGTTGCTAGCATCACTTTAAGAGAGCAATTAAAAATAAAATTATCATACGCACGTGTAGAGCTACCTCCAAAGGGCGAATCACTTGAAATACTCCCCAAAGGCTATGTGTATATGAAGCGCTGTACCAAAGATAGTATAATGCTGATATATTAACCTCATCATCAAAGGTTGATTTGACAGGTACATATAAGAAAGTAACAAGGCTCTTAATTCACCTTAATCTTTCATAATCCTTATTAGAACCAACCATTCTTTCTCATCATGTAAGCATAAGACTCGCAATAAAATTTAATGATCACACAATATAACTTATTCTTATTGCTAGCACTCTTATATTCACATATCATATTTGATATATTCATAAGACCCATAGTTCTTTTGTAGCATTCCATCAAGATATAGGTTCTATAATATAATATTTAAATAAAAATCTTAACTTACTAATATTTCTCATACTCCTTAACATTTTGAATTTAGGAGCATCAACAACCACCATAATTGTCATTTACAATCATGATAACATCTTGGTCATGTTGAGCCAATTCCTCATAACTCAATAAAATCATTGCCACCAAGTATATCATGATCACATAACTTCTATAACTATAATTTTAAAAAATACATCATCACCACAATAATTTAATTTTTTCAACTCGTATTTACTTTCTAGTTCACTCTATCACATATTCATATTTTTACTATCCATATTTATACTTACCAAGTTTCCACTTTCAAATTTTCTTTTCTTATAATATACAACTCAACTCAACTCAACTAAGCCTTTATCCGAAAAATTTGGAGTCGGTTATATGGACTCTCTTTCTCCACTCTAAATGATTTTGGGTTAAATCCTCGGAAATGTGTAATTCTTCTAGGTCATGTTGTACTACTATCCTCTAGATCAGTTTAGGTCTACCCCTTCTTTTCTTTCTATCATCTAACCTAATGTGCTCTACTTCTCTAACTAGAGCCTCCGTATGTATGCGCTTCACATGACTAAACTACCTCAATTTCTCTTCTCTCAACTTATCCTTAATTGGCACCACTCCTACCTTTTCTATAATACTCTCATTATGAACTTTATTTAGTCTAGTATGGCCACTTATTCACCTTAACATTCTAATCTTCGCAACTTTTATCTTAGACACATACGACCCCTTCAGTGCCCAATACTCACTATCATATAACATGGTCGGTCATATGGCTATACGGTAAAATTTTCCTTTCAACTTATTGGGAATCTTGTAATCACATAAAACTCCCGTGACACATCTCCACTTCAGCCATCTGGCTTTAATCCTATGACTAACATCCTCCTCACATTTCCCATTTACTTAAAGAACTGAGCCGAGATATTTAAAGTGATTACTTTGGGACAGTACCACTCCATTTAAACTAACCCCTTCCCTATCACTAGTTCAGCCTTCATTGAACTTGCAATGCATGTATTCTATCTTCGTTCTACTTAACTTACAGCCCTTTGACTTTAGAGTACTTCTCCAAAGCTCTAGCTTTCTATTGACTCCTTCTCGTGTCTCATCTATCAGAACTATATCATCCGCAAACATCATACACCAAGGGATACTCTCTTATATATGTTTCGTAAATTCATCTAAAACTAATGTAAAAAGGTAAGGGCTTACAGCTGAACCTTGGTGTAATCCAACTGAGATAGGAAAATCTCTTGTGTCCCCTCTCACTGTGTGCACAATAGTAGTTTCTCCTTCATACATATCTTTTAACACTTGTATGTACCTAATAGATACCCTCTTTTATTCTAACACTCTTCATAAGACATCTCTTGGAACACTATCATATGCCTTCTCCAAATTGATAAAAACCAAGTGTAGATCTTTTTTCACATCTCTATATTTCTCCATCAAGCTTCTAATGAGAAAGATTGCTTCCATAGTTGAACGATCGGGCATGAAGCCAAATTGATTGGGAGAAATAGAAATGTTATGATGTAGTCGATGTTCTACAACTCTCTCCCATAGCTTCATAATATGGCTAATGAGTTTAATTCTCCTATAGTTTGAGCAACTCTGTATGTCTCCCTTATTTTTAAAAATGGGTACTACAATACTCCTCCTCCATTCATCAGGCATTTTCTTTGAGTTTAGAATCTTATTAAACAATTTAGTTAACCATGCCACTCCCATATCTCCCAAATACTTCCACACTTCAATTGGTATTCCATTGAATCCGTAGGCTTTACCTACTTTCATTCTCTTAAGTGCTTCCTTTACTTCTAAAGATCTAATCCTTCTAGTATAATTTACATTCTTTTCTATTGCTCTGTAGTCTATATTCACGCTATTACCATTTTGACTATTATTAAAAAGATCATCAAAATAATTTCTCCATCTTTCTTTAATGTCCTCATCTTTCACTAATACTTTTTCTTCTTTATCCTTAATGCACCTAACTTGATTAAGATCTTGACATTTCTTTTCTCTCCTCCTTACTAATCTATACATATCTTTCTCCCATTCTTTAGTTAAAAGTTTCTCATATAACTTTTTAAAAGCCTACGCTCTTGCTTGACTAATTGCTTTTTCTGCCTCTTTCTTTGCTATCTTGTACTGTTCATATGCCTCATTATTATTACACTTAGTTAATTTCTTATACCATTTCTTCTTTCTCTTTACTGCCTTTTGTACTTTCTCATTCCACCACCATCACTCTTTTGAGGGTGGTCCATGTCCTCTAGACTTTCTAAGTACTTTTCTAGCTACTTCTCTAATCTTTGATGCCATATGTATCCACATACCATTGGTCTCCACATCCAACTTCCATGCTTTAGACTTGAGAAGCTCATTTTTGAACTTCACTAGCTTTACTCCTTTCAACTCCCACCACTTTGTTTCAGCTACACTATTTCTTCTAACCTTACTTGAATTGTTCTTAAACTTGACATCCAAGACCACTAACCGATGTTGGCTTGTTAAAGCCTCTCCCGAAATGACCTTACAATCTTTGTATAGAGCTCTATTTGTCTTCCTAGTTGAGAGGAAGTTAATTTGGCTTCTATGTTGCCCACTTTTGAAAGTTACTAAATGTGACTCTCTTTTTATAAAGTAGGTATTTGCTAGTATTAGGTTGTATGCAATAGCAAAATCCAGGATGTTTTTTCCCTCCTCATTTTGGCTGCCAAAATCAAAACCTCTATGAATATTCTCATAACCTTACATATCACTTCCTACATGTCCATTCAAATCTCCACCGATGAAAACATTCTCTTCATTTGTTATGCTTTGCATTAGATCATCCAAATCTTCCCAAAACCTTTGTTTACTCTCACTATCTAGTCCTATTTATGGGGTATAAGCACTAACTACATTTATTATTTCTCCTTCTAGTACTAGCTTTACTAGTATAATTCTATCTTCTACTCTTTTCACAGCTATTATAGCATTTTTCAATGTCCTATCTATGATTATGCCCACTCTGTTCTTATTTTCTCCTTTCCGGTAAATCACAATTTGTACCCTGAATTACCCACTTCCTTGCTTTTCTCTCCTACCCATTTAGTCTCCTAAATGCAAGCAATATTCACCCTTCTCCTTTTCAAGGTATCCACAAGCTCCATTAATTTTCCTGTAAGTGATTCAACATTCCAAGTGCTAACCCTGATTCTCCTCTTATCATGTTCCTTCCTAATTGATCTCCTTATATGATATCTTCTATTGTTCTCTATGCCTATCTTGTGTTCTATTCTACTATCTGTCCTATGGAATAACTTCTTTACCCACACCCATCCATGATGTGGGAATCCTTGCTCATTTAACATCACACTCGGGTGCTGGTATGGCACGTCACTTTCGGTGAATGCCTTACACTCTTGCATATTTCTCACTACACCCGAGCTCTGATGTAGAGCATCGTAAGTAGAGGATGCCCTAATGTTATATCATTTGAATCCATATCATAAGGTGTGATGAAATTTTTATGCTAGTTGTCACCTACCGCAACCCTCCTCCTTTATTCGGGCTTGGAACCGGCTAAACACAAACTACTTAGACGGAGTTTTTCATATAATATCATTCACAAATATATTTTAAAGTCTAATCCTCTCAAATAGGATTCCAAACTCATTCCTTAATTAAAAACAATTTCATAACTAACACACTTCTAATTCAATATAGAACTTCTAACTCATAATATCACCTCACTAGAAAAAATTCTAGCTCTTTAACTATTATCAAAAACTAAAATCCCAATGTTCTGTTCATCAACAATTTCAAAACTAATCTTTTACTTATATCCATATTAACCTAAACATTAACTACCAATGGTGTCTACAAAATCTAAACCCAGGCTTTGATACCACTAAATTGTAACACCCTTATTCCTTACTATATATTTCTTTCCATTGCTTCCCTAGAACCGTGGATTTTAGCCAATTGAAGCTCTAGAAACCATCAATCTGATTCTCATCATTAACATCTGTAAAACTGGTGAGTTAGGTGGGGTGAGTATAGACTACTCAGTGAGTTGGCATTTACAATATACATCATGCAACAAAGGGAATATACAAAGGAAATAAATTAAATAATGAGAATTTAGGACAAGCTGAACAAATTGAATAATCAAATTCACCATGCTATGCAATTCTAGAATCTCCAAATTACTCAAATTGTATTCTTCCTAGTTTCCAATTATTCCTTACAGATGAAAAAAAAAATATTGATAATTGGTATTTGACATCCAAAGATATGCCAGAGTATCAAAATAGATATCTAAATTATATCCATGCTGAGTCAAACCTTGCAGTGGCAGCTCCACCCACTCTAAGGGCAGCCCTTTCCTACCGCAAAAAACTAAAATGCTGGCATCCTTCTGACCGGAGCAAATATACTAAATATAATTCAGTATCTCATAATGATACAAGGGCATATCATGGTTGTTAACACCATAGTCCATCAAACTCACAAACCCTAATAACATAGTCCTGCTAAATAAATCATTGCTAGCCAAGGTAACCAAACAATTTTGTCATAATAAATCACAATCTCACAACATTTCTCATAGCTATCAAATATTAAAGCACATATGCTAAACCTTGCTAAAATCAACCGCCTCTCTATACAAGCTATTAAACTCATCAACATTTACCATTTGTCTTGGTATCTCATAACCTTAATTCTCTTCCTAGACTTACTAGCATGCATGAGATATCGGAATAGCAATGAGAAACAATATAATAGAATTAATTTGAACAATAAAGATGAATCAAATAATTAATATATTATCCGAAGCAAATTAAAAAATTTCAAAGGATGAAGAATTAATTTAGAACCAAATTTGTGCTATATATTGTAAATACCACTCACCTGGTTGCAAAATACCAACTCCTAGATACCACCTTTCCATTCATTTAATCCATAATCACAAGCTCCTCCTAGAATCATAATAATCATAATCAATCATAATTTCACTTTCCCAAAGTAAATATCTAATAAAAATTCAACAGCATTTCCCCTTAAATTGGACTAAACTTCCTGTCATATATCTCAATTCCACAAGCCATTAATCATATCAATATTTTCAATTATCCAACTTATAGCTCTATAAAAATTATAATATCAAAAATAATACTCATACACCAAAATCCAACTAAAATCCACTTATATATTTCTCAAAAACATTCCACAATCACTCAAAAATTCAACAAGCACCATATTCTATCTTAAAATAATTTTACTTTCATCATATATTTTTCTCAGAATTTTTCTCTAATTTTTATTGTCCAAGAAACACTGCATTCAAACACCACAGACTAAGAAATAAGAAAAATAATCTTACCCAAAGTATATATGTGTTTCAAAAATTCTTAAAATTCATGAGAAAGCCTTTGGAAGTTGAATTATCATCAAAGCTCACCGGAGCCACCACTGGAACCACCGCGCACGGTGGTCGGTCGCCACCCACGAACGACATTTTCCAAATTTGAGCACACCAAATGTTCCTCTCCTTTTCCTGATTCCATAGATACCAAACATGCATCAAAGCTGCTCACCAATTGTTCAAACCAAGCTTTGTAATCTCACTTTCTATCTCTTCTTTTCTTGCTTTCTCTCTCTTCTTTTCTCTCTTTTTCTCTCATATGTCTTGAATTTCAGACCCAAATTCATCTTCTTTCACTGCCGACAGCCTCCCTCATCGGCCAGCCATCCATTTTTTGGTCACTCCTCCTCCTTTCCCTTTCTTCTTCTTCTTCTTTCTCTTTTCTTCCTCTTTCTCGATTCTTCTTCCCTTGGCTGCTATTTTAATTTTTTTTTTTAAACCAACTGCTAGCTCACATGGGAAAAAGGTGGTCAGCACAAATTTTTTTTGCCAAATTACCATTTGGTCCTTTAACTTTTCCACAATTCTCTTTTAACCCAAAAACTTCTAAACTTCAACTTTCAAGTCCAATTAATCATAAAATTTCTCCCCAAATCTTTATAAATAAATTCTCCAATTTATAATATATCCATAATTTTTTTTCCAAAAATTGGGGTGTTACAATCACCCTCAATGCGGAGAACAAATTGGGTTTTGTTGAGTGGCAACGATGCAATGACTTGATCTTTTCATGGATCTAAATTCCCTTGAACCAACAATTATTGATAGTGTCATATATTCAACCACAACTTATGAGGTATGGCAAGATCTTTAGGAGTGATTCTCGCAAAGCAATGTGATGGGTGTTGAATCTACCAGAAATTAAATTAACTAAAATTACCAATTATGAAATATTTTTTGTAGCAAGTTATAAATACAGGTCGAACCCTAGAGACTGAATTATTAAATTTCATGCACTTGTGTAATAGAAAATGGAAGAGACAAAGATTGGGGGGGGGGGGATTTTGTAACACAAAATCAGAAGAAATTAGAAATTCAAGAACTAAATATGAAAATCTTAATCTAAATAAACTTCAGTTCAAGGTAATTTGTCACACCCTACCCCCCTGTAAGGCATAACATGATCCCATAGTATACCTAATGAATTACCAACTTCGTCTACTAATAACCCATTAAATACACTACAAGGGATTTTAAAACTTTTCTTACTTCTTTTTATAGTGGTGAGTACTATTTATAGGTGTTAAAAACCTTTTTGAACTGAAGTGAAATAGCTAACACATTTGGACTATTAATAATTTCTGTAAAAATTTTGGCAGAATGCCATCTGTATTTTGGACAAAACAGTTCTTCAAAAACCTGTAAAAAAGCACTTCAATATTTTTCTCAATCTCAAACTCCAACATAATTCAACACAATATGTTTTTCAACTCAAATCCACAATAATTTTTCAAAGACTGAGATAAAAGAAATACAGTACAAATTTTACAAGCCAAAATAACTGATAATTTACTTTACAACTTCAATGTACAATTTTAATTTACAACTGCTCAAAACCAAGATCAATATATACATACAGTGAACATACATTATAGTACAAAATGTAAAATGTGGTATACTCAATATACCCGATGATCTCTCAATGTAGTACTAGTCTCAAATTTGCCTTGTCGATCTGTTTACTTGCGATAAAGAATAAAAGCTATCGCTGAGTAAAATTTACTTAGTGGTGCACAATAACAATTTGAAATGCGATACATAAATCTTTTATTGACAATTCACAAATCAAATAGTTCACAATTTCATTTCACAATTTACAAAGTTCATATAACATAAATTTGATCAAATAACTGAGTAACACAGTTTTGCCAATCAATAACACAATTTGATCAAATAACTGAATAACACGGTTTTGCCAATCCATAACACAATTTGATCAAATAACTGAATAATACAATTTTGCCAATCAATAACACCATTTGATCAAATAACTGAAGAATACAGTGTTGCCAATCAATATCACAATTTAGTCCATGACACAATTTTTTTCCACACATGCCGTGTTGTACACCACGACAAGACACACTCACCCCAATAATCGAAATCAATGAGGGAGGAAGCTAGCTGAATAATGAGTACTCATCCACACTCACCTCAGATTGACAAGTCAAAGAGGGAGGAACATAATAACAGTGTCATGCCAAGTGTGAATCAAAACAATTTCAAATCACAATATTTCATACAAACCACAAATCACATTTTATCTCAAAATTTCCATTTGCAAAGTTGGCAACACAATAATTTCCAAATAATATTCCCAAAACCAAAACAATAAAAACTTATTCATAACTCATTTCTCCAAATAAATTTGCTAGTAAAAGCAGTGAATATAAAAGTATTGTGCACGGACACAATTTAAAACTATAATGTTCAATTAAATTTTTAAGTAGAAAATGAGAAGTCAAAATTATTGTGCACAAACACAATTTAAAACAATAACATACAAATAATCATAATTTATTTCAATTGAAAAATTCAAAAGAAATAACTATTGTGCACAAACCTCTGATAACTGTCTCCTGACCTTGACTCAATGTTTCCTTCCCTTTCCCTGAGTCTTTGCTAACTGAGAAACACAATTTGAAGTGTTTTAGTACTCATTTAAACTGTCTCTAATGATAATGCTTGATAATTAATTTACTGAATTCTATTATTTGCTTAGTCAACCTAATATGTCGACCCTCGATGCATTCTAGGTAATTTAGGTTTTAATGTTACTAATATGTCATATTCGATAGTCTTTTAGGGTTGGTACATGTTACCAATTTCATTTCCATGTATCTTGCATTTTCTTGCAATTTGCTGGATTCCGGGATACTAGTTTGACCTAGCCGGACGACCTAGTTTTCTCGGTTTTCGGTCAAAACTACAAACTTGTAGATCTATGTCTTATTGCACGCGGGGCGAAATTGCAGGTCATTGTGAGTTATGTAGACCAAGTTATGGTCATTTTACTATTGCTGGTCAAAATGTATCAAGATTGGTCACTTTAGGTCATTTTAGGTCAATTTTGGTTCGGCCAGTTTTTGGACCCAAACTTGTGCAAGCTGTTTGACTTGCTTATGGTCATTTCTGGGCTTTGGTGTCTTCATAAGACTTGTAGATATGGGTCTTAACTATTCATGGTCAAAATTTTAGGTCAATTGGACCTGTTTTGAGTGAGTTATGGCTTAAACACTAACTGCTGCCCAAATGGTCAATTTTCAGGCCTTATTTCCACTTAATCCGGATTTGGTCATTTTTCAAGCTACCTTGCAAGCAGAATTTTGGCAAGCTTCCTTCATGAAAGTTGGCACATTTTGTGCCTAGTTTCACCTCTAATTGGTCTCATACCAATTGGAGCCACACACTTAAGGTTTTAGGCCAAAATGCATACTACCCTATTGTATTTTCTTCATTGGTCATCAAAGGTCACTTTTAGCATTACCAAACTCCACATTCATGTCAACTTTGGTTTGTACCATAACCTAAACATATTTTACCACATATTTTTGATTATTTTGGTAGCTTACAATCACATTCAACACACACCATAAAGTGCAGAATTTGTCAAACTCATTTATAACAATTTAATCACCTATTCATGCTCATTTACATGTCCAACTTCACACCATCACACATATACCCAAACTGCCATAACAACTAACACAATTCAAATTTAATATTCCATAATCCAAACATGAAATAACATCCTTATGGTTCACCAAACCAGGCTGCCGATTCATGCATTACAATCCCTTAATTTCCAAGCATTCAAATTTCAATACGCATTCAAATTTCAATACACATTCACATATACTAAGTATACATCACCCAAATAATTTCCTACACAATATACATTTAATCAATCCTTTAATCTACCATTTACAAGCAAAAATAAACTGTCTTCAAGGAGTTTCCATGGCTGCCAAAAGTACACATCCCCATTCAACATCAAACCTCAAAAATCTCTCCATAAATCAAATGCCCATAACATCCTTACAAACTTTAACAAAGCAATAATAAAAAACACAAACTTACCAATTGATGAGGCTTGTTAAATATTCCCCAAACTCCCTTAAATTTAGTATCTACTTCTTCCTTGTGAGGTGGGGATCAAGATTAGTGAAATGACTTTGGTGTTTAGAGGTGAAATGGAGGAGGTTAGGAAGCTTCACTCAAATTCGGCAATGGTGGATTTCTAAGGGTTTCATTTCAGCTTGGATGAAAGGAATGAAGAAGATGAAGTTTTAGTGGAAGTACACCTACCCACTTAGTGTTTATTTAATCCCCATAGTGCTCCACTCACCCATTTTTAATTATATTATATGTTTAAGTGCTAATTACTCAAATTATATTCCACTTTTGGCTATTTACATTAGGTACCCCTAATTTAATTTTTCATTATATTTTCCAAGTGTAATATCATGTGTTTTTAATGGACATTTAGGTCAAAAGACAACTAAGGGTGTCAAATGACCACAATGCCCCTGTTCGGGTTGCATTCCCGATTTTTTGGTAACACCGGGTTTTGTCCGTTTTTCGATTTCTCACTTTTCTTTGTACTAACTATTTAATTTTTATTTAATATTTCTTATGGTATTTATACTTCAATTGATGTCTCTTTAAGTTCTAAAAATATTTTCTAGGGTTCCCCGTGGTCTAGGGCTAGTCAACGGTCCACGCCGTGACTTCCCGGTGTGGTCACCCATTGCTAGGGTTCTCGGCTCGCTTAACTTGGTTACATTTCTTTGCTATTATTTTTCCTTTGTTTTTCTTGTATTTTCTTTTCTTGTATTTCATTATTTTATGTCTCCTCACTCATATCGAAGTGTAGTTCTAGGCATCCTAGCTGTCCGGACAACACTGGTCACTGGAACAGTAGAACGCACTACCGAACATAGGGGTGTTACATAATTCGCATTCCAATGCATTGATTTGATCATAGACAAAAGAAATACAATTATCTCTTATTGAATACTTAACGTAGATTTACCAAACAGCAAGGTAAACCCCTGACTTCCCTATACTCATCAATTTGAGCCCAGCACTCTTATTGACTCTAATTATTAACTGAGTTGGTATTAAGTAATCCTCATCAAATTAATAACTGCTTTAAGAAAAGGAAGTTGTTAAGCTGAACAATAATTTATGAAGCATAAATCATTTAATCCACCCTATTGTTTCCTTAGGTTATTATCGAAAATTGGGATCATAATCAATAAAACCTAATTGCTACTCTTGTTCAATCTTACACAACAATTATGAATTATGAAGATAAACTAGCAATTGATCTCATAAAATAATTAACTAATAGGCATTTTTAGTAAATCATTCAATAGATCAACAACAAAGAAATCATAAAATAATAGATATTCAAAAAGACATAAATTAAATTAAGAACCTGGCCTCACAAATCAAGCAAAAGAACTTGAATCCCTTGAACTGAATTAAAAACTTAGCCACTCATGTTCATGGCTTACAGAAAATTAAAGAAGAAAAAAAAGAATTCTCAAAGACGAATGTAGAGGCTGCTGAATGGTCCTTTTGTGCAGTTGCTGTCTCTTCTATTTATAATAAATGGTCTAGGGTTAGGTTTTTAGAGTCTCTATCAAAAATTACAACTGGAGCAAAATCAGGAAACTGATTGTCGACGGATACACGGCCCATGTATCATTACATGACCCAGGGCTGTGTAACTTACTGGAGCTGAATGGGCATGTTTTGTATTGGCACAGAAAGTTACACAGGTCTCAAAGATTTACACGGGTCAAGTTACACGGCCCATGTACTTTGTCTCTTCCTCGGTTCTCTTGATTTCTTCTGGCAGAATGTTACGCAGGTCTGTGATTGTGTTTACATGACCCGTGTACTTTGTTTCTTTAACGCTTCTCAATCCTTCAACCTTTCCAAGCTTCCTTTCTCACTTCTATGTTCTGGGACTTCACCAAAACCCTGAAAAATACAGTAAGAGCCAAATTAATGCTAATGCTAACAATTTCTCCATTTAACACAATTATTTCAACAACTCTCTGAATATATGCCTAGATGATAAATATACTTAACCAACTGAATTAAACATAAAAACATACTAGAAACACTAAATGTGATGGGAGTAAAATTAATAAATTATGCTTATCAAATTCCCCCACACTTATTCCATGCTTGTCCTCAAGCATAACTTAAATTCTCAATCAACTCCACTTAGAAGTTCCTTAACTGAACCCTTTCACAACATTGTCTAACAAAAAGATTAAAAGCTTAAAAGCAAAGGCAAGTAAGGTAATAACCATCACAACAAATTCCATCAATACCATACCAATATATCAATAATTTTCCAACATAAAACAATAGGCTTGAAATTAATTAAGCTCACACAATTAAAGTTCCATAAAATTTTAAGTCAATACACACTAAAACACAATGCTAATTTATCAAAGCACAACAATTATGGCTCTTTGCAAATCTTAGGGGAGATAGAAGTGCCCTTTTTTTTTTATATTTGAAATTGGTACTTCTCTCTCGTCACAGTTATATATATATATATATATATATATATATATATATATATATATATATATATATATATATATATATATATATATATATTTTATTTCAACCGTGACCTTCAGAAAAGTACCTTGCTCATATCCTAGCTAGCTTTTGGCCTGAGAATCGATATGGGGTTCATGAAGACCCCTGGTTAGTTTGCTTAACTAAAATAGCAGAGCAATTTTCAAGTTTAACCTTTTATTTCCCCCAATTTATGCATCTACATATTATAAAGTGCCCTGATAGATTAAACAAGGTTTTGAAATATGCATGACACTAGTTTAAAGCACACATAACTAATCATTTCACCATTAAATCAAGCCTAAATGATTTATGCAGGAAAAAAAAAATTTGCTCTATGGTATAGAGAAGAGGGAAAATCCATCATTAAAGTTACTGTTACCTTGCCTAAAATCTCAAAAATTCAATCTAAAATAGAAAAGTCATTTCAAGGACAAAGCACTTCTCTCCGAGAGTTAATATAGAATCATGAATCAAGCTTATAAGAACAAATCTTTTTTTTTTTTTTAGAGTTAATATAGAATCATGAATCAAGCTTATAAGAATAAATCTTTTTTTTTTTTTAAATTAAAGTAACAAATTTCTCCTCCCCCATACTTAAAACTTACATTGTCCCCAATGTAAAGGCCAAATGCAAGGGAAAAGAGAAAAAAAAATGCTAGAAAATAAAATAAAATAAGATAAGGGAAAGAAAACAAATATGATTGTGGCTAACAAGCCACCCATGGGTTACCTCCCAAGAAGCGCCTTTGTTTAATATCGTTAGCTCGACATGGCAAAGCTCCTTAATCCTCATAAATTGGGTTACTCAATTTGAGTTCCTCCACTGTATGCTCTTGAAACCCTTCATAAAATGGCTGAGTTCATGACCGTTGACCTTGAACACTTTGTTAGTTCCTAAACTTTGAATTTCAACTGCACCATAAGGAAACACATTAGTAACAACAAAGGGTCCAATCCAACGAGAACGCAACTTATCAGGCATCAGCTTCAATCTGGAATTATACAATAAAACTTTTTGTCCAATCACAAACTGCTTCCTTATTTTGTCATCGAATGCCTTTGTCTTTTCTTTATAGATCCTAGAATTCTCATAAGCCTTAAGGTGAATTTCCTCTAATTCATGCAAATATGATTTTCTTTCTAACTCATCCTCGATGCTTAACTCAAAAACATCCTGCACAAATGTATCAACAACATCAATAGAAAAGACAGAAAAGACAAAATGATCATCAACAGGATACTTCATGAAATCAAAGATATTAAATTTGACAGTCTCTCCATCAAACTCCATAGTTAAGGTACCCTCATCCACATCAATTTTTGTCTTGGCAGTTTTTAGGAAAGGTCTTCCAAACAAAATTAAAGCTGACTTTGATGTGGGAACACTATCATCCTCCATATCCAGAATGTAAAAATCTATAGGAAAAATCAATCCTCCAACCTGCACCAACACATCCTCAACTACTCCCAATGGATAAGCATTAGAACGATCAGCTAACTGAATAATGACACTAGTTTCTTTCAAAGGATCCAAATTTAAAGTTTGAAAAACTGAATTTGACATAATATTAATAGATGCTCCTAAATCTACCATTGCACATTCAAATTTAGAATCACCTATTCTGCAAGGAATAGAAAACGAACCTGGATCCTTACACTTAGGGGGTAATTTTTGCTGAATTAATGCCGACATTTTTTCCCCCACACTGATCTTCTCATTATTCCTCAACTTGTGCTTTGTAGTGTATAGTTCCTTAAGGAATTTAGCATACTTGGGAACTTGTTTGATTGCATCAAGTAAAGGTATATTCACCTCTATCTTCTTGAAAGTCTCCAAAATTTCTTTATCTTGTTCTTCTTTCTTCGTCTTGGCCAACTTGCAGGGGAATGGAGGAAGAATAGAATTATTAACCTTATTTAGTTTAGGTTTAGTATCTACCTCAATTTCAGACTCTTTTTCTCCTTACTTCTTCTTTTTCGTTAACTCATGTGGAGTCTGATTATCAACTTCTTTCCCACTTCGTAACAGTATTGCACTTTCATTTTCTTTGGGGCTCATGATTGTTTGTGATGGGAGCTTTCCAGAACTTTGAGCTTCCAACTTACTCACAGATGAGGCTAATTGACCAATCTGCCTCTCTATGTTTTGAATGCTATTTCTGGTCTCCTGTTGAAATTGTTGTGTATTGTTAGCCAAAGCCTTAACAATTTCATCAAGTGACATACCTTGATTTGAGGGAGGCAGAGGTGGAGGTGGTTGTTTCACTTGTGGTCTTTGCTGTTGGTATTGGTTTTGTACCCGTTGATTCTCATAGCTCAAATTGGGATGATCTAACCATCCTGGTTATAAGTACTAGAATAGGGATCATACCTGCGTTTTGGCTGTCCATAATTTCCTACTGCATTAACATGTTGCATTAATTCATCCTCTTGTAATGTAGGACACATTTCAGTAGCATGACCCGAACCCGAACAAATTCCACATACCTTAATAGTTTGCATGTTCCCTACAGCCAACTGCCTCACCAAAGAAGTTAAATCAGAAATTTGTTTCTCAAGGTTAGATGTACTTACCTCATTAACCTTCATAGGTGTGTGATCCATTCTCATTCCAAACTGCTAAGAATTTGCTGCCATGTTAGCAATCAGCCTCCTTGCCTCTTCTGGTGTCTTGTCGACTAAAGCTCCTCCATTAGCAGCATCTATCATACTGCGGTCCATTGGTAAAAGTCCCTCATAGAAATATTGAATTAATAGCTGTTCACTTATTTGATGATGGGGACAGCTTGCACACAGTTTTTTAAATCTCTCCCAATACTCATATAAGCTCTCTCCATTGTACTGCCGGATTCCACAAATTTATTTTCTTATGTTGGCAGCACGGGAAGCTGGAAAATGCTTCTCCAGAAATATCTACTTCATCCCATTCCATGAGTTGACGGATCCAGAAGGAAGGTAATACAACCAATCCTTAGCTATGCCCTCTAGTGAGAAAGGGAAAGCCCGAAGCTTGATCTGATCCTTTGAAACTCCTTGAGGTTTCATGCTGGAACACACAACATGAAATTCTTTTAAATGCTTATGTGGATCCTCACCTGCAAGACCATGAAACTTAGGCAACAAATGGATTAGTCCATATTTTAACTCAAAATCAACATTTAAAGTAGGGTACTGAATACACAAAGGCTGTTGGTTTAGATCAGGAGCAACCAACTCTTTCAAAGTCCTAGCAGCAGCCATGGTCTCGTTTTCGGAACTTGACTCTAAATCCGAATTCGAATATGAACTTAGCTCCTTTGGAGATTGGACTCCTTCAGATGTACTCAGAATCAGCCCACCTTGCTTAGCTAATTTTCTCAAACATTTAGCTATTTTTTTTCTACTTTTGGATCAAAGATCAACTCACTAGATTGAGAATTTCTTGTCATAAACAAAAAGAAATCAAAATAAAAACAGAAACTTGATCAGAGTGTCGTTCCCTTCAAAACAGGTATGGGCCACCCTCCAAATTCAACCAAAATTCTTAATGAATAGTAACACCGTAAATTTTTTTTTTTTCAAAACCTGAAAATAGCAACACTTCACAAACAAAATTAATAACAGACTATTCTAACAAAAGAAACACAAAATCCAAAAAAATTTCAGTCCTCGGCAACGACACCAAAATTCTTGATGGGTGTCGAATCCACCAGAAATTAAATTAACTGAAATTACCAATTATGAAATATTTTTTGTAGCAAATGGTAAATCCAAGTCGAACCCTTGAGACTGAATTATTAAATTTGGTGCACTTATGTAATAGAAAATGGAAGAGACAAAGATTGGGGGGGGGGGGGGGATTTTGTAACTCAAAATCAGAAGAAATCAGAAATTCAAGAACTAAATATGAAAATCTCAATCTAAACAAACTTCAGTTCAAGGTAATTCGCATTCCAATGCATTGATTTGATCATAGACAAAAGAAATACAATTATCTCTTATTGACTACTTAACGTAGATTTACCAAATAGCGAGGTAAACCCCTGACTTTCCTATACTCATCAATTCGAGCCCAGCACTCTTATTGACTCTAATTATTAACTGAGTTGGTATTAAGCTATCCTCATCAAATTAATAACTGCTTTAAGAAAAGGAAGTAGTTAAGCTGAACAATAATTTATGAAGCATAAATCATTTAATCCACCCTATTGTTTCCTTAGGTTATTATCGAAAACTGGGATCATAATCAATAAAACCTAATTGCTACTCTTGTTCAATCTTACACAACAATTATGGATTATGAAGATGAACTAGCAATTGATCTCATCAAACAATTAACTAATAGGCCTTTTTAGTAAATCATTCAATAGATCAATGACAAAGAAATTAGAAAACAATAGATATTCAAAAACACATAAATTAAATTAAGAACCTGGTCTCACAAATCAAGCAAAAGAACTTGAATCCCTTGAACTGAATTAAAAACTTAGCCACTCATGTTCATGGCTTACAGAAAATTAAAGAAGAAAAAGAAGAATTCTCAAAGACGAATGTAGAGGCTGCTGAATGATCCTTTTGTGCGGCTGCTGTCTCTTCCATTTATAATAAATGGTCTAAGGTTAGGTTCTTAGAGTCTCTGTCAAAAATTGCAACTGTAGCAAAATCAGGAAACTAATTATCGATGGATACACGACCCGTGTATCACTACACGACCCAAGGCCGTGTAACTTACTGGAGCTAAATGGGCATGTTTCGTACTGGCACAGAAAGTTACACGGGTCGGCCCGTGTGCTTTGTCTCTTCCTCGGTTCTCTGGGTTTCTTCTGGCAGAATGTTACACGGGTCTGTGGTTGTGTTTACACGACCCGTGTACTTTGTTTCTTTAACGCTTCTTAATCCTTCAACCTTTCCAAGCTTCCTTCCTCACTTCTATGTTCTGGGACTTCACCAAAACCCTGAAAAATACAGCAAGAGCCAAATTAATGCTAATGCTAACAATTTCTCCATTTAACACAATTATTTCAATAACTCTCTAAACATATACCTAGATGATAAATACACTTAACCAACTGAATTAAACATAAAAACATACTTGAAACACTAAATGTGATGGGAGTAAGATTAATAAATTATGCACTTATCAAAATGCACCTAGAATCTTTCAATTAAAACATTACATCTCATCCTTCAGTTAGGATATGATGCATGTTGCAACCTATTGCACAAAATTGAGAGGTCTTTAGGATGGGCTGGTTTCCTATAATGACTTTACTTTTTGTAGTTGTGGTGCTATGAAAAGGGACATGGAGCGAGAAGAAAGAAATGCATTAATGCAATTTCTTAAGGGCTTGAACAAGTTTTATGTTACTGTAAGTGGACAAATTTTACTTATGCAGCTTTTACCTAATCTGCGCAAAGCCTATTCACTTATTTCCCAAGAAGAAAAACAACTTGAATTGAGTGTTTCATGGGGTTCTACTGGGTTGCAGTTATGGCAATTCAACAAAATCATAACGTGCCAAAGCAACACAAATCATAGTCTGGTTAGAAATCTCTACATTGTAGTTATTGTAACTGAGATTACCACACCTAAGAGACATGTTACAAACTATATGGATATTTAGAGTAGCATCGACTCTAGAAGACTAATAAGGGCAATAAAAAAGGAACCACTTCCTCTCCTAATAATGTAAAATCTGTAGTTTCCATGCAAGAATTACAAAGTGCCACTCCTAATCTTTCAGAGGACCAATGTTAACAAATTTACTATACTGCAAATGAAAATAAGGTTAAGCTAAAGATTCCATAGGCTAACACTGTAACTCTTAATAAAGGTTTGTTTAAACAATAATGGGTCATTGACAGTAGAGCAACAAATCATATTACTTGCTTGGCACAATTAATGACTGATGTTACTAATCCATCATTTTCCCCATTTTTATTGCCCAGTGGTGCTAAGGCTTCCATTACCTCTATTGGAAATTTGTTATTAAACTCTAATCTACATTTCAAAAATATTTTATGTGTGCCAACTTTCAAAGTTGATCTTTTATTTGTAAGAAAAGTTACATAGGGTTTAAATTGTTCCATAACCTTTTACCCTCATTAGTGCATTTTGCAAGATCTGGATATGAAGATAATGATTGGTTTGGGTAGAGAGAAAATTGGTCTTTATTATCTTATGTCATTGGAGAAGCCATCTACACATATAAATCCAACTCACCAATGTCTTGGTCATTTGCGTTCATCCAGATCACAAGTTTTGTCTAAAACTTTGTTAAATTTCCCTTATCATTTGAATAATGTTTGTGAGCTTTGCCCATTAGCTGACCATTTACCTTTTGGAACAAGTGACATTTCTACTTATAAACCTTTTTCTCTTCTACATATTGATAAATGGGGACCTTATAAAACACCATATCTCACTGGGGCACATTATTTCTTAACTGTGGTGGATGATTTTCTCTATATACTTGGGTTTTTCTTATACGCCATAAGAATGAAGCATAAAATAATCTTAAATCCCTTTTTGCTTGCATTCAAACATAATTTCACATGAACGGACAACAAATACAAGTGGACAATGGGGGAAAGTTAGCATCCATGCAAGATATTTTCCAAACAAATGGGATTATTTACCATTATTCATGTGTCTACACACCACAACAAAATGGTTTTGAGGATGTAAACATCACCATATCCTTGATACTACTTGAGCTTTAAGATTTCAAGCCAATTTTCCTCTTCAATTTTGGGGAGAATGCATTCTTACAACAATATACTTAATTAATTGATTTCCAACTAAAGTTTTGCTCAACAAATCACCTTTTGAGAAACTTTACTGTAAGATACCTTCTTACTCACATATAAGGTGTTTGGATGTCTTGCTTTTGTAATGTCAGTCCACCCTATTACCAAATTTGATCCTCATGCACGCAAGAAAATTTTCTTAGGCTATCCAAATGGGTAGAAAGCTTACAAGTTATATGACCTTAGTACTCTCAAAACCTTTACCTCTCGAGACATCATTTTCCATGAAAATGTTTTTCTCTTTCAATGTAATGGCCCGGCTCACTAGTGATATTGTCCGCTCTGGGCCGAAGCCCTCACGATTTTAAAACGCGTCACTAGGGGTTACGAACCACCAACTTATAAACCCAGCATCTCTCCCGTGTTTTACCGATGTGGGATTTGCCTATGGTGTTACAATCCACCCCCCTTATGGGACTTAGTGTCCTCACTGAGATTTGCCCCACCATCGCTCAAGGTTGCATGCGGAGCAGCTCTGATACCACAAATGTAACAGCTCGGCCCACTAGTGATATTGTCCGCTCTGAGCCGAAGCCCTCACGGTTTTAAAACGCGTTACTAGGGGTTACGAACCACCAACTTATAAACCCAGCATCTCTCCCATGTTTTGTCGATGTGGGATTTGCCTAGGGTGTTACAATCCACCCCCCTTATGGGACTCAGCGTCCTCGTTGAGGTTTGCCCCACCCTTCCGCTCTGAGCCTAAGCCCTCACGATTTTAAAACGTGTCACTAGGAGTTACGAACCACCAACTTATAAACCCAGTATCTCTCCCGTGTTTTGCCGATGTAGGATTTGCCTAGGGTGTTACATTCAAGCTACTTCCTCTCCATGAACCTTTAGCATAATGCCCTCTAGTCCAATACTGCCTATTTCATCAAACCCATAAATTGGAATTTCTCTACCATCCCAAGGTGACTCTAATCAAATTCTTGCAGAACCACCATCTCTTACTTTACCCAATGCGCCCACTCAATATAATTCTTATACTATTGAGAGTTCATTGCCACCCGAATCACAAATAGAACTATGGTGTCATTCTTAATGACATAAGACACCATTAGTCCTCCTTAAAGACTTTGTTTGTTCTCTAGCTAAACTACCCTCTACCAATCGGATGTCTTTTTTGCTATTCAGTCTGATAAAGGTATAAAATATCCCACTATAATTTTGTTTCATACAAACAATACACACTATCACATTTTTCCTTCATTTCCAATATTAGTAGGGATGTGGAACCATCTACTTTTGTAGATGCAACTAGTGATCCAAATTAGCAACATGCTATGAAGGCTGAATTGGATGCTTTAGAATCCAATAACACTTAGACCCTCACATCCCCCTTTAGGGAAGCATCTAATTAGTTACAAATGGGTATATAAGATCAAACACCACTCTAATGGAACAATCAAGCTTTATAAAGCTCATTTGGTGGCTAAGGGATATAGTTAAACCAAGGGCATTAACCACTATGACACTTTTTCTCCTACTACCAAGATGATTACAATCTGTTGTCTTCTTACTATTATTGCTGCACATCATTATTTTCTCTATTAGCTTGATGTACATAATGCTTTTCTACATGGAGACCTCCATAAGAAATTTACATGTCCCTTCCTCCTGGATTTCAGCAATAGGGGGAGAATTTGGTATGTCCCCTTAATAAGTCATTTTATGGCTTGAAACAAGCTTCTCGACAATGGTTTGCAAAGTTTGCTGAAGTTATACAAACTGCTGGTTTTGTTTAGTCTAAAATAGATTACTCTTTGTTCATTCACATAAGAGGAAAGTCCTTTCTGACTTTCTTGATTTATGTGGAAGACATTTTAATCATAGGTAGTGATGATGAGGCCATTGAATCTCTCAAACGTATACTCCATACCAATTTCACATTAAAGACCTTGGCAATCTTAAATATTTTTTAGGTATCAAAGTATCACAGTCTAGAAAGGGTGTGTACATTTCTCAAAGAAAGTACTGTTTAGACATTCTTCAGGATGCAGGTTTATTAGGGGTGAAGCCCATTACTTTTCCCATGGAACAAAACCTCATGCTTTTTGATTCTAGTGATCCTTTTAAAAGACCCATCTATTTATAAAAGGTTAGTGGGTTGGTTAATTTATCTCACTATTACAAGGCCTGAAATTACTTAGGCTATTCATGTGTTAAGCCAATTCATGCATAAGCCTTGTAAACACCATATAGATGTTATACATAGGGTGCTTTGTTGCCTCAAACATGCTCCAAGACAAGGTTTGTTTTTCCCTTCAAAAATTAACTTAAAATTACAAGCATATTATGACTCAAACTAGGGAAGATGCCCAACCATTAGAAGATCAACCATGGGGTTTGTGTGTTCTTAGGAAAATCGTTAACTTCCTAGAGAACCAAGCAGTAAAAAACAGTCTCATTATCTTCAGTAAAAGCTAAATATTGCTCCATGACAGCAACTTGCTATGAGATAACTTGGTTAAAAAATTTGTTGCAAGGCTTATAAGTTCCTCAAGATGGTGCTGTCACCCTCCACGATGATAACCAAGTAGCTTTGCATATAGCTACAAATTCTATTTTTCATGAGAGAACTTGACATATAGAGATGGATAGTCATTAAGGACAAGGTGCAAGATGGCTCAATCATCACAAAATATGTGATTTTGTTGAATTAGTTGGCAGATGTTTTCACAAAGCCTTTGGAAAAGGACACATTTTCAAAGATTCTAGTCAAGTTGGGTGTTCTTTACATTCTTTCTCCAACTTGAGGGTGAGTGTTAGCCAAGAATCTGGATTACCTTGTCATTTCCTTGTATATATAATTTTCTATATATTCCTTACCTTATATTCATCTTAATTATAGGAAATCTTTTTAGAAACATTTTCTGTATAAAAACTATATTATTCTTCAATAATAAACACAGATGAATACCATTGTTTCTTTTCTTTTTTACAACCAAGCCAATGTTCATGATTTGATATTTTTATGGCTATTCAATTACTTACCTTTATTCTTTCATCAAATCAAACAACCATGGTCATTCGAAAGTCCTCTCCCTCATTTAACAATTTTGAGATTCATAAATGCAAAATATTAATTGATTGAGGAAGAGTTCATGATTTATGAAGCTCTTAGAGTTCATGTCTTATTTTTGTTTTTGTTTTTGTTTTCATTGTAATAAAAATTTAAATGGCTCAAATCATTAATTGTGATGGATTTTATTTTTTAGTTTTTGTCAATATATAGTGTATGTAAAAATTAAAATAATTTTTATTGTAAAAGTTATCATTATTGATAGAATTCCTTTTGAAATAGGACTATAGTTTTTATTGTTGATTTAAATTATTGTGTAATCATTCATTTAAATTATTGAGATTGTTGTGTAGTATCAAAGGATTTATATATTTTGAAGACCTAATATCTAACAAAGTTGAATGGCAAAAAAATCTATATAGCAAACTCCAACTAATTTGGGATTAAGGCTTAGTTATTGTTATTGTTGTTGTTGTTGTTGTTGGGAGGGTGATTGTTAAATGCTTTTGAATCAACTACCAAACCAAATTAAGCAGAAAATTTAGTTTAGTTTGATTTAGTATTTAAATACATTTCAATTATTAAGGTTTTGATAATTAAAAAAAAAAATGAATCAAACTTATCAATGCATACCCCTAGTTTGAGATCAAGTATTCGATCTCATTTGTCTTCCCATCTTAATAATAGTTTTGAGGAAGTATTAGAAAGGGCATTCAAAGTTGAAGTTGATATGAAGAAGCTATGATGCTTGGAAATAGCATGGGGTGGCATTTCCCCATGCCAAAAATGTTTTAAAACCCGAAATATAAAGACATGTGCAAGACATTTTTAGGCCATTTTTCATAAATTTTGAGAATCAGAAATGCATGTCCTCTCTGAAAATGTGTTTCTTTAATTTAAAAAAAAAGTAGGTTAAAGTTAAAAAGTAGTATGTCACTCTGCATCAAATAAGAAGAAGAAGAAGAGTACTTACACTGCTGAAGTTGCAATCGATAGTGATGAGAGCGACAAAGAAAAGACTGCAAGTGAGTAGATCCATCCCATGTTCTACCTCCTTTTAAATTCTTGCTTCCCAATTAGGGGTTTGCAATTAGTTAGTTCCATTTTGAACCTAATCATAAAAATTAATATATTGAAATCATGAAAAATGGGAACTGAACCAAAACGCATTATAAAGACTGAATCAATTCGATTTAGTTCGGTTATAAATCGTCAGTTTTCATGGAGGCCCAAACTCATGCCATTTTCCTCCCTTCCCTCGAATTCCTTATTCATCCCAAAATTCAATAATTATCCGAAGCATCGAAAAATTGAAATGAACCATTAAATCTCATGAGAATAAACTCAATAAAATGGATTAAACTTCCAAACACACACATGCATCATCTAACAAATATTCCCACACAAATAGATCCATGCAAATAAAATTCCAAGCTTGAAATTAAAGAAAGAACATTAAGAAATTGAATTTTCAATTGAAATCAACAATATCCAAAGGAAGAAATTAAATCTTCAATTAAAATCAATTATACCCAAATTTACATAATCCTCAGTTCAAGTTATTTATGTAATATGGTTTAACAAATTAAAATTACATACCTAATATAGATTTGTATCCACAACTTTCTACAAAAACAAACACCCATTTCCAGTGAGCTAGGATGACTATAGGCTAAGGAAGAATTGAGGAAATAGCCTTAGTAGACGAAAATCTGAGGAAGAGTGACAGGCCATGAAGGTCCAAGAACTTGTGGCTGCCTCTCTAAGATGAGGATGAGTGATAATAGGTCGATGAAGACACAGGAACTTGTGGCTTGGACGATGATGGAAACTCATTTAGAAATGAAATAGAAGGAGTGGAATTGAGTATCGAAAAGAGAGAATGAGAGAAACAACAAGGAAAATAAGGTGGAAAGGGGCAGTCGTTTGGAGGTGAGAGCAAAACCAAAAACAAAGCAAAATGAATTAGAATTTTAAGGTTTACAATATATATATATAGACACACACACACACATATCCAAAACAACAGCACTTTAACTATGATTTTCAGACTAAATTAATAGAATCGAACCGAACTGAAAAATTGATTTTTTTTTTAAATCATAATCGAAATTGAACCAAATTACTAAATAACTAAACCAAAAAACCAACTTAAATCATTTCGGTTCAGTTATTCAGTTTAACTCGATGAGTGCTTACCCCTATTCCCAATGTACCCATCCCATGCTCTACCTCCTTGTCCTTGGTTCACAATCACACAAATCCTCCTACAAATATAGAATTGTTACTAGATAAAATCTGGTTGTTTTATATTGGGTTAATGGTTTTAAATTTGTGTTTGATTCGTTGTTCTATATTGGGTTAATGGGTTTTGTGTTTTGATTTTGTTTTTCATAATAATTTATAATTTGTTTAATTTAAATTATATAATTTGTATATAAATTGTATAATTTGTATTATGTAATTTGTATGTGATTTGCAATAATTTTTTTTAATTCAAATTATATAATTTTAATTTGTATATAAATAGTATAATTTGTATTGTATAATTTATTTAGTTCAATTTTTTTTTAACTTTTACTTATAGTTATATATTAAAAATTTTTATAATAATTTCTATAGTTAATATATTCAATTCTTTAGTATATAATTTGTTTGAATAAATGAATTGATGATGTGAAGTTGCAATTTTTTTTCTTTTTTGATAGGAAAATATGTGAATGGATTCTTTGAATTCTAATTCTACTCAAGCAAATAGCACTAATAGTGTCACTTCTTCAAGAATTAGGGAGGAAGAATTTAACCATTTGTGAAGATATGTAAGTAAACTTGAGAAAATGGGCAAAGGAGTGGGTTATTGTAAATGGATATATAATTTTTTGCAGATAAGAAAAACAAGGGACTTATACTAGAGAGAGGGCTTATTTATAGAAAATCATTGGAAAATGGATTGGTGTCTGTAAAAAAGTGGGGAATGATAGCATTTCTGAAATGAGAAAATAGGAGGATGAGGCAGCAGATAGAATTACCAATTCATAACCTAAATGAGTTCCTTTACGTAGTAGTGTAACTTTTGTTCCTTCAGTGTTTTAGGAGCTTTAAATAGAAGAAGAGTTAATAATTCTTATCTTGGTAGAGCTTTTGACTTGCAAATTAAAGCTTAATTAAATGCAAAGATTGCTAGAATGTTCTACACTAAGGGTTTACATTTTAATTTTGCTAAAAACCCTTATTATTTGAGTTATTATTCCTTTGTTGCTAATCATGCTTTGGGTGGTTACGTGCTGCCTAGTTATATCAAATTGAGAACCACATTACTTCAACAAGAAAAGACAAATGTAGAGAGGTTGCTTGAACCTATTAAAAGCACTTGGTTAGAAAAGGGCGTTCACATTATGAGTGATGGATGGACTGGCCCCAGAGGAGACCTTTAATTAATTTTATGGATGATTCTGAATTTGGTCTATGTTTATCAAATCTATTGATTACTCTAATGAAATGAAAGATAAGCAATTCATTACTAATTTGCTAAAGGAAATAATTGATAAGGTTGGCCACCAAAAAGTGGTACAAGTAATTACTGATAATGCCAAGAATTGTAAAGGTGCTGGAGAAGTCATTAAGGGAGTGTTTCCATATATTTATTGGACTCCTTATGTTATGCATACTTTTAATCTTGCTTTGAAGAATATATGTGCGGCTAAAAATGTAAAAACTTATCAAGAAACTTATAATGTTTGTCATTGTATCACTTAAATTCATGGGGATGCTTTGTAAATAAAGAATATTATAATGAATCAATCCATGAGGCTTGTAATTTACAATTGATTTAGCCCTTTAAAGTTGCTTTCAGTTGCTAACACTTTTTTTTTGCTTCTATTGTTATGATGCTTATAAGTTTTAAATTCATTAGGCATGCTTTAAAAACAATAGTTATGAGCGATCAATGGGCACAATACTGAGAACATGACCAAGGCAAAGCTAGATTTATTCATGACAGAGTGGTGGATGAGGATTGGTGGGAAAAGGTTGATTACATCCTTGCCTTTACTAGACCCATTTATGATATGATTAGAGTTTGTGACACAAACAAGCCATGCCTTTATTTGGTTTATGAGTTATGGAATTCTATGATTGAAAAGGTTAAAGAAGGTTATTTTTATCATTAAGGAAAACAAGCAGATGAGTTTTCTCCTTTTTATTATGTGGTTCATGAAATTCTTATTGATTATTGGCCAAAAAGCAACACTCTCTTTCATTGTTTGGCTCATTCATTAAATCTAAGGTAAATTTCTAAATTATATACTCATAGTCTTCCTATAATTTTTTTCACTTTTTTTTTGTGAATTTATTTTCCTATTTTTGAAAATTTTACAGTGAGAAATGATTTCAAGAAGGAGAAGGTAGAGTGTCTCCTTATATGGATTGAGAAGTACCCATTGAGAGATTAAGTGCTTTAGGAGGAATTTTTTTTTTTTTTGGTAATAAAGATGAGTAAATTAGAGCAAATGATGAATTTGCAAATTTTTTTCCCTAAAAGTGGGCCATTTGCAAATCCAAATTTTATTGGAAATAGGAATACTACAGATCATAGGAAGTTGTGCGAATGTTTTGGTTCCAATATAGCTTTTCTTCAAAGGTTGGTTTTTAAAGTGCTTGGATAACCTAGTTCCTTCTCTTGTTGTGAAAGGAATTAAAATACTTATTCCTTCATTCATTTATGTAGAAGGAATAAATTAACTCCTAAACATGTAGAAGACTTGCTTTTTATCCATGATAATCTTTGTCTTTTGTCGAAAAGCTCCTCCCAATATTATGATGAGAAGACAAAAATATGGGATGTTGGTGGTGATGAATTTGGGAGTATGAAAGACATGAGAGTTCTTAAGTTTGCCAATCTTTCATTAGATGAACCAAAGTTAGAGTTTTTTTTTTTTAATGAAAATGCAACTTTAAACATGGAGAAAGGAAAAAGACAATGAAATAGTGGAAATGTCATAAATTTCATTATTTTTCCTTTTTTTTTTATACATTTGAATGTGTCATATTTCATGTTTTTTGTTTTTTTTTTTATTTTTTTTATTTTACGAGTAAGAAACTTCTAAACATGTATTTTTTTTTCCTTTTTTGATATGGTTGAATTTGAATGTTGGTTTAGACTTTATTTATTATTGAATATCTTTCATGATTTGGAGATATATATATATATATATATATATCCCTATATTTTTTGTATTTACGTGATTCCCTCACATTTTTTATTCCTATATTTTTTTAAAATATCATTCTTTTCCTATGTTCGCATTTTTTATTTCCGTGCAATGTAATGAAGAGGTATTAGGAGAAAAGAGGTGAAAGGAAAAGGCCTAGAATTGATGAAATTCAAAGTGATTGTCATGGGAATTCTTAAAGTGATGAAAACCAAGAAAAAGGACCAAAAATAGCAACAAAGTAAGGGTATGGGATAAATTTTGACAACTATCCCTGAACTTATCTAGTTGTAATATTACAGCCCCTCAACTTAAAAATGTAACATAAAACCCCATCAACTTTCAAATTTTGCACAGTAAAATCACTCTAACCTCCAATTACCATTTTTTCAGTTAGATACTAACCTGGACAGTTCCAACATGGAGCTTAGTCAGTATTTCTCTTTTCTCTCTCAAGCCATATGTAAATTGAATCCTTTTTCTCTCTATAGACAGAATAATTTTTAATGTGTAAAGAGAGTAATTTTACACTTTACATAAGAAAGGAGACAAAAATGTTGACTAAGCGACGTGCGAGAGCTATTCACATCAGTTTCTAACTGAAAAATCAGTAATTGAAAGTCAGAGAGATTTTACTGTGCAAATTTTAAAAGTTTAGGGGGTTTTATGTTACATTTTAAAGTTAAAGGATTGTAGTGTTATAATTATATAAGTTCAGGGACAGTTGTTGAAATTTATCCTAAGGGTATGTGTTGTTTTTTTGTTTTTTATTTTCTTAAAATGTCAAACTGCTTTTAGTTTGAGTTTTTAGTTTTAAATAAAATTTTTTATTTTTATTCTTTTATACTTATCTATTTGTATTTAGTATAATGTCGTTTTCCTTATTTTCACCACCAAAAGAGAACATCTTCTTCTTTCATGAATCCATGGCTTCCAAATTTAACACACTATCATTACCCAATTGATCTCAATGGACAATCACTATAAATTAACATAAGCATGTGACAAATCTTCTAAACTTTAAAAACTCAATGAAATTTTAAAGGCAATCTTCATAGTATATCTCCATATTTCTGCTATAATTGAAAAAGAAGACTTAAACTATATAAAAAAAAAATCTTGATCTGTTTACCCAATTTGATGGTAAGATTAGGTATAAATTTAATGAAGAATAATGACGAAGGTAAGGGAGGCTAAGGATGTAGGCAAGAAAGCAAGTTGAAATAACCATCAGAGAGAGAATGAAAGATTTGACCATGATTAAAACGAGGATTTAGAGTGAAATGAACTTAGAGATAGATGAAAATAAAATGGTATTTTCTCTTTTTTGATCAAAATATAGATAAATGAAAAGAAAGAAACCATGTTTTATGGTTTTCAAATTTCTTGTTTCCATTTTCAAAATTTTTTCAATAAAAGCATAAAAAAATGAAAATACATCTAATTAGCTAAACATGTTTCGTGTTTTTCTAATGAAAAATAAATGAATAACCAAAAACTAAAATGTTATCGAATACACCCTAAGAGAATGTGATTATTGTCACAAAGTTTTATTCTGGATCTTGTCATTGGAATATGTAGAGTATTTTAAGTGTGGCAAAATTGGAAATATGGTTAGGGATTTGCCCAAACAAGAAGAAATATACTTTCAAGCTAATATAGCCAAAAGAAAAAAAAAAAAAAAAGCTAGAGTATTCATTATTGATTTAATTCAGAGACAGTTGTTAAAATTTAGGATAAATTTTAACAACTGTCCTTGAACTTATATAGTTGTAATACTACAGTCCTTTAACTTTAAAATGTAACATAAAACCCCATAAACTTTCAAATGTTATACAGTAAAATCCCTCTGACTTTCAATTACTGATTTTTTAGTTAGAAACTGATGTGAATAGCTCTCGCATAGCGCTTAGTGAACATTTCTCTCTCTTCTCTTATGCAAAGTGCAGAATTATTCTCTTTATGCATAAAAAATTATTTTGTCTATAAAGAGAAGAAGGATTCAATTTAGGGTAAATTTCAATAACTATTCCTAAACTTATATGGTTATAACACTACAGTCCTTAAACTTTAAAACATAACATAAAACCCCCTAAACTTTTAAATTTTGCACAGTAAAATCACTCTAACTTTTAATTACTGATTTTTCAATTGAAAACTGATGTGAACAGCTCTCGCATGGCTCTTAGTCAACATTTTTCTCTCCTCTCTTATTCAAATTATAAAATTATTCTCTCTGCACCTAAAAAATCATTCTATTTACAGTAAGAAAAATGATTCAATTTACACATAACTTGAGAGAGAAAAGAGAAATATTGATTAAGCTCTATGCTAAAACTGTTCAGGTCAGCGTCTAACTGAAAAATTGACAATTAGAGGTTAGAGGGATTTTACTATGTAAAATTTAAAAGTTGAAGGGGTTTTATGTTACATTTTTAAGTTGAAGGACTATAATGTTATACTAGATAAGTTCAGGGACGGTTGTCAAAATTTATTCATTCAATTTACGTATGTCTTGAGAGAGAAAAGAGAAAAACTAATTAAGATCCATGCTGAAATTGTTTAGGTCAGCGTCTAACTGAAAAACTGGTAATTAGAGATTAGAAGGATTTTACTGTGCAAAATTTGAAAGTTGATGGAGTTTTATGTTACATTTTTAAGTTGAGGGACTGTAATGTTATAACTAGATAAGTTTAGGGACAATTGTCAAAATTTATCCAAAAAATTTACCTAGACTTTATTCATCATAAGTTCAAGATACAAATATATAGGTCCTATCATATATAATGTGTATTTAATCTATGATGAACTAAGTTTAAATAAGAATTACCCTTCAACACATAGTTGCGCATAAGGTTAAGTGATGATATGTATTATTCTTGTTAATTTTCATTAGTGCTAATGTAATTAAAGGTGAGCAATTTTTGATTTTAATTGAAAAACTAAATTAAACAGTTGAAATTTGGTTTTTTGGTTCGGTTTTTCAATGGTTTGGTTTGATAGAAATTAATTTTTCTATATTTAATTTAAGTTTCAATATTTTATTTTTTTATTAAAATCATTTTTAATGTAATTTGATCATTTAACTATAATACTCTCTCTTTAATACTTTACTTTTAATATTTACATGTCAAATGTTGATTTTCAATTAAACTGTATTTTTTAATCACTTTTTATAATCTATTTTCTGCAAAAAAGTAAATGAGGTAACATATGTATAATTAAAATATATTATTACTCATAAAAAAATAAAAAAGATTAAAAAAATATAAAAAATTGCCATCATGATGATTAGTAAATAAATAATGAAGAAAATAAATAAATAAAGATAAAAAAAAACATATGCAAAATCAACATTGAAACTTCTCTTGGTATACATCTACAAATAATTACATTTACCTTGCTAATATTGTTTGTTTTCTTTTTTAATAATTGGTGCTACTTGATCTTTTGGGTTTTGGGTTCAATAGTCTCTTTCTAATCTATCTATATATAAAGTAGGCCATAAGTTATTAAACAATGGTTATAAATTACAAATCAATGGCCACTAAATATGATTTATAATTTTTTAACATAATTAATTAAAGATAAATAAAAGCATTAATATAATAGTATTAAAGGAAAAAACTAATAATTAGCAAGTTAAGCTCTCCTTAGGAAGTGCCATATGGTAGCTTCGAGGGAAAACTTGGCCTACTTTATATATGTAAATAGATATATCAAATTAACCCTAATCTCAACCTATTATTTGCTCTTCACAATCTCAGCACCACTCAACTCTTTTCTACAATCTTCTTCTTCTTCTTCTTTTATTTTCCTTATGTTCTTCTTCATTTTCTTCTTTTGTTATTCAATTTGTTCTTCTATTTTAATCCTTCTTCAATTGTTCTTCTATTTCTTCTTCGTCGCTTTTTGTTCTTCGGCTCTTCTAAACCCATCGGCCATCAGCCTCTTTTAAAACCATTAGCCAATGGTGATTCTTTGCCTCCACATCCTCCTATTTGCTCGACAACATAAATCTACAAACCATAGCCTATTGTTTTTACTTGATAATGCAGATCGTGACTCTTCACATCCTCATTCTTTTGCTCAATTGTGCACATTAGTGTTGCTTTAGTTTTTTGTTTGTAATTGTGAGATGCAAGTATTTGTCGAATTTGCTGAAATATTGATGAGAATTTGTTAAGTATTGATGTGAATTTGTTGAAATATTTTTTTTTGCTTGTTAGTTTAATTTTTGTGGGAATATGATAAGATGGAATGATATTGTTCTACATGTTGGCTTCGTATCTTGTTCAAACCGATGAACCAAATTGATTTGCATAGAAAATTTTTCATTCAGTTAGATTTGGTTTTAACAATAATCTCAGTTTGGTTCTTAAAATTTTTGTATTTTAGTTTGGAATCGAATTGACCAATTGTACACTCCTAAATGCAATGTTTGGTTTTAGTTTCATTTGTTTGTTTATGTTTAGAAGATTGTCAAATATTTTGATTTTTGTGCATGAAAGATTAGGTAACTCTATAAATGTTACATAGGGAAAGTGTAACATTTTTAATCAGTAATATTAATTGCCGTATGGGCTAAAATTAATTCCTTTAATGTGGCTTGATATTAATTGATATTTGCTTTAATTAAAACAAATTCTGATTATACATGGATTACTTAATGGATGTACAAATTAAATCTTAAACATATATATAAACTAGTCCTCTCTCCACCCATAAGTTTGCATACACATTCTTTCATAAAGTCAGAGATATTAGGGTCATTTACAGAAAGTCTTTCATCATAAAGTTTTGTATGTGAATCAAGAAGGGTCAGGAGGGTAAAATCAATTTATTAAATCAAAGGGTGTCTCTCAATTATTAGTATGGCTTAATCAAACTCTGCATCAGGTTCACTTTATAATATCTGTGAGAATTTATTTATTCATGATCTATTATTTAGGTAATAGTTAAATCTTATATTTATGATTCATATTATGTTTATGATTCATTATTGATCTATTTAGAATTATTACATGTGACATCAAAGCTCTAGATTTTGAACAATTTATTCTCTCCATTAAATCTTATGTGTATGATATTATGTTGAGATCTTAGATTAGATGTGGGTAGAATTAAAGTTTGCTTCTTGAAGTATAAATTTTGACCGCATAAATCATGAGAAAATCTTTAGGTTTGGCCATGAAGATAAACAACATGAAAAAAATGTTATTGAAGTTGAGTTTTGGCCAATGGATGAACACGTGAAAGCATGTTGGATGACTTAAAAAAAAAAAAGACTAAATTCAATTCTTGGCCAAATGAAGTTCAACATAATGAATATGTGTTATACAAAATATGAAATTTGGGAACAAGTGTTCCTGAAAATTAAAAAGAAAAAAAATTAAAGTTTGGCCAACCTCAGTTTTATGGAATAAGAGAGATTAAGCCGTGGGAAGTTGTAGCTGTGAATAAGACTTTCTGAAGTTAAAAAAAATAAAAATAACAACAACTTATTAAGATTTGACTGAAACTCTAATAACTGAGTTTTGGTTATAAGAGTTAGAATAAGACATAATTTGTGTTGTAAAGGATATTTAATTTTAGTTTTGGTTATAAGAGTTCGAATAAGACATAATTTGTGTTGTAAAGAAAATTTAATTTTACTCTTTAAAGAATTAAATTATGTTCTCTACCCAATCTAATTAAAGAATTATAATTAAAACATTATTATTGAATAAATATTAGGTTTTATTAAGATACACAATTTACATGCATGTCCTATAATATTTATTTTAATTTACTAGTCACCGAAGTGGCTAAATTAAAATAAAATAAAATTAATAGTTTGTTAGTCATTAAAGTGGCCGAACTATGAATAATATTTACTTGTGTATATAAATTATCAATAATCCATACTAATAAATGCCTATGATGAAAAATGAATTAATTGATCCTACAAGAAATTAGAACTTAAGAAATTTACCGAAAAGTAAATCAATTATTCTATGGATAGTGAAAATTGTGAGGACAATTATATTTTATCAAATATATATTGGATGTCCAAAGACAACTTATGTATTTAATGTAAGTTAATTATTGTCCAATCATGTTTAAAGGCATTTAATGTAGGATAGTCTATTATAGTATCTATCCAAAGAAGAACTATAATATACTCTAATTGTCATACCCTACTCCTTTGTAAGATGTAACATAATCCCATAGTACACATAATGAATTACCGTACTTCGCCTGCCAGTAACTCATTAAATATACTATAAGGGATTTTAAATCAATTTTCGTGAAATTTAAATCATCGATTAAAATCTGGTGTTATAAAATTTTTTCAAAATTTTGGCAGAGTGCCAGCTGTATTTTGAGAAAACAGTTCTTCAAACCTGAAAAGGAAAACATTCCCAATATGTTTTCTCAAATACAACTCCAATAAACTTCATTTCATCTCACAATTCAATCTCAATAATAAAATCATTTCATTTTCAAACCAACCTCATCATAAAAGAAACATTTCATTGATTACAAGACTCAAAAATTAATATTACAAAACTATTCAGGTAAATGAAATCTCAAATTTATATTTACAATAATTTACATTTAATTACATACTAAAATATTTTACAGGAGTTTTTATACAACTACTCAAATAATTTACATATATATTATTACATGCATATATCAAAACCTATGTACATGGGTATACCTATGATATACCCACAATCAATACCAAAATACTGCTTCCAAGTCTCTCACTCGGCAGCCTTCTCATTTTCCTTACCTGCGACAGCATAAAGAAGCTATCGCTGAGTATATCACTCAGTGGTGCACAACTAATAACTTTAAAACTTAAGGTAAAACACAATTTGTCAAAACATAATAAATTACATTTTTCTTAAGCATGAAAACTTCACAATAGTTCTAAGTCCATAAGAGTCATTTATTAGAATAACATTTCAAAAGAGAAATCACACTTCATAAATCACAATTCACAAAGCATTAGTATTGCCAACATCAATACACAGTTCAGGCCATGACACAAAATTTCATGATCAGTGCTGTGTTGTACACCACGACAAAGCAATCTCAACCTCACTAACCATTATTAATGAGGAAAGGGCTAGCTAGCTAATGAGTACTCATGTAGTCTTACCCCACTAACCGTTATTAATGGGAGACATAATCAATATCAATTATGAATCCCAAGTAGCCGTTACTACTGGGGAGTTCCGAAAGGGACTGTCATGCTAACTGTGATTTCAAAACATTTTCTAAAAATTTTCCACTCAACAATCACATTTATAAACCAATAAACACATTTAAATTCATCATAATATCCATATAAAGGTGGCAACACCCAAATTTCTTAAATGCAAGAGAAAAACTATATTTCAGTCAAAGTAAACTTGTTCAAAGCAAACTCATTGAATTTAACACATTCCAAGCAATTTACAAGTTTAAAAATGAAGAAAATGTTAGTTATGCACAAACTTTCAATAATTCTTCTTCCTTGTTACCTACTTCTCCTTGTCCATTTCAACTTCTTTTTCTATTAAAAATACACAAATAAAATACCTCAATACCAATCTCAATTGCTGCCAAAAACTCATTACATGCATGTCTAATGCATCCCAAGTTAGCTTTGAAAATTTTAGAATATTTTGGTTTTAGGACAGCTTGGTGCCCCAATCTTTGAACCCAATTTGTACCTAGTTTCGATCATAATTTGATGAGGTGTTCTTCATAAAAATTGTTCATCTAGGTCTTAACTTTATTTTCCTTTTTGAATCACCTAATTCGGAGCTGTGTAGCTCGAGTTATGCCCAAAACATGATTACTGTTCACGTCACTATTCATGCTGCAAATTTAGTTCTGGCAGATTTATCGATCCAATTTCGTTTAGCAATTTGGTCAAGTTAAGTCCATAATTTGGTCTAATATTCTTCATATGAAATGTTCTACTATGTCTTAGGTTTCCATCAGTTTAAGAATCGCCTAAATCGGAGTTTTCTAGAGAGAGTTATGGCCATGCAAAGTTTACTGTTCATATGATAAATCTGTAATTCTGTAGATTCGTTAATTCAACTTTGATCAGCAATTTGGTTGGGTTAAGTCCATAATTTGGCCTCAGGTTCTTCATATGAAATGTTCTACTATGTATTATGTTTCCATCAGTTCAAGAATCGCCTAAATTAGAGTTTTCTAGAGAGAGTTATGGCCATGCAAAGTTTACTATTCATATAGTCAAATTCTGCAGGTTCCAGAATTTTGTCTCTAAGTTCAAGGCTCATTTCGGATAGCTTAAGGTCATTTTTGGGGAAGGGTATCTTCACGAAAATTCTAACCCTATGTATTAAGTTTTATTTCCAATTGGTTTCATACCAATTGGAGTTGTGTAGCTCAAGTTATGGGCTTCCAAACACTCTGAATTTAGTGTGCAAAATTCTACCCTAAGTTAAAATTTTCATTTCTTCAATTACTTCCACTAACTAATCTCAATTCACATTTAATTCACCCAAAATGACTATAATTTAGCATTAACACATCAATGGCACTTCCTAGCACAAAACCTACAATTTTCAAACACCAAAGTTTGCAATTTCCCTAATCCTACCATTTCATTATCTCCATTCATCAACCCAATGTCAATTCAAACTAAATAAACCTCAAATGACCATAATTTAACACTACACACACTAATTTCACTCTCTAGCACCAAAACCCAATTTTCCCATGAACTCTAATCTTCCATAATTTAATTTATGCAATCCCATGAAATCTTACTACTCCCAATCATGCATACTACCTCAATTTAACTTATATTTATCATCAATTTAACTAAAATACATCAAAACCCTAATTTTTCCTAAGTTGGCCAAAACCCTAGTTTAGGTTCCATGCATGTTTCCTTTCAATTTCTCATGAAATTTCATCATAAGTTAATTTCATTCAAGGCTTATACAACTAATCTAACATGAAAAGAAACTTACCTCAAGTGACCACTTCTAATCTTCAATTTCTTCTAACTCTTTTGTTCTCTTAGCTTCTAATCTCTCAATGAAAGATAAATTTGATGTTTTCTACCAATTAGATAGAAAACCCATGGAGAAAAAGTGGGGAAAATTAATGGTTGAGAGAGGTTGTAAGTGGAAGAATGAAGAGAGAAGAAAGAAAAGAGAGGGAGACGAGGTGTGTGGGGGGCAACTAAATGAGGGAGGGAGGAAGATGGCTTTCTTTTATACTTATCCCAATTATTTATTTATTTAATTAATTTTTATTGAGTTGTCCAAAGCCCATTGGTCCTAAAATTTTAATTGGGTCAAAATGGACCTAAAATTCTAGATTTTTGTTTCTTTTATTTTCCTTTCACTTTATACTTGAATTCTTTTCCTAAAAAAATTATTCAATAATTCAATTCATTAATTTCACTTAAATTAATTAACATTTTGGTCAAAAGTCAACTCTTGAGATGAATTGACCAAAATGCCCCTCATCGGTTCATAATCCCTCTTTTTCAATATACCCGGTGGATCCTTATATTTTTGGGTCACTTGAATTTTTATTGTGTCTATCTTAATTAATTTTCTCTTTATTTTTAGTCCTTAAGGTGTCTTTAAATAGTACTAGTCACGGATAAAAAATGATACTATTTATAACTCGGAGGTTCGGGGTGTTACACTAATTATTTAAATTGTCTGAATTTATTTTGAGCATATAAATATTATATTGCAGCTATTTATCTTCATTTGCAAGCTTAATCTATTATTATTTTAATAGGTTGAACTTTTCTGAATGGTGTGAATAAGTCGAGTTCCATTTAGGTGTCTTGACCTTACTTGGCATTATTGGAAGACAAACCTATTACCATTATGGATACAAGTGATGAGGAAGAGAAGTTATAACATAAGTAATGGGAATGGTTAAACAGATGAAGCCTTATGTTTTTGCGAATAACTATTGTCAACAATATTAGGACTATAATTTCATAAGCTAAAAATGTAAAAGTATACCTTAAACTTATGAAAGATATGTTCCATTATAAAGTTAAGTCACTCATTGGTACGCTACTAGCATAACTCCGAAACCTGAAGTATGATGGTCGAAGAGTATGCAAGAGCACATTAATGGAATGATTGATATTACAGCAAAGCTAGAAACCTTAGTGGATGGCAGCAGATGATTCCTTCTTGGTGCAGTTCATTTTAAACTTATTACCTCCTAAATATGGGCCATTTCAAATTAATTATAAATACTATTAAGGATAAGTGGAATGTTAATGAGTTGGCTAGTAAGCTTATTCAGGAGGAAACAAGACTAATGTGTTCATCAACATTATAGGTCAAGGAGCTAGTAGAACACTTAAAGGCAAAGCCAACAAGTTTTATAAGAAAAAGAAAGGATTTTCAAATGTTCCTCAGGCTGAGAAAAAGGAGCAAATGGCATATAAGTGTCACTTTTGTAAGAAAGTAGAATATCTGAAAGATTGCTTGAAATGTAATCCTTATGCTTATGTATATTTCAAATCAAACTTGATTAAAGTTCCTAATGTGTTTCGAATCAAACTTGATTGAAGTTCCTAATAATACTTGGTGGCTTGATTTTGGTGCTACTATTGATGTATCCAATGTGATGAAAGGATTCCTTGTGATCCAAGCTGCAAACCCAATTAAGGCTTCCTATTTATGAGGAATTGTATGAGGACTCCAATTGAAGGCATAAAGACTTACCTTTTGGTCTTATACAATCGCTATCACCTAAACCTATTATAGACCTTCTTTGTGCCTTCAATTTCTAGGAATGTCCTTTTGTTTCAAAACTTGATGAATCTGGATTTAATATTAACTTTGGACATGGATTAATAATAATAATTCCATTATTGATTCTGGAATTCTTACTGAGGGTTTATATAAACTGAAACTTAATGATAATTTTGCTGAATCCTTGCCTGTCATTTATAGGAATATTGGAATTAAGCATAATAGAATGAATGAAAAATTCTATTTTCATGTGGCATAAGCATTTGGTGTAATGCCCTCACTTTAGGTAGTCCGTACATTCTACTGTTCCGATGACTAACGTCTATTCGGACAATCAGGATGTCTGGAACTACACTCAAACTAGAGTGAGGAAACATAAATTGACTGAATAAAGACTAAGTAAAATTAAAGAAAAGTAAAAGAAGCGAAGTACAACTCGGTTAAATGAGCCAGAGCCACAGTGATGGGTGACTGTACTGGGAAGCGACTGTGAAGACAGTTGCCGACTCCAAACCCGCAAGGAACCTTGTGTCATAAATATTTGGGACTAAATTAGAGGATTTATGAAGATTAAATGACATAAAAAATGTCAAAGAAAATTTAAAAAAATTTATTAATTGGTACAGACAAAAATAACTTGACATGCTTAACGAAGGGCATTTTGGTCATTTCAACTCCAGAGTTGAATTTTGACCTAAATGTTAATTAAAATGAGAGAGATTAAAACACATGAAAATAAATTAAAGTTATGAATTTATGTATGGAAATGAGAAAAGAAAGAAGAAGGGAAAAGAAAAGAAAAGAAAAAAAATGTAAATTCATTTATGATGTCATAAATACATAATTAAAAATTATAACCAATAAGAATTAGACAACCATACATAAAGAGATAAGAAAGAGATTAAATAGAGACAAATTGACTTAATTAACTATTTTCTTCTTCTTCTCCCTTGGTTGGCTAACCATAGCTCCCCATTCCTCCATTGTTGTTCTTCCTTCCAAGCTTCAAATCCTATCAATTTTCACCATAAAATTTCCTAGTCCCTTCATTAAAACTTAATTTTATACCTTGGAGAGTCTACTAGTAGCAAAAAGAAGTAGAAAATTTGAAGTTTTGAGAGCTTGGAATTGGACACAATCAAGGTTAGTGCACTAAACACATTTCTTTCCTTCTCTAAGTATGATTAGTATGGTAAATTGAAATAAATTTCCATGAAATCAAAATGAATACCATGAGTAAGGGAAACCCTAATTTCAGCAGTCATGGAAAGTGTGATGAATTGATGGTTTTGAATTGGTTAGTGATGTTGATTGATGAACTTATATGCATTAGAAGTTTAATTGCTTTGAGAATGCTTGAGATTGAAACTTTGAGATAGGGTTTTGACCTAACTTTGGGACTTTTGTGTTATTGCTTGAAATTAGCTTTGTTGAGGTGAATTGATGATATTTAGAAGTTCTATGTATGTTAAATGAAGTTTGGGAGTTGGAGGCATTGAATTTGGGAGTGTTGGTTTTCATGTAGAATTTTCGGACTTATGAGTCTAGTGTGATTTTTAAGATATAACTAGAGTTGTGTTGCTCCAATTTGTGTGAGGCCATTTGGAGAAGAAACTAGGGTCATAATGCCCCATTTTTCATGAAGAAACAATGCCCAACACCTGTTCCTAACCTGGCCTAAAATTGGCTTGAATCCGGGTAACCAAAATCTGGACCTAGAAAAATACCCCTTATGAACAATATTTATTCAATTGGCCATAACTCCCCCTAGGAAGGTCAGAATGATCTGCTTTTATACCATTGGAAAGGTTAGACATAGGAGCACAACTTTCATGAAGAACACAGAACCCAGATCTGCTTCTAGCCAAATCAAATTGCTAGCAAAATTTAGGTCAACAAAACTGTCCAAAATCAAACTGCCCAGAATTTCTGGACTTAGGCTCACTCGACCAGTTTTGGAAAAAATGCCATAACTTGGTCCACAAAATTGCAAATGCATTGAAACCAATACCAAAATTTCCATAAGACATAAATCTACAATATTGGTGTTTTGATCAAAACCCAAAAACTAAGGGAACTAGGTCAATTAACTAGGTCAAGTTAGAATGTAAATTCTAGAAATTGCCTAAGTAACCACTTGACCCTAGAATAGTTTTTATATCATATCTCTCACTAGAAAACTCTAATTGGGATGAACCAAATTGTTCTAGAAACCTGAGAAATAGGGATCCAATTTTGATTTAGAAAATTGCCTCAAATTATGAGTGCAAGAACCCTAAAATGGGAGTCAAAGTCACTAACCTAAACCTGGAACCCTGAAGGCATAGGGCACATGAGTCCAGACCAGTTATTAGACTCTAACTCATCCTATATAACAAAAAAAAATTATAATTATTAAATTTGAGTAATCCTAAGACATAGGGTAACAATTTCTATGAAGAATATTAGGCCTAAAAGTGGCTACAACATGTCCAATTAATTAGACAAAATGGACTATAGAATCTACTTGAATCTGGACCCCGAAAGAGACTATGAACCAGTTGTGGTTATTTAACCATAAATTGAGTTCTAAAGCCCCAAATGACATGATTCAAAAAGGAAAACAAAGACAAGACATATTAGAACAACTTTCATGAAGGAAGTGTGACCAAACAGTGGCCCTATCTTAACCAATTTGCTAGATGAATTTAGGATTCCAAATCTGGACCTTGAGAAAGGTTCATAAAATGACTTGGCATATGACATGGAATGAACTAAAATAATTTGTTAAACATAAGAATAACATGAATAGGCATGTGGTGGCATGAAAATGCTATGGAAACACAATTAGTACATACTATCAAATTATAAATACTTAATAATTTTATTTTCCCCAAAGTACACCTAGACTTATTTATGTAGCATGGATTGATTGGTATACTAATTAGGGACTACAGATTATAGTGTTGCCCACATGAATGATCATTGATAGACAACATATGTCTGAGATAGTTATTCTACTAGCTTTATGCCTGCTCTTTGGCCACAGTGCCTATTATCATTACTGGCTTTATGCCTGTCCGCTGGCCTAGTGCCTTAAATGACCATGGTATACTTGATAGACATACGAATGTCTAACTAGTATACTCCCGTGTATCCAGTCTTTATAGTCTGTCATAGGTTACTTGGGTACAGATATGTGTAATGTACTTTAAATTTAAATAAGTACATGAAGAGAGTACTAATATGGGTATAATAAAATTGAATATGTAATATATGAATAAAAAGATTCTGAAAAATTGTTTGCTCCCAAAGTTTCATAAATATGTAATTACTTCAAAAATTTAGTAAAATTTTATATGGAATAATTACTTCAATTATTAGTTATTTTTATTTCAATTATTGCACCACTAAGCAGAAATGCTTAGCGCGATGGATTCTTTCCTCGCGTAGGTACAGGAGACCACCATCAACAGTAGCAGTTGTAGCAGAGCGCAGATAGAGAGTGATCATATCTGCTAAAGTGTCGATCATCTCATCAGTTATTTTGGTAGGGCTTATGTATATTTAGATTTTTGCATTTTGGTTATTGTACGTAAGTAAATTATGTACATCATTTTGTGAATGTAAATAAATTATAAATTATTGTATACAAATTTTATATGAATGTATGAAGTTTATATGAATGAAATAAAATTTATTTTCTTGAAATTTTATATGAGCTATGATATAATATAATACATAGAAAATTGATATGAGCAACGGGATGATGTATGAAAATATGAACATGATATGAAGTTGTTTGTAACAGGTAAATAATTGAATCCATCATGTACTAATAAAACAGAGGAGACTCTATCTGGGTCTCCATAAAAAATGAAATGGGATAAAAAAAAATTTCTACATGTAAGATAATATAATTAAATAGATATTAAATTAATATTGTACACGACAAGATAGGATAGGGTGCTCTGGCATCGAATGTAGCACACCTTGCTCGACTACACTGTAGACGAGTGAGGGGTGTTATATTTATTGGTATCAGAGCAAAGGTTTAGGCAGTCCTAAACCTAGATAGGTAGAAAGATATAATGTGTATAACATGCATGAGCCCTTATTTAGGAGTCGAGGTGATACTAATGCAGATCAATTTTTTTGGCCTATTTTATAGGATTGATGGAGTTCAATTCTTTTGAGGAAGGGTCTTATAGACCTGAAGAGAAGGAGATTGGTAGTCATGCACCTATCCGCAGTCAAGGATGAGACAGGAGAGAGGTGTCATCCCGTGGTGCTATGGGTAGAGCGCAATAGGCATTTTTAGAGCATATGACTCAGATGCTCTGCCTGTTTATCGGAGCCACCCCACAGCCACAGCCTACACAGTAGTCCCTACTAGAGAAGTTGAAAAAATATAGGACCATCGATTTTATGGGTAAGAAGGAAAATGACCCAGCCATTGCTGAGCATTGGCTAGAGTGGAATGAGAGAGTGTTGAAGTAGCTACATTGCACACCAGAGTAGCAGCTCAGAGTAGTAGCTAGAGTGTGCTCTGTCGTTACTACAGGAGGAAGCCTACCAATGGTGGGATACGGTGTCCAAAGCAGTACGGCCGACAATGCTTACCTGGGACTTCTTCTTGACTGAGTTCAAGAAGAAGTATATTAGTCATGTGTACTTAAAGGCCTGAAGGAGAGAGTTCTTAACTCTGAGGCAGAAACAGTTAACGGTCTCTGAGTATGAGAGAGAGTTTGTGAGGCTTGGTAGACATGTACGGGAGATAATGCCTACAGAGGCAGATTGGTGCCGTAGGTTCGAGGATGGGTTGAACGATAACATTAGACTTCTAGTGACAACACATGGGTATACAGACTTGTCGCAGCTAGTGGCTACAGCTTTTAATGTAGAGAGAGTATGAAATGATGAGCAGTCTCTGAAGGATAGACAGCAAAAGAGAGGTTTTAGACAGGGCCAGTCCAGTACACCAATTTATGAGAGTAAGAGGCCCAAGGGTTCCCAGGGCTAAGGCCAGAGACAGAGGTCTCAATTTAGCCAGAGAGGAGGACAATCTAGAGCATAAGTGGGGAGTTCTCCAAACACAGCAGTAGGGGGATTAGCCTCCATACCATTATGTACCCACTGTGAGAGGAGGCACTAAGGGGAGTGCCGACTGTTGATTGGGGGATGCTTCAGATGCGAAGCTACTGATCACTTTCTATGGGATTGTCCCCATTGGAGTGTTCCTCCTACCCCACCACCGACTGAGAGATTCGCCCCCACAGCTTAGAGGGGTAGATGACCTACGAGGCCAGAGGTGACGGGTACCTCATAGAGACTAGCTTCTAAGACTATTGAGAGACTTGAGGCCCGAGTAGCACCTCGTGTATACGTTATGAGGGCACAGGAGGAGCCATATCCAATACATGCTGTCAGAGGTATATTCTCTCCTTATAATATTTCAGTATATGTATTGATAGACCTAGTATATGAGATGAAAGAAGATAGGTGCAGTTCCTCGAATATTTACACTGGGTAAATTTCGAGGATGAAATTTTATTTAGAGGGGAAGAATTGTAATGCCCTCACTTTAAGTAGTCCGTATATTCTATTGTTCCAATGACTAATGTCTATTCGAACAGCCAGGATGTCTGGAACTACACTCAAACTAGAGTGAGGAAACATAAATTGACTGAATAAAGACTAAGTAAAATTAAAGAAAAGTAAAAGAAGTGAAGTACAACTCGGCTAAACGAGCCAAAGTCACGGCGATGGGTGACCATACTGGGAAGCGACTGTGAAGACAGTTGCCGACTCCAAACCCGCAAGGAACCTTGTGACATAAATATTTGGGACTAAATTAGAGGATTTATGAAGATTAAATGACATAAAAAATGTCAAAGAAAATTTAAGAAAATTTATTAATCAGTATAGACAAAAATAACCTGACAAGCTTAACGAAGGACATTTTGGTCATTTTAACCCCAGAGTTAAATTTTGACCTAAATTTCAATTAAAATGAGAGAGATTAAAACACATGAAAATAAATTAAAGTTATGAATTTATGTATGGAAATGAGAAAAAAAAGAAGAAGGGAAAAGAAAAGAAAAGAAAAAAATGTAAATTCATTTATAATGTCATAAATACATAATTAAAAATTATGACCTGTAATGGCCCGGCCCACTAATGATATTGTCCGCTCTGGGTCAAAGCCCTTACGGTTTTAAAATGCGTCACTAGGGGTTACGAACCACCAACTTATAAACCCAGCATCTCTCCCGTGTTTTGCCGATGTGGGATTTGCCTAGGGTGTTACAATCCACCCCCCTTATGGGACTCAGCGTCCTCACTGAGGTTTGCCCCACCATCGCTCAAGGTTGCACGCGGAGCTGCTCTAATACCACAAATGTAATGGCTCGGCCCACTAGTGATATTGTCCGCTTTGGGTCAAAGCCCTCACGGTTTTAAAACGCGTCACTAGGGGTTACGAACCACCAACTTATAAACCCAGCATCTCTCCCATGTTTTGCCGATGTGGGATTTGCCTAGGGTGTTACAATCCACCCCCCTTATGGGACTCAGCGTCGCCGAGGTTTGCCCCACCATCGCTCAAGGTTGCACGCGGAGCGGCTCTGATACCACAAATGTAATGGCCCGGCCCACTAGTGATATTGTCCGCTCTGGGCCGAAGCCCTCACGGTTTTAAAACGCGTTACTAGGGGTTACGAACCACCAACTTATAAACCCAGCATCTCTCCCATGTTTTGCCGATGTGGGATTGTAACACCCTAGGCAAATCCCACATCGACAAAACACGGGAGAGATGCTGGGTTTATAAGTTAGCGATTCGTGACCCCTAGTGACGCGTTTTAAAACCGTGAGGGCTTCAGCCCAGAGCGGACAATATCACTAATGGGTCGGGCCTTTATATTTGTGGTATCAGAGCCGCTCCGCGTGCAACCTTGAGCGATGGTGGGGCAAACCTCAGCGAGGACGCTGAGTCCCATAAGGGGGGTGGATTGTAACACCCTAGGCAAATCCCACATCGGCAAAACACAGGAGAGATGCTGGGTTTATAAGTTGGTGGTTCGTAACCCCTAGTGACGCGTTTTAAAACCTTGAGGGCTTTGACCCAGAGCGGACAATATCACTAGTGGGCCAGGCCATTACATTTGTGGTATCAGAGTCGCTCCGCGTGCAACCTTGAGCGATGGTGGGGCAAACCTCAGCAAGGACGCTGAGTCCCATAAGGGGGGTGAATTGTAACACCCTAGGCAAATCCCACATCGACAAAACACGGGAGAGATGCTGGGTTTATAAGTTGGTGATTCGTAACCCCTAGTGACGCGTTTTAAAACTGTGAGGGCTTCGGCCCAGAGCGGACAATATCACTAGTGAGCTAGGCCATTACATTTGTGGTATCAGAGCCGCTTCACGTGCAACCTTGAGTGATGGTGGGGCAAACCTCAGCGAGGACGCTGAGTCCCATAAGGGGGGTGGATTGTAACACCCTAGGCAAATCCCACATCGGCAAAACACGGGAGAGATGCTGGGTTTATAAGTTGGTGGTTCGTAACCCCTAGTGACGCATTTTAAAACCGTGAGGGCTTCGGCCCAGAGCGGACAATATCACTAGTGGGCCGGGCCATTACATGACCAATAAGAATTAGACAACCATACATAAAGAGATAAGAAAGAGATTAAATAGAGACAAATTGACTTAATTAACTATTTTCTTCTTCTTCTCCCTTGGTTGGCCGAACCATAGCTCCCCATTCCTCCATTGTTGTTCTTCCTTCCAGGCTTCAAATCTCATCAATTTTTAACATAAAATTTCCTAGTCCTTTCATTAAAACTTAATTTTATACCTTGGAGAGTCTATTAGTAGCAAAAAGAAGTAGAAAATTTGAAGTTTTGAGAGCTTAGAATTGGACACAAGCAAGGTTAGTGCACTAAACACATTTCTTTCCTTCTCTAAGTATGATTAGTATGGTAAATTGAAGTAAATTTTCATGAAATCAAAATGAATACTATGAATAGGGGAAACCCTAATTTCGGCAGCCATGGAAAGTGTGATGAATTGATGGTTTTGATGGTTTTGAATTGGTTAGTGATGTTGATTGATGAACTTATACGCATTAGAAGTTGAATTGCTTTGAGAATGCTTGAGATTGAAACTTTGAGTTAAGGTTTTGGCCTAACTTTGGGACTTTTGTGTTATTGCTTGAAATTGGCTTTGTTGAGGTTAATTGATGATATTTAGAAGTGCCATGTATGTTAAATGAAGTTTGGGAGTTGGAGAAATTGAATTTGGGAGTGTTGATTTTCGTGCAGGATTTTCAGACTTATGAGTCTAGTGTGATTTTTGAGACATAACTAGAGTTGTGTTGCTCCAATTAGTTTAAGGCCAATTAAAGATGAAACTAGGGTCATAATGCCCCATTTTTCTTGAAGAGACCATGCCCAACACCTATTCCTAACCTGGCCTAAATTTGGCTTGAATCCGGGTAACCAAAATCTGGACCTGGAAAAATGACCATATGAATAGTAATTGTTCAATTGGCCATAACTCCCCCTAGGAAGATCAGAATGACCTAATTTTTATACCATTGGAAAGGTTAGACATTGGACCACAACTTTCATGAAGAACACAGAACCTAGATCTGCCTTTAACCAAATCAAATTGCTAGCACAAATTGGGTCAACAAAACTGTCCAGAACTAAACTGCCCAGAATTTCTGGACTTAGGGTCACCCGACCAGTTTTGGCAAAAATGCCATAACTTGGTCCAAAAAATTGCAAATGCAATGAAACCAATGCCAAAATTTCCATAAGACATAAATATACAATATTGGTGTTTTGACCAAAACCCAGAAACCAAGGGAACTTGGTCAATTGACTAGGTCAAGTTAGCATGTAAATTCTGGAAATTGCCTAAGTGACCACTTGACCCCAGAAAAGTTTTTATATCATATCTCTCACTAGAAAACTCTAATTGTGATGAACCAAATTGTTCTGGAAACCTGAGAAATAGGGATCCAATTTTGATTTAGAAACCGACCTCAAATTTTGAGTGCAAGAACCCTAAAATGGGAGTCAAATTCACTGACCTAAACCTGGAACCCTGAAGACACAGGGCACATGAGTCCAAACCTATTATTGGACTATAACTCATCCTATATAACTAAAAAAAATTGTAATTATTAAATCTGAGTAATCTTAAGACATAGGATAACAATTTCTATGAAGAACATTAGACCTAAAAGTGGCTATAACATGTCCAATTAATTAGACAAAAATGGACTCCAGAATCTGCCTGAATCTAGACCCAAAAAGAGACCATGAACCAGTTGTAGTTATTTGACCATAACTTGAGTTCTAAAACCCCAAATGATATGATTCAAAAAGGAAAACAAAGACAAGACATATTAGAACAAATTCCATGAAGGAAGTGTGGCCAAATAGTGGCCCCATCTTAACCAATTTGCTAGATGAATTTAGGACACCAAATTTGGACCTTGAGAAAGGTTCATAAAATGACTTGGCATATAACATGGAATGGACTAAAATAATTTGTTAAACATAAGAATTACATGAATAGGCATGTAGTGGCATGAAAATGTTATGGAAACACAATTAGTACATACTATGAAATTATAAATACTTAATAATTCTATTTTGCCCAAAGTACACCTAGACTTATTTATATAGCATGGATTGATTGGTATACTAATTAGGGACTGCAGATTGCAGTACTGCCCACATGAATGATCATTGATAGACAATATATATTTGAGATAGTTATTCTACTAACTTTATGCCTGCCCGTTGGCCACAGTGCCTATTATCATTACTGACTTTATGCCTGCCCACTGGCCTAGTGCCTGACATGACCGTGGTATACTTGATAGACATATGGATGTCTAATTAGTATAATCCTGTGTATCCAGTCTTTATAGTCTGTCATAGATTACTTGAGCACAGATATGTATAATACACTTTAAATTTAAATAAGTACATGAAGAGAGTACTAATATGGGTATAATAAGATTGAATATATAATATATGAATAAAAAGATCCCGATAAATTGTTTGCTCCCAAAGTTTCATAAATATGTAATTATTTCAAAAAAGTTAGTAAAATTTTATATGGAATAATTACTTCAATTATTAGTTATTTTTTTTCAATTATTGCACCACTATGCAGAAATGCTTAGCGTGATGGATTGTTTTCTTACGTAGGTACAGAAGACCATCACCAGCAGTAGCAGTAGCAGTAGAGCGCAGATAGAAAGTGATCAAATCTGCTAGAGTGTTGGTCACCTCATCAGTAATTTTGGTAGGGCTCATGTATATTTAGATTTTTGTATTTTGTTATTGTATGTAAGTAAACTATGTACATCATTTTATGAAAGTAAATAAATTGTAAATTATTATATACAAATTTTATATGAATGTATGAAGTTTATATGAATGAAAGAAATTTATTTTCTTGAAATTTTATATGAGCTATGATATAATATAATGCATAGAAAATTAATATGAGCAATGAGATGATGTATGAAAATATGAAAATGATATGAAATTTTTTGTAATAGGTAAATAATGGAATCCGTAATGCACTAATAAAACAGAGAAGACTCTATCTGGGTCTCCATAAAAAATGAAATGGGATAAAAAAATTTTTTCTACATGTAAGATAATATAATTAAATAGACATTAAATTAATATTATACACGACAAGACAGGATAGGGTGCTCCGGCACCAAATGTAGCACACCTTGCTTGACTACACTGTAGACGGGTGAAGGGTGTTACATTTGGGTCACATATCCAAAGAAAGAGTTGAAAGTCGGTAAAGAATGAGATTGTATTGAGTATAGATTTTACTAATCTTGATGTGTGTGGATTGCATTAAGGGAAAGTAAGCTAAATACAATAAGAAAGGAGCCACAAGAAATGGTAAGCTTTTTGAAATGATACACACCGATATATGTAGGCCTTTTGATGCTCTAACTTTTGGTTGTGAAAAGTATTTTATCACCTTTATTGATGATTTTTAACGGTACATATATATTTGTTTGCTTAATGAAAAGTCTCAATCAATATATGCACTAAAAGTGTACATAAATGAGTTTGAAAGGTAATTAGATAGCAAGGTAAAAATAATAAGGTTAGATAGAGGTAATGAATACTATGGGAAACATAAAGAATTAGGACAATATGTCCTGGTCCATTTGTAATGTTCTTAGAAAGCGGTGGCTTGTGTGTGTAGTATACTATGCCAAGTACCTCAGTTAAATGGGGTGGCAGAATGACAAAGTCAGACTTTAATGATGCGGTAAGGAATATGATGAACAACTCTTCTTTATTTGTATCTTTATGGATGTATGCACTTAAAACCATTGTATACTTGTTAAATAGGGTTCTTAGTAAACATCTTTTGAATTGTGAACTGAAGAAAACCTAGTTTAAAGCACCTACATGTTAAGGTTACCTAGTAGAAGCAAGAATTTATAATCCACATGAAAAAAATTAGATTCTCAAATGATAAATGGAGCTTTATCAGTTATCTAGGAGAAATCTAAAGGGTATAGGTTTTATGTTCCAAACCAAAGTTCGAGAATTATGGAAACTGATAATGCTAGATTCCTTGATAATGGTGAAGTTAGTGGGGGGTGTTAAGAGACAGAATGTGGATATACAAGAAATTAAATTTGATTTTCCTATACCTATTAATGTTCTTATATCCACTCCTACTCCATATGTTATTCTAGCAGTTAACCTATAAAGAGCTGATGAAAATGAACCATAAGAAATTCCATTAAAAAGATCTTAAAGAGAAAAGGCCGACAATAAATGATAATTATGTGGTTTATCTATAAGAGTTAAATTTTGACATTGGAATGAATAAAGATGCAGTTTCATTTTCACAAGCCATAAAAACATAGAGTCTGTTGGTTAAACACCATGAAAGATGAGTTAAAATCCATGGAACAAAATAAAGTATGAGATCTTGCTGAATTGCCTAAAGTATCTAAACGAGTTGGATGTAAATGGATCTTTAAGGCTAAGCGTGACTCAAATGGCAATATCAAACAATATAAAGTAAGACTTGTTCCAAGGGTTATACTTAGCAGTACGGTGTTAGATATAAATAGAGTTTCTCACCAGTCTTAAAGAAAGACTCATTAAGAATTATTATGGCATTGGTGGCTCATTATAATTTAGAGTTACACGAAATAGATGTAAAAATAGCCTTTCTAAATGAAAAACTTGAAGAGGAAGTTTATATGGATCAACCTAACGGTTTCTCAATTAAAGGATAAGGCCATATGGTATGTAAACTTAATAAATCAATATACAAACTTAAGCTAAGTTCCCCACAGTGATATATTAAGTTTAATGATTTGGGCATATTACGTGTGATTAAAGATTTTCTCTCAAATGATTTTAAGATATGGGAGAGGCATCTTTATGAAATTTTCAATAATAGATAATAAGGACTATTGAGATTATCTCAGAAAGCCTATATTGATATGCATAAATGTTTAGTAAAAATTGTTCCCATGCAGAAAGGGAACAAATTTAGTTTCAATCAATGTCCAAAGAATGATGTGAAATATAAAGAAATGAAATCAATCCTTATGCTTTAATTGTGGGCAATTTGATGTATGCTCAAACCTGTACAATTTCTTATCCTAGAATTGATCACTAGAAAGTTGTAAAGAAAGTTTTACGTTACCTATAATGAACTAAAGATTACATGCTCACTTATAGGAGATCTAATCATTTAGAAGTTATTGGATACGTAGATTCAGATTTTCCTAGATGTGTTAACAATAAAGTCTATTTTGGCTACCTGTTCCTATTAGCTGAAGAAACAGTATCATAGAAAAGTGCCAAAAAACATTATCATAGAAAAGTGCTAAAAATAGTGTGTCATTACTTCATCCATTATGGAAGTAGAATTTGTAGCATGTGTTAACAATAAAGTCTATTTTGGCTGCCTGTTTCTATTAGCTGAAGAAACAGTATCATAGAAAAGTGCCAAAAAACATTATCATAGAAAAGTGCTAAAAATAGTATGTCATTACTTCATCCATTATGGAAGTAGAATTTGTAGCATGTTTAGAAACTATATTTCATACATTATGGATGCAAAATTTTATCTCAAGACTTGGGGCAGTCAACACCATTAGCAAGCTATTGAGAATTTATTATGACAATTCCGTAGTAGTATTTTTCTCCATGAATGACAAATATTCCAAAGGTGTCAAAACATATGGTATTAAAGTATTTTGTCATTAAGGAGGAAGTTTAGAAATAAATAGTGTATGTTGAGCACATAAGTACTGATCTCATGATAACAGGTCCTTTAATTAAGGGTTCACAACATTAGACATTTAAAAAACATTTTCTTATAATAGGTCTTTGGTTGTGTTAATAATAATATATTGGTTTTGACACTTTGAGCTCATTGATGTGTTTCAAAGACATTAAAATATTTCTTGTTTCTCATTATTGTTACACATAATATTTTAAGTGAATGATGACAAGAAAAGTCTTTTTAAGACATTATTGTGGACCATGATGTATTATACATATGTCTATTATGAACTTACTATGCTAAGTTGCTAGTGTTGTGGTATATGGAAGAAAGTATGTGATTAAATAATGTATAACCACCATAACTAGCACTTAGTAGTTTATCATAGCAAGGTAATTATGAAGTATGTTATGGAAGGGATTTGTTTATCATGCCGCCCTACCTCCCCTCTCCCTCTTTCATCATTTCTTTCTTCTTTTTTCTTCCTCCTTCATAGACACCCATCCTCCAAGCTCAATCCCTTACTTATCTTTCATGAGTTTTCCATCTAACTTATAGTAAACATCAAAGAGATCTTTGATTGAGAGATTAAAAGCAAGGGGAAACAAGATATTAGAAGAAAATTGAAGATTTGGTGAGTTGGAAGGAAGTCATCAAGAGGTAAGTTCTTTAATGCTCATTTAGTTATACAAACCTTAAATTAAGTTAGATTATGATAAAATTTCATAAGAAAATGAAAGAAAACATGTATGGAATCTAAACTAGGGTTTTGGCCAAATTGAAGAAAAGTTAGGGTTTGATGTCTTTGAATGAAATTGATGATGAGATTAAGCTTAGTTGAAGTAATATACATGATTGGGGTAAAGAAATTGCATGAAATATGTATAAATTTAATTATGGTAGGGTTCGTGAGAAAATTGGAGCTTTGGTGTTAGAGAGTAAAATTGGGGTGTGTAGTGTTAAATTATGATCATTTGAGGTTTATTTAGTTTGAATTGACATTGGGTTGATGAATGGAAGTAATGAAATGGTAGGATTAGGGAAAATTGTAAACTTTGGTGTTTGAAAATTGTGGGGTTTGTGCTAGGAAGTGCCATTGATGTGTCAATGCTAAATTATAGTCATTTTGGGTGAATTTAATGTGAATTGAGGTTGGTTAGTGGGAATAATTGAAGAAATGAAAATTTGAACCTAGGGCAGAATTTGCACACTGAGTTTAGTGTGTTTGACAGCCCATAAATTGAGCTACACAACTCCAATTGGTGTGAAACCAATTGGAAATAAAACTTAAGACATAGGGCTAGAATTTTCATGAAGAGACCCAACCTAGAAATTGCCTAAAACTTGGCTTGAACTTGGAGACAAAATTCTAGAACCTGCAGAATTAGGCACGTGAAAAGTAAATTTTGCATGGCCATAACTCTCTCTAGAAAACTTCGATTTAGGTGATTCTTAAACTGATAGAAACTTAAAATATAGTAGAACATTTCATATGAAGAACTTAAGGGCAAATTATGGACTGAACCCAATCAAATTGCTAAGCAAATTTGAATCACCAAATCTGCAAAAAATCTAGAAATCTGCAGATTGACCATATGAACAGTAAATTTTGCATGGCTATAACTCTCTCTAGAAAACTTCACTTTAGGCAATTCTTGAACCGATGGAAACCTAAGACATAGTAGAACATTTCGTATGAAGAACATTAGACCAAATTATGGACTTAACTTGATCAAATTGCTGAACGAAGTTGGATTATTAAATCTGCCAAAACTGAAATTGTAAGGTGAATAGTAACGTAAACAGTAATCGTTTTTTAGTCATAACTTGAGCTACATAGCTCTGAATTAGGCGATTCAAAAAGAAAAATAAATTTAAGACCTAGATGAACAATTTTCATAAAGAACACCTCATCAAATTATGATCAAAACTAGGTAAAAATTGGGTTCAAAGATTGGGGCACCAAGCTGTCCAAAACCAAAACTCTCTAAAATTTACAAAGCTAATTTGGCATTGCATTAGACATTCATGTAATGAGTTCTTGGCAGCAATTTAGATGCGTATTGAGACATTATATTTGTGTATTTTCAGTAGAGAAAGAGGTTGGGACAAATAAGGAATAGTGAGTAACGAGAAAGGAGAGCATTGAACGTTTGTGCACAACTAACCTTTTCTTCGTTTTTAAACTTGTAAATTGTTGGAAATGTGTTTATTTGAATGATTTTGCTTTGCACAAGTTTACTTTGACTAAAATATGGTTTTTCTCTTGTATTTAAGAAATTTGGGTGTTGCCACCTCTATATGGATATTATGATGATTTGAATGTATTTATTGGTTTATAAATGTGATTGTTGAGTGGAAAAATTTTGAAAACTATTTTGAAACCACAGTTAGCATGACAGTCCCTTCGAAACTCCCCAGTAGTAATAGCTACTTGGGGTTGACAATGGATGTTGATTATGTCTCCCATTAATAACGGTTAGTGGGGTAAGACTACATGAGTACTTATTAGCTGGCTAGCCCTTCCCTCATTAATAACGGTTAGTGAGGTTGAGATTGCTTTGTCGTGGTGTACAACACGGTACTGATCCTGAAATTTTTGTGTTATGACCTGAACTGTGTGTTGATGTTGGCAACACTAATGCTTTGTGAATTGTGATTTATGAAGTATGATTTCTCATTTGAAAAGTTATTCCAATAAATGGCTCTTATGGACTTAGAACTATTGTAAAGTTTTCATACTTAAGAAATATGTGATTTATTATGCTTTGACAAGTTTTACTTAACTTTATGTTTTAAAGTTATTAGTTGTGCACCACTGAGTGATATACTCAGCGATAGCTTATTTATGCTGTCGTAGGTAAGGGAAAGGAGAAGGCTGCCGAGTGAGAGACTTGGAAGCAGAATTTTGGTTTTGATTGTGGGTATATATCGTAGGTATACCCCTGTAATTTCCTTTCGATGTATTTTGTACCTATATGTATGGATGTACGGACATTGAGCAGTTTGTATTTAAAAGCATTACATTGCTATCATATTTTGAGTTTGTAACTATTTGTATTTTATCTTGAGACTTATGAAAATTTAACTTTTGTAATATTTAGTCTATCATCATTTTGAATGAATGTTTACATTGAATTTTAACTATTCCCATGTAGTTTTCCGCAAAAAGAATTGATGAGATAAAAAGCTATGATTTGTTTAAAATCCCTTGTAGCATAATTAATAGGTTATCGGTAGGTGTAGTTCGGTAATTCATTAGGTATACTACAGGAACATGTCATGCCTTACAAGGGAATAGGTGTTACATGTTTTAGTGGTATCAGAGCTTTGGTTTTCATACAAGTTTTTAAATTGCAGATTGGAAAAAAATTTTTTTTTTTTATAAGTACAACTGCTCAATTATCATTAGTTGATACATATAGTGCATTACATCATAAATATGGACTAATTGAGGAAAATCTCCTTGTGTTGGTTGTCCAGGAAGTAAAATTCTTTATGTTTTGGTATGGAAGAAGGGGATCACACGGTAGAACAATCCGTAGCAGCTGAGGTACAGGGGGAGACCCCAGCTCCTTAGAATGCCAGTGGGTCGGCTGCACCCATCCCGCCTATGCAGTTTCATGCTCAGTTCGCTCAGCAGATGGCTACACTATTTCAGCAAATAGCTGGCAATATTCCAGTCCAAGCTCCTATGCAAGCACCTCCAGTGCAACCACCACCTCCAGCCAGACAGTATGAAAAGTTAATGAAGTATGGGGCGATAGAGTTCAAGGGTATAGTGGACCCATTCGAAGCTGAGCAATTGTAACACCCCTCATCCGTCTACAGTGTAGCCGAGTGAGGCGTGCTACACAGCGTGCCGGAGCACCTGATCTTATTTGATTTCATTACAGTTCTTGATTTATTTATTCAAAAACTTTATTTAACGTTTAGGCTATTTTTACTTTTATCAAAATCTAACTAATTTGGAAATTTCAAAAATTTTAACGATAATCTGACAAAGTGTCGGCTGTAATTTGGACTAACAGTTCTGAACCTGCCAAAGACAATTCACAACATATTTAAATTCATAGCTCAATTTATCTCAATAATATCTCATCAGTTTCTCAAAATTTCTTAAACTCAATCTCATTCAGAATCATTATGATTAGACAATCAATTCAGACATCAGAATTCTTACATTTCATTAACTTATATAATTTTCCAATTAAGTACATAAATTTGTCAAGTACAGGATATACAAATGAAATTACAATATACTCAGAATGAACAAAATACATAACATGTATAATTATGAGCCCTATCTACATGCATTGCTGAGGAGGTGACAACCTTGAACGATCTGCAGATCAGAACTCCAAAATCTCTGTTTAGTATTCGCTGGGCTTTAACTTCAGTACCTGCACGAGGAAACAATTCCATCGCGCTAAGCACTGTTGCTTAGTGGTGCAATAATATAACGAGGAAATAATATACAAATAAAGATAGAAATAAAATATAATTTAAATAATTAAGATTTATTTATACTTCACATGCGGTTCTAAAATTTAATATGTTTTATCCTAATTTAGTCTTCTTTAAAAGTGTTTATTTCGCCAATGTACAGTAATAATGTACATAGAAAAATGATCTAAAAATAATAAATTTATGTTTATATTATTATGTAGGTCACATTTGCAATATTTATGTATATTATAATTTTCTTTGCTAATCTTTTAGCATTTTCTCAATACTTTCTAGGTTGTCTCAGACTATTGCATAATAAGTAAATTTTTAATATCGGTCCAGTTCATCTCGATTCTTTCTAATAAATAACTATTCTAATTTATTTTAGGTCATCTTACTCATTTATTTAATTTCTAATATTTTTAATTACTAATATTCTTAACTTATTTCAATAAATTTCACTGCCCAAGTAACCTATGACAGGCTGACTAAACTGGATAACGGGTCGTTGGCACTGGACTCCTCGGTGCCTCGGGCCGTCATACCATGGGACGCAGAACGTCAACCACGTATGCAGTCAGTATGGCTAAAAAGCCATGATAACACATAATCAGGCATAAAGCCATGAGTGCGGGCATAAAGCCATGAGTGCGGGCATAAAGCAATGAATGCGGGCATAAAGCCATGAATACAGGCATAAAGCCTTTCGCAGTACTGCTAAAACAATACCCTATTGGCATGCCAAACTATCCAATCTGACACACATGTCTAGGCAATACAAGGGCACATAATATCATTAAATATTAATATATTGTGTTTTATGACTTTATTATTTCATGATAAATTTCATAATTTATACATTCATCATAATATTCATACATTCCTTACATCATTCCTATTGATCACAATTCACAACAATGGTGTTCATATACCATTGTACTCAAAACATTTTTCCTTTCTCTTATAAAGAAAACTAATGTTCCATTCATATTTTCATGTGATTCATTTATTCATTACAATATTTATATGAATTCATAACTCATACAAGGTGTTATTATCTTATTTGTAATGGAAACATAAATCCTAATGTAAACCTCATCCCATTTATACTCAACAATCCATCTAGGTTAATGTCATTTCATATTCAAGTGGTATTACTTATGTTTTATTAGAACTACTAGTAATGGAAATAAATCTTAACTATATACTCACATAACTTAAATGTTCATTAAGCCATTTAGGTGAATTACTATTTCTATTCCAAATAATCCATGAATGTTTCATGGATTCCAAATTTCATACCTTAATTTCCTCTACCAATTTAGTTATTATACTTTGTGTCTTTGTATTACCATTCACATTACTATTCACTCAAATTATTGACTTTTTAATACATAATAAATTTATTGAACCTAAGTTCTCCAAGATACCATATTTTGCATTCAAAATTTGTTGGTATTGGTTGCCAATACCATTTCCAAGCTTAATGTTAATTGGGCAGAACTTTCAGTTTTCATACCTTGTGTTTACTGTTCTATTGGTCAATTTTGCAGTGGGAATTTGGCAAAATGATCAACATGAAAGTTGTTCCTTATTTTGTCTAGTTGAATTTCTTTTTTTGAATCACCCCATTTGGAGTTTTGTAGCTCAAGTTATAGTCATTTTACCATAACTGGCCGGAGTGACCTGTACCCAGATTTTCTGGGCAATTTGGTTCTGCCAGATTTAGTGACCTAAGTTTGGTTGGCAATTTGACTAGGTTATGGTCATAATTTGGATTTGTGTTCTTCATGAAAGTTTTTGGTCTATATCTCAGCTTGTTGCTGGTAAAATTTCAGGTCAATTGGACCTTTCTACACTGAGTTATGGCAAAATGACCAAATACTATTTATTTGGTCATTTTGCCCAGGAAGACTGCAGGTCACCCTGATTAAGGCAAACTTTTGGTCCACTTGGTTTGGTTTTCTGGGCATGGTTTCTTCACCAAAGTTGTGCTATTATGTGTCTAGTTTCATGTCCAATTGGCTTTGTACCAATTGAACCTATACAGCTCCATTTATAGCTACCCAAACATGCTGGACTCACATTGAGACCTGCATGGCCACTCAAGGCAGCATACCATTTCAATTCCAATACCACAATGGTCTCCAATTTAAGGTCAAAATTCATCAAATGGTCACTAATTGACCATTAGAACTTCCATTTACCATCAATATGGCCAAACCCTAATATAGCTCAAAACCCAAATTTTCAAATATCCATTCATGCACATACATCAATTCAACATACTTAATGATGTTTAAGTCTCATACTCATGTTCAAGGCCACCCATATACAACTTAAATTCATTCAAAACTCATCAACACTTCCATCACTAAGGCTGCCAAAAATTTTAATTGGCCCATACATGGATATGTTCTTTTAATTTCATGAATTTCTAACTAAATCCATATACCTAACTTCAAATTTAAAGAAAAAAAATGGAGAGATATAGCACTAACCTCACTTGTGTCCAACTTGCCCTTGCCTAAACTTCAATTTCCTTTCACTTCTTGGCTGCCACTATCTTCCTCAAGGTGTGGGATCAATTTTTATTGAAGTGATCTAGGGTTTTTAAGGTGAAATGGTGGGTGAACTCAAGCTTGGTGGAGCTTTAATGGTGATTTCTTTCTTCTCTTTCTCTCTTTTTTCCTTTGTTACGGGTGATTGGGGAAGACAAGTGCAGATTGGTTTTCATTTTGTCTCTTTTTTATTTAGTTTTTATCCATTTTAAGAGGCTTTTCAATTTGTGATTGGGTGGAGAGTGTTTAATGACATCATATGATGTCATAATTCCTAATTTCTTTCATTTTTCTTTCCTTTTCTTTTCTACTAATTTCTAATTCAATTTTTAGCAATATTTATTCATATTTTAGATCATAATAATTATTTACTTAACTGGACAAGTCGGTCAAAAATCATCTCTGAAGACGAAATGACCAAAATGCCCTCCGTTTGGCTTAACAAACTAAAATTATCTGTACAGATTGAAAAATTTTTCTAAACCTTTTCTTGGCATTCTAATGCCATAAGAACCTCAATGACCCTTCTTTGGAGTCCCAAAAATTATTTTACAATTTTTTCCTAGGGTCTAGGGCTCCTAGTTGCGAGAACCGCAACTTCTCACTAGGTTACCCATCGTTAGGGCATCGGCTCATTTAACTTGGTTGTATTTTATTCCTAAAATTTTTTCTAAATTTTTCTTATTAATATTTGAGTTATTTATGACTCCTTACTCTAGTCTAATTATTTTTCCAGACATTCTAGCTGTCCGGACCTACACCAGTCACCGGAACAGTAGAATGTACGGAATTGCTACAGTCAGGGTGTTACAGCAATGGTTAGAACGGATGGAAAGGGTATTCAAGAAACTGCACTGCACTAATGATTTGAAGTTTGAATACTCAGTTTCCCTACTGCATGGAGATGCATATGAGTGGTGGAAGACCATTCCCCACAGTTTGGCTGAGCCTCCAGTATTGACATGGGATGACTTTCTAAGGGAGTTTAGACAAAAGTATGTTCCTGATACCTATGTGGATATGAAGCTACAGGAGTTTCTCAGTTTGAAGCAAAAGAGCAGGACTGTAGCCGAGTATGAGAGAGACTTTTCCCGCCTTAGCCACTATGCTGGAAGCCTACTCACTACCAGTAGAGACAGATGCAAAAGGTTTGAGGCTGGGTTGAGGCCTAGTTTGAGATTGCAAGTGGTTGGGTTTCGGCATGACAACTTCTCTGAGTTGATATCATAGGCCCTTGAGCTGGAAAGGATAGAACTGGAAGGGGCATCTGAGAAGGTAACCACTAAAAAAGAGAAAAGCAGTAAGCCTACAGGTCAAAGTCTAAGTTGCAGTTCGGGTAAGAGGAAGAGTTTTGGAGGACCAAGTAATTGAGGATCTAGTAGGGGAAGATTCTCAGGGCAGAGGCCACCTAGATCCGGATAGTAAACATCTAGAGGTTCCTTTCCTATCCGTACCTGTGAAACCTGTGGCAGGACTCATGGAGGATTATGTTATAAGGCCAAAGGAGCATGTTACAACTGTGGTGAAAGTGGACATTTTATTAGAGATTGCACTAGTGCCCGCAGGTCTGGGCCGCCTACCACCACTGAGGGATCTGTTCAAGGTTCTGCTTCTAGAGGACAATAGATAGCTAGCAAAGGCAGAGGCAGGGGTAGAGGTAACACTTCTAGCAAACAGGGTACAGTGAGCCAACCAGAGCAGAGTGGTGCACCAGCCAGGGTGTATACCATGTGCCAGAGGGATGAAGCTGAGACATCAGATGTTGTGGCTGGTACTTTCTCCATCTTTGGTAGAGATGTATATGTGTTGTTTGACCCTGGTTCTACACATTCTTATGCTAGTGCTAGTATTGCATGCTCTGCCACTATTCCTTGTGTGAAATTGGATTATGATGTACTAGTGACTAGTCCTTTAGGACAAGAGGTTAGGGTGAACAAATTGTATGAAGATTTTCCTTTGGTGATCGAAGGACATACATTCCTATCAGACTTAATTGAAATGCCCTTCCGAGATTATGATATCATTTTGGGCATGGATTTGTTAGCCAGGCATCACGCCATGATCGACTGTAGACTAAAGACAGTCACTTTTAGTCTTCCCGAGTATGCAGACGTAGTGATACATGGGGAGAGGCAGTTATTGCCATCAAACATCATTTCAGCTACACTTGTTAGAAAGATGATTAGAAAGGGATGTGAAGCTTATCTAGCTCATGTGATAGACACCCAGGTGGGGAGTCCAGATCTTAAGGATATTCCTACAATATGGGATTTTCTGGATGTCTTTCCAGAAGAGTTGCCGGGATTGCCTCTAAAAAGAGAGGTGCAATTTGAAATTGAGACTATGCCTAGTGTGGAGCCAATCTCCATCACTCCTTATAGGATGGCACCTGCTGAGTTGAAAGAGTTGAAAGTGCAATTGCAGGAGTTGCTAGATAAGGGTTTCATCCGCCCTAGCGTGTCACCTTGGGGAGCACCAGTATTATTTGTGAAGAAGAATGATGGTACTCTCTGCCTATGCATAGACTACAGACAGTTGAATAAGGTGATAATAAAGAATAGATATCCTCTGCCATGGATCGATGATTTGTTTGATCAGTTGAAGGATGCAACTGTATTCTCCAAAATTGACTTGAGATCGGGCTACTACCAGTTGAGGGTGCAGAAGCAAAGTATTCCTAAAACTGCCTTTAGGACTCGGTATGGCCACTATGAGTTCTTGGTAATGCCATTCGGGTTGACTAATGCTCCAGCTGCTTTTATGGGCCTGATGAACACTATCTTCAGGCCATATTTGGACCAGTTTGTTGTGGTGTTCATTAATGATATTTTGGTGTACTCAAAGAATGCAAAGGAACATGAAAAACACTTGAGGATAGTATTGCAGACTTTGAGGGAGAAATAGTTGTATGCCAAACTGTCGAAATGTGAGTTTTGGCTAATGGAGATTACATTTTTGGGGCATATTGTATCTACAGAGGGTATCTAGGTGGATCCTAACAAAGTAGAAGCCATTCTTAATTAGAAGCTACCTAGAAATGTCACTGAAGTTCGGAGTTTCCTTGGTTTAGCCGGGTGTTACCGAAAGTTTGTGAAGGGATTCTCCATGCTAGCATCTCCACTGACCAAGCTACTTAGAAAGGATGTAAAATTTCAGTGGACTGATCAGTGCCAGGAAAGTTTTGATGAGTTAAAAAGGCATTTAACTAAAGCTCCAGTCTTAACCTTTCCCACTTTGGGTAAGGAGTATACCATATACAGTGATGCTTCTCATAACAAATTGGGCTGTGTGTTGATGCAAGATAGGAATGTCATTGCCTATGCTTCACGTCAGCTTAAACCGCAAGAGAGGAATTATCCTACGCATGACTTGGAGCTGGCAGACATTGTCTTTGCCTTGAAGATCTGGAGACATTACTTGTATGGGGAGAGATGTTATATAGACACGGATCATAAAAGTTTGAAGTACTTGGGCACACAAAAGGAGTTAAATTTAAGGCAGAGGAGATGGTTAGAGTTGATAAAAGATAATGATTGTTTGATAGACTATCAGCCTGGAAAAGCCAATGTTGTAGTTGATACTTTAAGTCACAAGACTATGGCTGGTTTGAGGGTTTCTCCATTGTCAATGGTGCATGAGTTAAGGGCATTACATGCTAATTTGGAGATTAATGAAGATGGGCAAATGGTAGCTACTTGGCAAGTGAAGCCAATGATAGCAGAACAAATTAAAGCAGTTGCATAGAAGGATGATAAGTATGTAAAGTTAATGGAAGAGGCTCGGGATGGCAAGAAACTAGAATTATCAGTAAATGATGAGGGCTTGTTGTTATATAAGGGCAGAATGTGCATTCCTGAGAATGTTGAACTGAGACAGACCATTTTAAAGGAAACACATGATTCACCTTTTGCAATGCACCTGGTGGAACCAAAATGTACAGAAGTGTGAAAGAGCACTATTGGTGGAGAGGAATGAAGAAAGACATTGTAGAATATGTTGCCAAATGCCTAACTTGTTAGCAAGTAAAAGCAGAACACTAAGTGCTTATAGGGTTGTTACAGCCATTACCAATTCCCGAGTCGAAATGGGAAAGAATCACTATGGATTTCGCGATAAGACTTCCACGTACACAAAAGAATCATGATGTAGTTTGGGTTATTATTGATAGATTGACCAAGTTTGTACACTTTTTGCTAGTGAGGATGGATTACAGCCTAGAAAGATTGGCCAAACTGTACATTGATGATGTGGTGAGGTTACATGGAGTGCCAGTGTCTATTGTGTCAGACAGAGACCCAAGGTTCACTTCTAGATTCTGGGGTAGTCTCCAAAAAGCCCTAGGAACTAGATTGAACTTCAGTACAGCATTCCATCCACAGACAGACGGCCAATCTTTAAGGATCATTCAGATTTTGAAGGATATGCTTCGGGCTTATGTGATTGAGTTTGAAGGGAGTTGGGACACACACTTGCCTTTAATTGAATTTGCCTATAACAACAGTTATCAGTCAATCATCGGAATGCCTCCATATGAAGCACTTTATGGTAGAAAGTATTGAACTCCCTTGTGTTGGGATCAAGTGGGCAAGAGGAAGTTGATTGGCCCAGAATTAGTGCAGCAGACGAAAGAAAAGGTTAAGCTCATTAGAGACAGACTCAAAGTTGCAACGGATAGACAGAAGTCCTACATTGACCTAAAGAGAAGAGAAATTCGATACAGTGTGGGTGACAAGGTGTTCCTGAAAGTTTCCCCATGGAAGAGGATCATGAGGTTTGGTAGAAAGGGAAAACTAAGTCCTCGCTTCATTGGGCCGTATGAGGTTCTAGAAAGAGTGGGTCCATTGGCATATAGACTTGCATTGCCTCCAGAGTTGGAAAAGAGTCACAATATCTTCCATGTCTCCATGTTGAGGAGGTACAGATCAGACCCCTCTCACATTTTGCCAGTAGAGGAGATTAAAGTGAATCCAGACCTGACATATGATGAAGAGCCCATAAAGATCTTGGCATATGAGGTAAAACAGCTGAGGAACAAACAGATACCTCTAGTCAAAGTGCTGTGGAACCATCATTCAGGCCAGGAGGCTACATGAGAGCGTGAGGAGGACATGAGGAGACATCACCCACAGCTATTCAGAGACTAAGACCAAGTAAATTTCGAGGACAAAATTTATTTTTAAGGAGGGGAGAATTGTAACACCCCGAACCTCCGAGTTATGAATAGTACCATTTTTGGTCTGTGACTAGTACTATTCAAAGACACCTTGAGGACCAAAAATAAATAGAAAATTAATTGAGATAAACACAATAAAAATTCAAGTAACCCAAAAATATAAGGATTCATCGGGTATATTGTAAAAGAGGGATTATGACCTTATAAGGGGCATTTTGGTCAATTCACTTTAAGAGTTGATTTTTGACCAAAATGTCAATTTAAGTAAATGAAAATAATAAATTGAACTATGAATAAATTTTTGAGGAAAAATTCAAGCAAAAATGTGTAAGGGGAAATTTAAGAAGTGAAAACTTAAATTTTCATTTTCATTAAGACAAAATTTAAAATTATGACTTATGGGCCTTTGATAATTAAATTCAATTGTTAATTAAAAGAAATAAAATAGGTATAAAAGAAGACAAAACCCTCCCTTCCTCTCCCATTCATGCCGCCCCACCTCCCCTCTCCCTCTTTCATTATTTCCTTCTTCTTTCTTCCTCCTCCTTAGACACCCATCCTCCAAGCTCAATCCCTTACTTATCTTTCATGAGTTTTCCATCTAACTTATAGTAAACATCAAAGAGATCTTTGATTGAGAGATTAAAAGCAAGGGGAAATAAGAGATTAGAAGAAAATTGAAGATTTAGGTAGTTGGAAGGAAGTCATCAAGGGGTAAGTTCTTTAATGCTCATTTAGTTATACAAACCTTAAATTAAGTTAGATTATGATAAAATTTCATAAGAAAATGAAAGAAAACATATGTGGAATCTAAACTAGGGTTTTGGCCAAATTGGAGAAAAGTTAGAGTTTGATGTCTTTGAATGAAATTGATGATGAGATTAAGCTTAGTTGAAGTAGTATACATGACTGGGGCAAAGAAATTGCATGAAATGTGTATAAATTTAATTATGGGGGATTAGGGTTCATGGGAAAATTGGAGCTTTGGTGCTAGAAAGTGAAATTGGGGTGTGTAGTGTTAAATTATGATCATTTGAGGTTTATTTAGTGTGAATTGACATTGGGTTGATGAATGGAAGTAATGAAAATGGTAGGATTAGGGAAAATTGCAAACTTTGGTATTTGAAAATTGTGGGCTTTATGCTAGGAAGTGTCATTGATGTGTCAATGCTAAATTATAGTCATTTTGAGTGAATTAAATGTGAATTGAGGTTGGTTAGTGGGAATAATTTAACAAATGAAAATTTGAACCTAGGGCAGAATTTGCACACTGAGTTCAGTATGTTTGATAGCCCATAAATTGAGCTACACAACTCCAATTGGTATGAAATCAATTGAAAATGAAACTTAAGACATAGGGCTAGAATTTTCATGAAGAGACCCAACCCAGAAACTGCCCAGAAATTGCCTAAAACTTGGCTTGAACTTGGAGACAAAATTCTAGAACCTGTAGAATTAGGCATGTGAATAGTAAACTTTGTATGGCCATAACTCTCTCTAGAAAACTTTGATTTAGGTGATTCTTGAACCGATAGAAACTTAAAACATAGTAGAACATTTCATATGAAGAACTTAAGGGCAAATTATGGACTTAACCCAATCAAATTGCTAAGCAAAAATTGAATCACCAAATCTACAGAAAATCTAGAAATCTGCAGATTGATCATATGAACAGTAAACTTTACATGGCCATAACTCTCTCTAGAAAGCTTCAATTTAGGCAATTCTTGAACCGATTGAAACCTAAGACATAGTAGAACATTTCGTATGAAGAACATTAGACCAAATTATGGACTTAACTTGATCAAATTGCTGAACGAAGTTGGATCATTAAATCTACCAGAACTGAAATTGTAGGGTGAACAGTAACATAAACAGTAACTGTGTTTTGATCATAACTTGAGCTACATAGCTCTGAATTAGGTGATTAAAAAAGGAAAATAAAGTTAAGACCCAAATGAACAATTTTCATGAAGAACACCTCACCAAATTATGATCAAAACTAGGTAAAAATTGGGTTTAAAAATTGGGGCACCAAGTTGTCCAAAACCAAAACTCTCTAAAATTTACAAAGCTAATTTGGGATTGCATTAGACATTCATGTAATGAGTTCTTGGCAGCAATTGAGATGCGTATTGAGATATTCTATTTGTGTATTTTCAATAGAGAAAGAGGTTGGGACGGACAAGGATTAGTGAGTAAAGAGAAAAGAGAGCATTGAAGGTTTGTGCACAACTAACCTTTTCTTCATTTTTAAACTTGTAAATTGTTTGGAATGTGTTTATTTGAATGAGTTTGCTTTGCACAAGTTTACTTGGACTAAAATATGGTTTTTCTCTTACATTTAAGAAATTTGGGTGTTGCCACCTCTATATGGATATTATGATGATTTGAATATGTTTATTGGTTTATAAATGTGATTGTTTAGCGAAAAAATTTTGAAAACTGTTTTGAAACCACAGTTAGAATGACAGTCCCTTCGAAACTCCCTAGTAGTAATGGCTACTTGGGGTTGATAATGGATATTGATTATGTCTCCCATTAATAACGGTTAATGGGGTAAGACTATATGAGTACTCATTAGCTAGCTAGCCATTCCCTCATTAATAACCGTTAGTGAGGTTGAGATTGCTTTGTTGAGATGTACAAAATGGCACTGATTGTGAAATTTTGTGTTATGGCCTGAACTGTGTTTTGATGTTGGCAACACTAATGCTTTATGAATTATGATTTATGAAGTATGATTTCTCATTTGAAATGTTATTCCAATAAATGGCTCTTATGGACTTAGAACTGTTGTAAAGTTTTCTTACTTAAGAAAAATGTGATTTATTATGCTTTGACAAGTTTTACTTAACTTTAAGTTTTAAAGTTATTAGTTGTGCACCACTAAGTGATATACTCAACGATAGCTTATTTATACTGTCGCAGGTAAGGGAAAGGAGAAGGTTGCTGAGTGAGAGACTTGGAAGCAGCATTTTTGTTTTGATTGTGGGTATATATCGTAGGTATACCCCTGTAATTTCCTTTCGATGTATTTTGTACCTATATATATGGATGTACAGACATTGAGCAGTTTGTATTTAAAAGCATTACATTGCTATCATATTTTGAGTTTGTAACTATTTGTATTTTATCTTGAGACTTATGAAAATTTAACTTTTGTAATATTTAGTCTATCATCATTTCCAATGAATGTTTAGATTGAATTTTAACTATTCCCATGTAGTTTTCCGCAAAAAGAATTGATAAAATAAAAAGCTATGATTTGTTTAAAATCCCTTGTAGCATAATTAATGGGTTATCAGTAGGTGTAGTTCGGTAATTCATTAAGTATGGTACGGGAACATGTCATGCCTTACAAGGGAATAGGTGTTACAAAATATTAATTAATATTTACTTTGATTTAAACAAATCTTAATTGTGCATGGATTACTTATGGATGTACCGGATTAAATTTTAAAGATATATATAGACTGGTCATCTCTCTACCCAAAAGGTTACACACATTTTTTTCATGAAGTCAAAGATATTAGGTCATCTTAAGAAAGACTTTCATACTAAAGTTTTATGTGTGAACCAAGAAAGATCAAAATGGAGAAATCAATTCATTAAATCAAAGGGTCTCTCTCGATTATTGGTATGGCTTAATCAAACTCTGCATCAGATATGCTTTCTAGATTTGAGAATTTATATGTTCAAAATCCATTTTAAGGTAATAGTTAAATCTTTTATGATTCACACTGTATTTATGATTCATTATTCATCTTTTAGAATTATTATAGAAAGTTGTTATTATTGTTCTATGCACAAAATATCAAACATGATAGCAATTGAAAAATAAAAAAGAAGAGAATAACAATCTTATTTGTTTGAAAGTGAAGACATTTCAAGTTTCAAGGTTGAAACTTTTGGTAAGAAGGGGGAATGCAATACACAATCTAATATATTAGGCTTAAGTATTAGCGGATTCTATGATTATATAATTTAATTTTGGAATCATATATCTATTACTATATATTAAAAGTGAATCCAAATCACTATTCAATTGAACAGTCCCCAATTGAAATCACGATTTGGGGAGTTGCATTTACAATTTTATCCTTTTGGCAATGTTTTAATCTTTTTGATTTCTTAACTTCTTTTGTCTTTTTAACCCACCTCTTCTACAATCTTTCTCCACTTTTTCCCATGCTTCCTTTACTTTCTTGCGCATGGCCATTCTCCAAATGACACCATTTGTGTCTTCATTTCATTCATCTTCCTTTTATATCCCTACTCATGCTGCTAAGATATAGACAAGATTTGGGTGGATTTTTTCTAAATGTGCAAAAAAAATCAGTGATTGGCATTAAAATTGAGATTATTGGCTTTTGGCTTTATTCCTTCTTTGTGCCTCACAGTCTACTTCTTCTCAAAGATCAAAGAATCTTTGATCAGAAATCTCTGATTTCAAGATTCTTCCAAAGGTAAGTTGCTGTTGGGTTTTTAACACTATTTTTTTCTTTAATTTTCTAGATTATTCACTCACATTGCATCTTCAGCTGCCACATTGAAGATTTGTTTGCATTCTTTCCTTTGTTGAACTTTTCTGAGATTGTGATTTGATTCTCTGCACTTTGTTTAATTAATTTCTTTTCCTCCATTCTCTACACTTTGATGAAATTTTTTGCTCGAGATTATTCCTGATTTGCATGGGTTTGCATCTCTCGCTAATGGTGGTGGTGCTTTATATCTAGATTTCCCTATTGCAATCAGTGCCGAGTGGTCACTAAGCCCTGCTGTAATATGCAAGTGGGTTTATTACCATTGATTAAAGTAATGGAAATGCCTATGTATTTCTCTTCTCTTTTTTTAGATTTTTGTTTAGTGTTTTCTCAGTTTAAAAAATTTTAGCTTTTAAACACGAGGGCCTTAAGGAAAACTAGAAAAGACCTCAGTGAATGATGCTTCTAAGCGTTGAAGGGCAAGAGGGAGGAAAGAGGATGTTATTGACTCTGGTTTGTTATCCACAGTGTAACGTTAATATCATGTTCTTATCTTATAATTTTCTATTACCCAGGTTGGGTTTTATATACTATACTGAATCTAACCTTACTAGGCAATTCAAGTTGCTTAAGTTCTATTATAACAATTTCCAAATTTTGGGTAAGTTTCTTTTACTTTAAGATGTGGAGGCAGCTTGGGTAAGTTTCTTTTGCTTTTGGATTTTGTTGAGTTTAGTTATTGTGTATGGAATGTTAGTTGTTGCTGAAGTAATTGGTTTTATAGCCCTAGAGGCTTTCATAGCTGAAACACCCACTAAAGTTGAAGAACCCACGAAAACAGAAGAACCAATCCCCAACGAAGAAAATGAGGTATAAATTCTTCCCTTTGTTTGGCTATATTTGTGCATCTGAATAAATTGTTTTACTTAATATGTGTCAAAACTCAAGTGTAATTGATGAATGAGGCTAAGATTCCAACACATTTAAAGTTTGATCTTCTGCATTTTGTCCATCATTGCTTAAGCTGATAAAACCTAGATTACAGTGAAAGAATATAAAGAAAGAACTTTAATTTTTAAGAGTATATGATAAAAGAAATATTTAGTACACAATAAAAAGAAATTACATAATAGCACTGCAAATAAAGTAAATAAGCATCCTCAATAATTGGCTTATACTTTTGGAATTGTTGAGATTTTGACATTAACAATGGTAATACAATCACATAAGGTCCATTAAGTCCTTATCAAAACATAAAAAGAATAAATTACAATCATTTAAGCTCAAATTGAGCACTTTGTGATTATATGATTGCCAAGGAGTATTAGCCACATTCAGTTTAAAATAATGGTTTACCACTTAAGAAATGTGAAGAAATAGGCCATAAAAATTAACCTCTTAGAATATGGGTCACCAACTAAAATGTATGTGATATATGTCATTGAAGAACTTGGTTGGCATGTTAAAGAGAATAATTGTTCCCTGCGACCCAAGTGATATACTATCTCTAAGTGGCTTTCATTGTTTTTTCACTATCTTTTTGTCATTATTACCATGACTAGAAAAGGTGTTCATAAGTAGATAACCATGTAAATTTATATATTGGTTTTAATGTTTTTGATGCTTTCATGATTTTAATTGCCAACCAAAAAAAAAAAGTGATAAAGTCATAGATGATATTCTTTTGGAGCAAACCAGTGAAGGTGTTTTCGGGATTGAGACAAATGTGTTGTTGTATGAATAGAAGAAGAATATAGGAATGGTTCAAGTTCAAAACTTTTGATTATTTGTTTTAAGTGATGATCACATCTGAAGAGAGCATGGCTTATGAATGTGCCAATGAATTTCTTTCCAAGAATTGAAATCTAAAAGCTGAAGAAATATATATGAATACCTACATAAAGCTTATATGTTACACCTTACCCCTTCGTAAGGCACAATGATTCCGTACTATACCTAATGAATTACTGAAATTCGCCTACCGATAACTCATCAAACACATGAAGTGTGTGTCCGCAAGTATACAGGCCGTATCAAGTAATAAAGTGATAAGTAAAGTATCGTTCCCACGAGGAATTGTGTTTGAGTACTAGACTATGGTTGTTTTGATTATTTAGACTAATGACAATTTATAAGAACTAAATTTACTAAATGCAGCAATTTAAATAAAAAATAAAGAAAATAGGAAATGGGTAATGTAAATAAAGTCTTAATCTAAGCAAAAATTAACTAAATTAATAATGGGCAAGCAAAAAAAAAAACTAATTGATAGTAAAAATGATTCCAGAGTTGGGGTTTATGAATTAAATATATTGGGATTGGTCTTGGGTCATCCAATTTTTAAAAGAAAATAGAGTTTGAAGGTGATTGATTCTAAAATCCTTTAATATCTTTTTCAAGCAAACCAATGAGTATTTTAAGAAAATCAAACCTACTTTCATACGATATTTGATTAACTTAAAATCCATTAAGTTTTATAACCAATCAATGAATCCTCTTAAAACCCTAGTTTATTTCTAAATCCATGTGATTTCAAGTTCTAATCCTTGATTATCTATCAATGATTTTCACCTTTCGGTCCTTCAATCAAAGATTAAAAACTAAACCCAATGGGATATAACATTAGGTAAGTCATAAAGCACACAAGGAAAAGAATCAAAACTCATATTTATATAAATCTAGATAAAACCCAATCCAAATCCACAAATAAATTCAAAACATTATAACCCAACTCTGAAATCTTAGAAAAACTATTCTATCATGATAAAATTTACAAGAGAAAATGATAAAACTAACAAAAGAAACATAAACATAGACTAAGAATAGAAAAACCCAGGGGAAGGAGAGCCCAAAACTCTGAAAAACTGTAGGTAAACATCACTTGGCAATAGCTCTCCAGTAGAAATGGTGTGCTCCTTCTCCTTCTTATTCTTTTCTTGCTTTTTTTTTGTTGTTCTCCCTTTCTCCTCACTTCTTCTTCTTGTAGTAAAAACTAGAAAATGGTGCTTTTATATGGTCCCAAAAGTTACCCTAAAAATGGATAAGAGCTAAGGAGTGGATAGAAAATGAGGTGTAAAAATATCCAGGTTAGCAAAGCTGTTCACTTTTTAGGCAGTCTGCTTAGGGTACTGCTTACCCTAAGCAACATCTTCAGCAATTTTTGGCCTCTGCATGCACTGTCTGCTTAAGGTTAAGTAGACCCTCAGCAAATCTCGACAGGTTTAGGATAAAATGAGTTTTTCTACTCATGTTTGACTTCCAGCTTGACATGAGTTGCACTTTAAGCACTGCCGCTTACCCTAAGCAGGATCTGAAGCAAATTTTGGCCAACTTAATCTTTCAAGGATTGATTTCTTCAACTTTCATTTATGCTTAAGGGACTCCAAATTTCTTCAAGTCACTTCCTAATGCACTCATTAACCCTCAATTTGCCACAAAAACTTTTTAAAAATAATAAAATTACAAAAATCAAATATAAAGTAACTGAAGTTCATAAATAAGCTAAAATAAAGCTAAAAACATAAAATATACTAAAATATAAGGGCAAAATGGATGCAAAACTATCCTAAAATGGCTATATGAAATGAGTGCAACAAATTCCCCCAAACTCAAACATTTGCTTGTCCTAAAGCAAATTAAAAACAGTTAATGCAATTGGGGTACCTTCCTTTAAATTCATGAAAACTACTTATCCAAGCTCTTAAGCTTACATTTAGCCACCAACAAACCATATACCCACTTTCAAGGTACAAAGAATTTAATCCTTACCAAAGTTATCACCGCTTAGCCTTAGGTCAATTATTCATATCATTAAGCCCAAACCAATCATTCACAAAGAATAATCATGCCTAAATAGACTCTAGAGCAATTCATAAACTAAAGTGTCTCAAATAATGATGGAAGTAAATGAATGGATGAATGATATCCCAATCCCATAGGCAATTCTCCTATTACAATCTCCATTAATGTAGCAAAACACTATCAAAAGATCAAAAAGACTTTCAATGGTTATAATAGGGCTAAGGGGGTGATAATGTGGCTAACAAGGAAAGGATAAAGGTAACAAAACATGATAATAATCAAATTATTAAAAGATCAAAGCACACAATTTTTTTCACTCTCTTTTTTTTTCCTTTTTTTTAAGAATTAAATGGGAGAAGGAAATTTACAACTATTCACCAATGCTAGCATACAATTTTGAAGCTTTTAGAGAGACTACATAAATAACATTGACTTTGAATTACAATTGTCCCTTTTAATTCAACCCAAAACTCATTTCTTTGTGTACTTGAGTGGTGAATTACTTTACATTCCATAATTGAATTTGCTAGCATTTTTACTTTAGTCACTTCTTTCAACTAATTATTATATTTTTTTTCTTTTTTTTATATCATTTTCTTTTTTTTTTCTTTTTTTTAATTTTTTATTATTATTATTACTTAAGTATATCTATCTCTCAAAGAATTATTCTCATGAAGGGTAGGTAAGTGTTTGGGTTTATGGGTAGGCAGTAATGTGGGTTCCAAAGAAATAAAAGGGATAAATGTATGCTCAAATTAATTCCAAAGGGAAATTTTAAAGTGAGGTTGGCAAAGGCTAAAATGTGGGTTTAAAATCCAAAGAATGCCTAGATCATTTCTTTCTCAAGTGCATGCTATGATTTCGCTTTGAAAGGTTTAGAAGAATTGTTCTAGGATTGGTAAGACATCAATTAGCTACTTCTTACCCTAGAGTTTTCTCTAGGCACTCAAACTCATTGCAATTGATTGAGTGGCCCTTGGCTAAGAAGATATAAAATAAGACAAGAATCTAATAACCTTGCACCTATCTAGAACTTTCAATCTATCAAACCCTTCTAAAAGTAAGCTAAATTAATCTTCAAAGCAATTCTCAATCCTCTAAGGACAAGGTAAAATTTATTTTTATGATATGCATGATCCTAAAATGAATGCATAAATCAAATTAAAACTAAGTGTAATCTATATGAAAGCTATATGCAAGTGTATGTGTATGAGTATAGACATATGTGTGGTATAAGTATAAGTGTATGGATTAACTATATATGAATGAATGAAATGCAATAAATGAATGAATGAAAATGCTTAAAAAAAAAATTTAAAAATTTTGCAAAAATTTTGCCCTAACCCTCAAAGTCAAATGAGACATTGTCCTCAATGTCTAAAATGAATGCAAAGATGGGCAAAATTGTGTGAACTAATCAATTAATGAAATATATACAATTGGGAATTAAATCAATATAAGCTCAAGAATTCCAAAATTAAGCTCAAAATGATATTAACAATGAAGCTTTAGAGAGAAAAATGTGAAAAAGTATCCCAAATGTATGAATTTACACTGCTTAAGAAATTGCTTAAGATGTTGCTTAACCTGTTGCTTAGGGTTAAGCAGGATTTGCATAGGGTACAGCTTAGGGTAAGCAATACCTTCAGCAAATTTCGGCTAGTCTATTTAAAAACAGAGACTTTGCTCACTAAAAACATTCCAAATGCTACAAAAGAACTATCTGATCTCTAGCATATACCCAATGCACAATTACACTAGAAACTAATATTCTGAAAATGCAAATTTAAGAGTTAAGCAGCTCAAATTTAAGCATATTTTGCAAGAAAATTATGCAGACATGAAATCCATAATAAATTAAAAGTGAAATTCAACAGCTATATTTGCAATATCAATAGCTGCAATTCACATCAAGCACCAAATCTGCATTAACAACTATATCAGCAATAAGAAATATCAGCAACAAGAACAACAATACCTAAAACAATATAAACAATAGCATGAAAATTTGCTATCAAACAAAAACACCATATATACCTGAAGTCAAAATTGCAACAAACATAATTTGGCACTAAAGCTCAAACTAGTCCAAAATATCAAAATTAATCCTCACTCAAGTTGTATTCAACCAAATACAAAAAGGCATATATTTGAACATGTATCATCACTCAATTTTCCAATATCAGCAATGTGACACAAATTCAAGAAAGTTACTGTTCACAGAGAAACAAAAGTGCAGAATTTCTTCCCTTAAACAGCTGCATTGCATTTCTTGTCTTTTGCAACAAATTTCAATTTGCCCAATCTTCATAAATAACCTACAAAACATAAACAAATGTCACTTTTGAGTTGAATGGAGTAAAACTCAAAAAAGAAAATAAATAAACTACTAAAAGTAAACTTGGGTTGCCTCCCAAGAAGCGCTTGTTTAAGGTCATTAGCTTAACCCCTTTAGATATGCTAATCAAAAAGCGGCTTCCTTCCATAATAATTATCATATAATATGACATATGGGTCTTGATGTAAAGTGCCCTCAAGATTGGCTAGATTTGAAGCAAATTTGCATGTAGCATGAAAAACACTTGGAGTTGAATCACATGCTTGGGTTGAAGAAAGCTTTAGCTCATGGAGTATATAAAATGATGAAGGAGGTATCCATGAGAGAAAAGGGTCTTCTGGTGGTGTATGTGAAAGATCCATCAATGAGCTCAAGTTGATGGTTTTATCAATTTCCTCAACCACAAACTTCATTTCTGACTCATTTCCATATAAGCCCTCTTCCAATGACCCTCTAAGGATAAAAGAGTTGTTTTCTTCAACTTTAAGTTCTATTTTTTCTTCAAGTAACTCATTTTCTTGTGGAAACTTTATTGGTAACTCATCTTCAAGGGATCTTTCTTTTTCTGATTGAGGCTCCACTTCTTCTGCAGATTCAAATTCCCATGAAGCATTGTCATAGCTTAACCCATTGTCCCCACCTTGATTATTTAGTTCCTCCTTATAAAGTCCATTCATCATCTTGATTGATAGCTCATTTTCCTTCATTGATGTCTCAAGATCATCCAATTTAGCTACCATCTCTTTAAGTTTCATTCCTTGGTCTTCTTGAATCTTCAATAATTGGTTAAAGATATTTTCAAATTTATCTTCTGCCTCTTCATGTCCTACTCCCTTCTCTTCTTCAAACTCAAATGGTTAGTGTGAAATATTGGATTGGTTATCGTATGGGGGATATTGGTGACTCCAGCCCTGCAGTGAAGGGTCCCAATGCCAATGGTAATCAAAATTTGCTATGACATTCAATAAATGAATGACATCCTCGTGACCTCTTTGAAGAACATGATCACCAGTTGCCCAAACTCCATAATCTACCCAATTTCTTATTGCTTCATCCAAACCATCGTAGAAACAAAGAATTAGAGACTGATTTGAAAGATTGTGGTTGGAAAATCTCTCTCCCATATCATTAAATCTTCCCCAAGCAGTATAAAAGGGCTCCAAGTGCAATTGAACAAAATTTGTGAAGACTTGTACATGAAACATTTTGAAATACCTCACAAGATAAGCAAATGGAAACATAATTAGAAATATAAAAGAAAATTTTCAAAAAGAAAAACACAAAGTAATAATAAAAGAAAATTAAAAAGAAAATGTCTAGATTAACCAAACAACCAAGATATCTAATATCAAACACCAATTCCCTGGCAACAACGCCAAAAACTTAAAGTGTGTGTCCGCAAGTATATGGGCGTATCAAGTAATAAAGTGATAAGTAAAGTATCATTCCCATGAGGAATTGTGTTTGAGTACTAGACTATGGTTGTTTTGATTATTTAGACTAATGGCAATTTATAAGAACTAAATTTACTAAATGCAGCAATTTAAATAGAAAATAAAGAAAATAGGCAATGGGTAATGTAAATAAAGTCTTAATCTAAGCAAAAATTAACTAAATTAATAATGGGCAAGCAAAAACAAAGACTATTGATAGTAAAAATGATTTCAGAGTTGGGGTTTATGAATTAAATCTATTAGAATTGGTCTTGGGTCATCCAATTTTTAAGAGAAAATAGAGTTTGAAGGTGATTGATTCTAAAATCCTTTGATATCTTTTTCAAGCAAACCAAAGAGTATTTTAGGAAAATCAAACCTACTTTCATACGATATTTGATTAACTTAAAACCCATTAAGTTTTATAACCAATCAATGAATCCTCTTAAAACCCTAGTTTATTTCTAAATCTAGGTGATTTCAAGTTCTAATCCTTGATTATCTATCAATGATTTTCACCTTTCGGTCCTTCAATCAAAGATTAAAAACTAAACCCAATGGGATCCAACATTAGGTAAGTCATAAAGCACACAAGGAAAAGAATCAAAACTCATATTTATATAAATCTAGATAAAACCCAATCCAAATCCACAAATAAATTCAAAACATTATAACCCAACTCTGAAATCTTAGAAAAACTATTCTATCATGATAAAATTTACAAGAGGAAATGATAAAACTAACAAAAGAAACATAAAAATAGACTAAGAATAGAAAAACCCAGGGGAAGGAGAGCCCAAAACTCTGAAAAACTACAGGTAGACATCACTTGGCAATAGCTCTCCAGCAGAAATGGCGTGGTCCTTCTCCTTCTTATTCTTTTCTTGCATTTTTTATTCGTTGTTCTCCCTTTCTCCTCACTTCTTCTTCTTGTAGTAAAAACTAGAAAATGGTGCTTTTATAATGTCCCAAAAGTTACCCTAAAAATGGATAAGAGCCAAGGAGTGGATAGAAAATGAGGTGTAAAAATATCCAGGTCAGCAAAGCTGTTCACTTTTTGGGCAGTCTGTTTAGGGTACTGCTTACCCTGAGCAACATCTTTAGTAATTTTTGGCCTCTGCATGCACTGTTTGCTTAAGGTTAAGCAGACCCTCAGCAAATCTCGACAGGTTTAGGATAAAATGAGTTTTTCTGCTCATATTTGACTTCCAGCTTGACCTGAGTTGCACCTTAAGCACTGCTGCTTACCCTAAGCAGGATCTCAAGCAAATTTTGGCCAACTTGATCTTTCAAGGATTGATTTCTTCAACTTTCCTCCATGCTTAAGGGACTCCAAATTTCTTCAAATCACTTCCTAATGCACTCATTGACCCTCAATTTGCCACAAAAACTTATTAAAAACAATAAAATTACAAAAATCAAATATAAAGTAACTAAAGTTAACAAATAAGCTAAAATAAAGCTAAAAATATAAAATATACTAAAATATAAGGGCAAAATGGATGCAAAACTATCCTAAAATGCCTATATGAAATGAGTGCAACAATATACTATAAGGAATTTTAAATAAATTCAATTCATTTTAAAATTTTAAAGTGATGTTAAAACATTATTAAATAGCCTTTAGTTGGAATTTATGTCATAAACAAATATCTTGGTAAATTTGATTTTTCGCAAATTTTATAAAAATTTCGGCAGAATGTCGATTGTAATTTGAGAAAATAGTTTTCAAAACCTGAAAAAAAGCACTTCCAATACAAATTTCTCAATCTCTACTTCAATACTCCCCAATTCAACACAATCTCAATACATTTTCAATATCCATCAATTCTCAATTCAACATAGTTTAAAATAAACATCAATTTTATTTAATGTATTCAATATAAACACAAGAGTCTTAATTTTATAGAAAAGAAAATAAAAATAATATCATTACAAATTATACTGTACAACTGCTCAACCAGTACAAAAGATACATATGAACAAAAATATTTACATCAAACTAAATGATAAGTGTATAATTAATATACCCATATAAAAATCCTCAAACGGTGCTCCCCTATCACTGCAGCAACTCACTCTGCTGCTTTGTCCTTTCCCCTATCTACGATAGCAATAAAAAGCTATCGCTGAGCAAACACTCAGTAGTGCACAATAAAATTTTAAAATAGTTGAACATAAAAAGCATACATCGATCAACACATTTTAAATCCTTTCACAATCACATTTCATGAAATTGATGTCAACTTTTATAATACTATTTTATCAAAATAAATTATAAATCATAGTATTGGTAATCAATACACAACTTAGCTCATGATAAAAAATTTCCGATAAGTTTCGTGTTGTACACCACGACAAAGCAATCTCAACCCCACTAATTGAAATCAATGAGGGAGGTCGCTAACTAGCTATATGAGTACTCATCCAATCTCAACCTCAAACTGGCAAGCCAGAGAGGGAGGAACATAGTCTATCTCAACCCCATAAATGGAGGAGGAATACACTGATACTGTCATGCTAAGTGTGAATGAAAAACTAATTTCAAAATCATATTATTCAAACATTTCATGCAAACACTAAGCAATTTTCATTTCAAATTTCTATTTACAAAGTAGGCAACACAACATTTCTCAAAGCTATAATAAGCATAAATTGTTCCAAAATATATTCAAATAAATTTTCTAATAGCAAACCAAAAGTGAAAAATTATTGTGCATGAACCTCTAATGAGTCGCCTCTCTGCCTTGACTCACTTGTTCCCTATCCTTTCCAGTATCTTTTTCTACTGAAATACACAATTTAAAGCATTTCAATATTCATTCAACTCATTTTCCATAATTGATTCAATAATTAAATTTGTGCACACTAAATTTTCCTTATAAGTTTCCTCTAAGGATTGAATTCTTTATATATGGTATTTTTATGGTTACTATTTATTTAACCAATTTATCAAAATGTTGACTTTTTTACACTAAATAGTTATACTAATTCTAATTATCCCCACATACCACATTTTGGGTTACATTTTTGTTGGCATTGATTGCCAAATTCAATTCAAAGTTTCCTAGGAGGAATTATAATTTATTTATTTATTTTTTCAGTTTTAAGTACATTGATTCTACTGTTCCATTAGACCTTCTACAATAGCAATTTGGCCAACTTCCCTTCATCAAAGTTGTTCCTTAATATCTTAGCTTTAATTTTCTTTTTGAATCACTCCATTTGGAGTTTTGTAGCTTAAGTTATACTATTTCAAATGTGGCTGGCCAGATTGGTAAAATCCAGAATTTTGGGTACAATTCTGGTTCTGGCAGATTTGAGGAACCAACTTTGGTTGGTAATTTGATTGGGTTATAGTCAGAATTTGAGTCTGTGTTCTTCATGAAAGTTGTTCTACTATGTCTAAGCTTTTCAATGGTATAACAATCAGATCATTTGGACCTTTCTACACCAAGTTATGACCATTTGAATAAGTACTGTTCATATGGTCAATTCTGTATGGTGGCAGGGTGTGTGATCCAGATTCAACCTAAGTTTTCACCAACTTGTGGTCAGTTTTAGGGTAAGGTTTCTACATGAAAATTGTTGCTTTGGGTCTTAATTTTCATTTCATGTTGACCTCACACCAATTGGAGCAACAAAATTTCAGTTATGCTCATTTAAATGGGCATGGACCAAACTACCAGAATTAACCCTTATACATACACCATTCAATTTTAGTTGCAATCATTCAATCACATTCCAATTCACACCAATTGACCAATTTAAGCCTCAATTAGGTCAATTTGCATCAATTCACTAAATTCCCAAAATTTTCCCCAAATTTCCCATTGGTCAAGAACCCTAATTCACCCATTAGCACAATTCACTAAATCAAAGTGTATAAAACACATTTACACATTCAATCAAGCTTGCCTACACCTTTAATTTCATCAAAATCCATCAAATCCCACTTCTCCCTAGAATGGCCGAAATTCATGGGATTTTCTATGTGCATGAAATTTTCAACTTTGAGTTAATTTCTAATTGGCTTACTTCATTTCCTCAACACACATCAATTTAAAATGTAGGGAGACAGACCTACTTGATATTGAGCTTTTCTAACTTCTTATTTCTTCCAGTTTTCTTCAAATTTTCTCCTTTCATTCTTTCTCTTGAAGTTCAATTTGAAGTTTCTACAAGTTTTATATGTGACACCCCTTACCCGTCTACAGTATATCCGACTAAGTTATGTCACACGGTGTACCGGAACACTATATTTTTTTCAATTAATTTTTATCATAGTTTTGAATATAACTTGTGGAATATAATTTATTTAAGTCATTTATTGAAATCATAATTTATTTGAGGTTCCGAAAATTTTATAGAGTACCGGCTAAAAATGGAGAAAACAATTCTTCAGAACCTGTGAAAAACACTTCCAATAACCATATTCAATCATCCTCAAACTCCAATATCATCAAAATCTCAATATTTTTTAGCAACATTTCTCAATCATTCATTTCTCATGGTACTCATATACATAAGCAATAAATAAATACTCAATTTTTTTTTTCCATTCATGACCACAATTTTTTATTATTTACATGAACATCAAAATACATTACATAAGTTTCAATTATACAAAAGGAAATAAAAGTTAGTTACAAAATACCAAAATGAAACCTAGTGTCCTACCAATGCACTACAGATGGTGAGGTGACACGGACACTATGCAGAGCTGCAGGAGGTCTCACCCAGTTTGTGGTCTACTGGGCTCTCGGTCAGTATCTCCAGAACCTACGCGTGGCAAAAGCAACGCTCTAAGTAATAATGCTTAGTAGTCCAATAATAAAATAAAAGAAATAACAGGAAGTAATTGTGCAGTGCATGCATTGATGTCTTACTTATTTTTGTACTTGTTATATTCATTATTTCGTTAAATTTATCCACTTTCATTTTTGGTTGCCCAAGTAACCTATACTAGACAACTGGACTGGATAAACGGGTAAACTGGCACTGGGTATCTAGTACCTCGGGCCGTCACACCATCGGTCACATATGCATCTCCCGGTGTGCAACAAAACAGCTAATAAGCTGTAATGACAATAGGCACAAGGCCAAATATCAACACAATGTCAGAATGGCTAAAAGCCATGAAATCACAGAATGGCATAATGCCATGTGCAGTACTGCTAACAGAACCCTATTGGTATGCCAAACTATCCAAACCAATCTTGTTAGGTATACTAGGGCATTTGATACTTTTGAATTTTGTAATTTTTGATTTTCAAGCTTTGGTGTTACTATTCACTTCATTGGTCAACAAAAATGTTGACTTTTGCATAGAAAATAGGTACATTGGTTTTAACACTCCCAACATACCACATTTTGCATTCAAAACTTGTTGGCATTAATCACCAATACCATTTCTAAGCTTAAAACTAATGGAGCAGAATTTTCAGTTTTTATACTCTAATTTACTATTCCATTAGTTACTGTTACAGTGGGAATTTGAGAAAATGATAAACATGAAAGTTGTTCCTTATTTTGTCTAGTTGAATTTATTTTTTTGAATCACTCCATTTGGAGTTTTGTAGCTCAAGTTATGGTCCAAAAACCACAACTGGCCGGATTGGAAAATTTCAGAACTGACCATATCTACAGTGCAGTGAACAGTGATTGCAACTGCCTTGTTGGATAGGTTTTGGTCATAATTTGGGGTACATTTCTTCATGAAAGTTGTTGGTCTATATCTTAACTTGTTGCTGTAAAAATTTCAGGTCAATTGGGCCATTCTACAATGAGTTATGGCCATTGTTCATTTGGTCATTCTGCAAAATCTGGTTGCAGGACATCTGGATTGGGGCAAGTTTTTGGTCCACTTGCTTTGGTCTTTTGGGCATGGTTTCTTCACCAAAATTGTGCCATTATGTGTCTAGTTTCATGTCCAATTAGCCAAACACCAATTGAACCTACACAGCCAAAGTTATGGCAGTCCAAACAGGCTGGACTCACAGCCTCACCTGCTGCTCTCACTAGGTAGCATACCAAATCAGTTTGTAATACTATACTTCACTCCAAATTATGGTCAACTTACCTCAAATGGTCACTAATTGACCATTAGAATGTTCATTCACCATTACATAAGCAAAGTCCAACTTTCTATCCAAAACTCTAATTCCCATTTCAAATTCACACAAGATACCTTAGTTAAACTCACTAATTCATTATCCATATATATATATACTTTAAACATGATCTCTAGTCTACTCTAAGTCCATAAAAAACAATCAATCTTATCCCTTCCTTAGGGCTGCGGAATTCCATGGTGTACATACACATAAATTTTATTCATTTAATTTACAAATTCTTACTCATTTTAAGTCTCTAACATGGAATAAGAGAGATATATGTATAAATAGGCACTAACCTTAGTAGGGCAGAATTTTCCCAAGCTTGAACTTCACTTTCTTTCTTTTTTTAAGCTGCCAAACACTCTAGCAAGGTTGGGTGACCAATTTTAGTGAAGGAACCTAAGGGTTTTGGGTAAGATTAGAGAGATATTCAAGCTAGAATGAAGAAGGAAATGAAGGTTTCCTTGGCCATGGTGGTGCGGCTGGAATGAGGGAAGAAGATGGCTGATAGCTTTTTAATTTCTTTGGTCTCAGTTGTCTCTTTTTATTAATTAATTAAATGGTTGTTTAAATGTAATTGGTGGGAACTTTTAAATGACATCATAATGATGTCATAATTTGCATTATATTGTATTTTTCTTTTCTTTTCTTTTCTACTAACTTTAAATTAATTTTTCATCAACATTAATTCATATTTTATGTCATAATAATTATTTACTCAACTGGACAAGTAGGCCAAAAATCGCCTCTGAAGGCGAAATGACCAAAATGCCCTCCGTTTGGCTTAATGGGTCAAAATTGTTTGTACCGATTGAAAAATTTTTCTAAATATTTTCTTGGCATTATAATGCCATAGGAACCTCAATGACCCTTCTCTGGAGTCCCAAAAATTATTTTATGAATTTTTCCCCGGGTCTAGGGCTCCTAGTTGCGAGAACCGCAACTTCTCTCTAGGTTACCCATCGCTTGGGCACCGGCTCATTTGACTTAGTTGTATTTTATTTCTAAAATTTTTACTAAATTTTTCTTATTAATATTTAAGTTACTTATGGTCCCTCACTTTAGTTTAAATATTTTTCCGATCATTCTAGCTGTACGGACCGACACTGGTCACCGGAACAGTAGAATGTACGGAGTTGCTACAGGGAGGGTGTTACAACTCTTCCCCTCTAATTTAAATTTCGTCCTCGAAATTTACCTGATGCAAACAGTTGAGGGAACTGTTGCCTCATCGTCTCTTCACTTTCCCAAGTTGCCTCTTCGGTGTTGTGGTGCCTCCAAAGCACTTTCACCAGTGGAATCTACTTATTCCTCAATTCTTTCACTTCCCGAGCCAAGATCCTTATGGGTTCTTCTTCATATGTCAAATCTGGTTGTACTTCAATTTCTTCCATGGAGATGACATGTGAAGGATCTGAGCGGTATCTTCTTAGCATAGACACGTGGAACACATTGTGGATCTTGTCCAGCTCTGGTGGTAAAGCTAGCCTATAGGCTACTGGTCCCACACGTTCAATGACTTCATATGGGCCAATGAACCTAGGGCTCAACTTACCTTTTCTTCCAAACCTCAGTACCTTCTTCCACGGTGACACCTTGAGGAACACTTTGTCGCCAACCGCATATTCTATTTCTTTTCTCTTCAGGTCGGTATAAGATTTACATCTATCCGAGGCAACCTTCGATTGGCTTTGATTAGTTTTACTTTCTCCTCGATCTGTTTCACTGTGCAGCCCTACTAATTTGTCTTCGCCAATTCCCTAGCACACCGAGTTCTACATTTTCTCCCATACAATTGCTTCATACGGCCATTTGGATACTAGCTTGGTAGCTATTGTTGTATGCAAATTCTGCGATGGGAGGTATCTATCCCAACTTCCTCAAACTCAATGACACAACCTCAAAGATATCCTCAAGGACTGGATTACTCTTTTCTCGATTGCCCATCCGTCTCGAGGATGGAAAGTCAGTTTGAAGTGGAGTTGTGTACCCAAGGATTCATGCAACTTCTTCCAAAATCTCGATGTAAACCTTGGGTCTCGATCAGATATGATGGAAAGTGGAATTCCATGCAGTCTAACTATCTCACTAATATACAATTCTGCTAACTTTTCCAGTGAGTAGTCAGTCCTAACTGGCAGAAAGTGTGCTGACTTTGTCAATCTATCTACTATCACCCATACTGCATCATGTTTCTTCTGGGTGAGAGGTAGACCACTTACAAAATCCATGGTGATCCGATCCCATTTCCATTCAGGTATGCATATAGGCTGTAGCAAACCTGATGGAACTTGATGTTCTGCCTTGACTTGCTGACATGTCAAGCATTTAGTCACATAGTCAGCTATGTCCTTCTTCATACTAGGCCACCAATACTGAAGTTTCAGATCATGATACATTTTTGTACTTCCTGGGTGCATAGCATAAACACTGGTATGTGCCTCTTTCAGAATACTGGCCTTCAATTCCCCATCATTTGGTACACATACTCTTCCTTTGTAGTACAGACACCCATCTGCTTTCACCTCATAGTCAGTTGCTTTTCCCTCTGAGATTTTGCTCATAACAGCCATTAACTTTTTATCTGCCTTTTGCCCATCTAAAATCTGCTGTAGAAGGTTTGGCCTCACTTGCAACTCAGCCAAAATAGCTCCATCTCGAATCAAAGTTAGATGGGCATTCAATGATCTCAAAGCTGTCATGAATTTTCTGTTCAAAGCATCAGCAACTACATTTGCCTTCCCAGGATGATAGTCAATTACACAATCATAGTCCTTCAGGAACTCAATCCATCGCCTCTGTCCAAGGTTGAGCTCCTTCTGGGTTGGCAAATATTTTAGACTCTTGTGGTCTGTGTAAATGTAGCACTTTTCACCATACAAGTAATGCCTCCATATCTTCAGTGCGAAGATAATTGCTGCAAGCTCTAGATCATGGGTAGGGTAATTCTGTTCATGTGGCCTTAGCTGTCTGGAAGCATAAGCGACCACCTTCCCTTCTTGCATCAATACACACCCCAACCCATTATGAAAGGCATCACTGTAGACCACAAAGTCCTTTCCTGACACTGGCTGTGTTAATACTGGTGCCTCTGTCAACATAGCCTTCAACTTCTCAAAACTGGTTTGACACTTGTCATTCCAGTCAAATCTGACATTCTTGTGTAACAACTTGGTCATTGGAGCAGCTATTAAGGAAAATCCCTTCACAAATCTCCTGTAATACCCAGCTAGCCCCAAGAAACTTCTGACCTCAGTTGTATTCCTGGGAGGCTTCCATTCCATTACTGCTTCTATTTTCTTGGAATCCACCCTAATCCCATCAGCTGACACTATGTGTCCAAGCAATGCAATCTCATTCAACCAGAAGTCACACTTGGACAACTTAGCATACAGCTTCTTTTCTCTCAGGGTTTGTAGAACAATCCTCAAATGCTCATCATGCTCTTCACTGGTCTTGGAATACACCAAAATATCATCAATAAAGACCACTACGAACCGATCTAAGTATGGATGGAAGATACGGTTCATAAGGTCCATGAATGCTGCTGGTGCATTCGTTAGGCCAAAGGGCATCACCAGAAACTCATAATGCCCATACCGGGTCCTGAATGCAGTCTTTGGCACATCTACATCCTTCACCCTCAATTGATGATACCCTGATCTGAGATCAATCTTAGAAAATACTCCTGCTTCCTTCAACTGATCAAATAGATCATCAATTCTAGGCAACGGATATTTGTTCTTCACAGTCACTTTATTCAATCGCAGAATCGATGCATAACCTCAAAGTCCCATCCTTCTTTTCACAAAAGCACTGAACTCCCCATGGTGACACACCGGGCGTATGAACCCCTTTATCAAGCAACTCTTGCAACTAAGTTTTCAACTCCTCAATTCATGATGGTGCCATCCTATAAGGAGCAATGGAAATGGGTCTTTGTGCATCTGATGTCTCAATAGCAAATTCAACTTCCCTTTCTGGTGGCAAACCAGGCAACTCTTCAGGAAATACATCTTGGAAGTCTCTTACTGTGGGTATATCACTCAGGTTTGGCTTAGCCTGCCTAGTATCCACCACATGTGCTAGGTAGGCTTCACAGCCTTTTCTCATCATTCTTCTTACAGTTGTGGCTGAGATGACATTGGACAAAAAATCTGTCCTTTCCCCCACAACTGTGATCTCATTACCCCCAGGAGTTTTCAAAGAAATCCTCTTCAGTTTACAATCAACCATTGCCTGATGACGTGACAATCAGTCCATTCCCAAAATCACGTCAAACTCATGGAAAGGCAACTCAATCAAGTCTGCCAAGAATTCATACCCCTGAATCCTTAACGGGCAACCCTTGTACACTTTGTTCACTACCACACTGTGACACCCCTTACCCGTGAACAGTATACCCGAGTAAGTAATGCCACACGGTGTACCGGCACACTCTAATATACCTTAATTATTTTATATCATGCTTTTGAATATAATTTGTGAAATATAACTCATTTAAGTCATTTATTGAATTCATAATTTATTTGAGGTTCCGAAAATTTTAAAGAAAATCCGGCGGAGTACCGGCTAAAAATGGAGAAAACAGTTCTTCGGAACCTGTTAAAAACACTTCCAATATTTATATTCAATCATCTCAAACTCCAATATCCAAAATCTCAATAATATTTCTCAATTTCAGTTCTCAATAGCCTTTTCATTTCTCAAACATCCATTTCTCATAATACTCATATACAAACAATAAATAAATGCTCAAATTTTGCATTCATAGTCATAACTTTCATTATTTACATGAACGTCAGAATACATTACATAAGTTTAAATACATATGAGAAAGTAAAATTTGCTACAAAATATCAAAATGACACCTAGTGTCCTACCAATGCACTGCAGAAGTTGAGGTGACACGGACACTATGCAGAACTGCAGGATGGACTCACCGATGCGTGGTCTACCGGGCTCACGATCTGTATCTCCAGCACTCACGCGTGGCAAAAGCAACGCGCTAAGCAATAATGCTTAGTGGTGCAATAATATAATAAAAGAAAATAGCAAGAAAATAAATGTGTATAGAATGTGTATGCTTTCTTTGTTTGGTGTTGGTATATTCATTATTTCATTAACTTTGTTCACTTTTATTCATTTGGTTGCCCCAAGTAACCTACACTAGACGCATCGGATGGATAACGTAAATCGCACTGGGTACCTAGTACCTCGCCGTCACACCATCGGTCACATATGCATCTCCGCAGCAAATGTAACAACTAACAAGTCAGAATAGTATCGTGCACAAGGCCAAGTCTTAATACAAAGTCGAATGGCTAAAAGCCATGAAATCACAGAATGGCATATCGCCATGTGCAGTACTGCTAACTGAACCCTATTGGCATGCCAAACTATCCAAACCAATCATGTTAGGTATACTAGGGCATTGGAAACTTTTAAATTCTTCAATTTGTGAATTTCATGTTTTGGTGTTACTATTCACCTCATTGGTCAACAAAAATGTTGACTTTTGGATAGAAAATATGTACATTGACTTTGGCACTCCCAACATACCACATTTTGTATTTAAAACTTGTTGGCATTAAGCGTTAATACCATTTCTAAGCATTAAACCAAAGGAGCAGATTTTTCAGATTTTGTACCATAAATTTACTGTTCCATTAGGAACTGTTACAGTGAAAATTTGAGGAATTGGTAAACATAAAAGTTGTTCCTTATTTTGTCTAGTTGAATTTCCTTTTTTGAATCACTCCATTTGGAGTTTTGTAGCTCTAGATATGGTCCAAAAACCACAGCTGGCCGGATTGCCAATCTGCAGAATTGACCATATCTACAGTAACATAAACAGTAACTAGAGTCACTTGGTTGGATGGGTTCTGGCCATAATTTGGGGTAAGTTCCTTCATGAAAGTTGTTTGTCTATGTCTTAACTTATTGCTGTAAAAATTTCAGGTCAATTGACCAAATCTACAGTGAGTTATGGCCAAATGAACAATTACTATTCATTTGGTCATTCTGCAGAATCAGTTGCAGGGTATCCGGATTGGGGCCAAGTTTTGGTCCTCTTGCTTTGGTCTTTTGGGCATGGTTTCTTCAGCAAAAATGTGCCATTATAAGACTAGTTTCATGTCCAATTGGCCAAACACCAATTGGACCAACACAGCCAAAGTTATGGCTGTGTAATTGGACTAGATTCTCAGTCCCCATTCTGCTGTCTTTAGGCAGCATAGTCATTCTCTTTGCCAAGCCATTTTTCAGTCCAATTTATGGTCAACATACTTCAAATGGTCACTAATTGACCATTAGAGTGTTCTTTAACAGTTTCATAAGCCAAGTTAAAGTTTCACTTCTCAAAACCCTAATGTCCAACTCAATTTACCCATAAACCTCAATTAGCACACTAGTTCAACATCCATGCATATTCATACCTTAAACACCATTTCTAGCTCACTTTAAGTCCATTAAAACAATCAAACCCATTCCTCTATTAGGGCTGCCGAATTCTATGGTGGACATATGCATGAATTTGTTTCATTTATTTCACAATTTCTCATCCATTACAAGCCTCAATCATGGAATTAATGAGTTTTAACTACATATATGCACTAACCTCTTGTAGGGAGATTTTTCCCAAGCTCAAAACTTCACTTTCCTTCTTCTTCTTGGCTGCCAAAAGCTTCCCCAAGTGATATGGTCAAGGTTTAATGAAAGGGGTTAGGGTTTAGTGGTGTAACAAAGGGAGAAATTAAGCTTGATTGAAAAAAAATCAATGGAGGGGTCTAGGGCATGTTTCGGCTGGCTTTTGGGGAGGGAGGTGGCTGCTGCAATTTTTAGTTATTTAGTCTTCATTTAGTCTCTTTATTACTTAGTCAAATGATGGCTTAATTGTGATTGGTCATAGTTTCCTTAATGACATCACCATGATGTCATAATTGAGCTTTTTCCTCACTTTCTTTTCTTTCCTCCACTACTCATTTTCAATTTAATTTCTAGTAATGTTTATTCATATTTTATGTCATATTAATTATTTACTCAACTGGACAAGTCGGCCAAAAATCACCTCTGAAGGTTAAATGACCAAAATGCCCTCCGTTTGGCTGAACGGGTCAAAATTGTCTGTACCGATTGAAAAATTTTTCTAGGTATTTTCTTGGCATTCTAATGCCATAGGAACCTCAATGACCCTTCTCTGGAGTCTCAAAAATTATTTTATAATTTTTCCCCTGGGTCTAGGGCTCCTCGTTGCGAGAACCGCAACTTCCCTCTGGTTACCCATCGCTAGGGCACGGGCTCGTTTAATTTGGTTGTATTTTATTTCTAAAATTTTTATTAAATTTTTCTTATTAATATTTGAGTTGATTTTGGTCCCTCACTTAAGTTTAAATATTTTTCCGGACGTTCTAGCTGTCCGGACCGACACCGGTCACCAGAATAGTAGAATGTACGGAGTTGTTATCGGGAGGGTGTTACAACTCTTCTCCTCTAATTTAAATTTCGTCCTCGAAATTTACCTGATGCAAACAGTTGAGGAAACTGTTGCCTCATCGTCTCTTCACTTTCCCAAGTTGCCCCCTTGGCGTTGTGGTGCCTCCAAAGCACTTTCACCAATGGAATTTGCTTGTTTCTCAACTCTTTCACTTCCCGAGCTAGGATCCGTAGAGGTTCTTCTTCATATGTCAAATCCGGTTGTATTTCAATTTCTTCTCTGGAGATAACATGTGAAGGATCTGAGCGGTATCTTCTGAGCATGGACACGTGGAACACATTGTGAATCTTGTCCACTGTGGTAAAGCTAGCTCAGAGGCCATGGACCCACACGTTCAATGACTTCATATGGGCCAATGAACCTAGGGCTTAACTTACCTTTTCTTCCAAACCTCAATACCTTCTTCCACGGTGACACCTTGAGGAACACTTTGTCGCCAACCACATATTCTATTTCTTTCCTCTTCAGGTCGGCATAAGATTTCTGTCTGTCTGAGGCAACCTTCAAATTTGCTTTGATTTGTTTCACTTTCTCCTCTGCATTTCACGTGTCTAGCCCCACCCTTTGTCTTCGCCAATTCAGTCCAAAGACACCGAGTTCTACATTTTCTCCCAGACAGTGCTTCATATGGGGCCATTTGGATGCTAGCTTGGTAGCTATTGTTGTATGCAAATTCTGCCAGTGGGAGGTATCTATCCCAACTTCCCTTAAACTCAATGACACAACTCCTCAACATATCCTCAAGGACCTGACATATATTTCATGTTATTATTATCATTTCAGTTCAATATTTGTATTAATTCAATTGGTTCAATTGTTTACCTGGATTACTCTTTCTGATTGCCCATCCGTTTGAGGATGGAAAGCTGTGCTGAAGTGGAGTTGTGTACCCAAGGACTCATGTAACTTTTTCCAAAATCTCGATGTAAACCTTGGGTCTCGATCAGATATGATGGAAAGTGGAATTCCATGCAGTGTAACTATCTCACTGATATACAATTCTGCTAACCTCTCTAGTGAGTAGTCACCCTAATCGCGTAAAGTGTGCTGACTTTGTTAATCTATCAACTATCACCCATGCTGCATCATGTTTCTTCTGGGTGAGAGGTAGACCACTTACAAAATCCATGGTGACTCGATCCCATTTCCATTCGTATGCGATAGGTCAGTAGCAAACCCGATGGAACTTGATGTTCTCGCTTGACTTGTTGACATGTCAAGCATTTAGTCACATAGTCACTATGTCCTTCTTCATACTGTGCCACCAATACATCAAGCTTCAGATCATGATACATCTTTGTACTTCCCGTGCATAGCATATACACCGTGTGTGCCTCTTTTAGAATATCGCCTTGATTCCCCATCATCCGGTACACAGTCTTCCTTTGTAATACTGCACACCCATCCGCCTTCACCTCATAGTCGCTGCTTTTCCTCCGAGATTTTGCTCATAATAACCATTAACTTTTCATCTGCCTTTTGCCCCTCTAAAATCTGCTGGAGCAGGTTTGGCCTCACTTGCAACTCAGCCAAAATAGCTCCATCTCGAACCCAGGATAGACGGGCATTCAATGATCTCAAAGCTGTCATGGATTTTCTGCTCAAAGCATCAAGAACTACATTTGCCTTCCCGTGATGGTAATCAATTACAGTCATAATCCTTCAGAACTCAATCCATCGCCTGCTCTAAGGTTGAGCTCCTTCAGGTTGGCAAGTATTTCGTGCTTTTGTGGTCCGTGTAAATGTAGCACTTTTCACCATACAAGTAATGCCTCCATATCTTCACGAAGATAATTGCTGCAAGCTCTAGATCATGGGTAGGGTAATTGCTCATGTGGCCTTACCGCCTGGAAGCATAAGTGACCACCTTCCCTCTTGCATCAATACACACCCTAACCCATTATGTGAGGCATCATCAGAGACCAGAAGTCCTTTCTCGACACCTACTGTGTTAACACCGTGTCTCTGTCTACATAGCCTTGAACTTCTCTATACTGGTCTGACACTTGGGATTCCAGTCAAATTTGCCATTCTGATGTAACAACTTGGTCATTGGAGCAATATTAAGGAAAATCCCTTCACAAATCTCTGTAATACCCAAATAGTCCCAAGAAGCTTGACCTCGGTTGTATTCCCGGGAGGCTTCCATTCCATCATCGCTTCTATTTTCTTGGGATCCACCTAATCCCATCAATCGACACTATGTGTCCAAGGAATGCAATCTCATTCACCAAAAGTCACACTTGGACAACTTAGCATACGCCTTCTTTTCTCTCAGGGTTTGCAGAACAATCCTCAAATGCTCATCATGTTTTTCCCTGGTCTTGGAATACACCAAAATATCATCAATAAAGACCACTACGAACCGATCTAAGTGTGGATGGAAGATACGGTTCATAATGTCCATGAATGCTGCTGGTGCATTTGTTAGGCCAAAGGGCATCACTTGAAACTCATAATGCCCATATCGTCCTGAATGCGCCTTTGGCACATCTGCATCCTTTACCCTCAATCGATGATACTCGATCCGAGATCAATCTTAGAAAATACTCCTGCTCCCTTCAACTAATCAAATAGATCATCTATTCTAGGCAACGGATATTTGTTCTTCACAGTCACTATATTCAACTGCCGGTAATCGATGCATAACCTCAAGGTCCCATCCTTCTTTTTCACAAACAGCACTGGAGCTCCCCATGGTGACACACTGGGGCGTATGAACCCCTTATCAAACAACTCTTGCAACTGAGTTTTCAACTCCCTCAATTCCGTGGGTGCCATCCTATAAGGAGTAATGGAAATGGGTGTTGTATCTGCAGTTGTCTCAATAGCAAATTCAACTTCCTTTCTCGTGGCAAACCAGCAATTCTTCAGAAATACCTGGGAAGTCTTTCATGGGTATGTCACTCAGATTTGGCTTAGCCTGCCTAGTATCCACCACATGTGCTAGGTAGGCTTCACAGCCTTTTCTCATCATTCTTCTTGCAACAGTAGCTGAGATGACATTGGACAAGAAATCTGTCCTTTCCCCCACAACTGTAATTTCATTACCCTCTGGAGTTTTCAAAGAAATTCTCTTCAATTTGCAATCAACTATTGCCTGATGACGTGACAACCAGTCCATTCCCAAAATCACGTCAAACTCATGGAAGGGCAACTCAATCAAGTCTGCCAAGAATTCATACCCCTGAATCCTTAATGGCCAACCCTTGTACACTTTGTTCACTACCACACTATGGCCCAGTGGATTAGTGACCAGAATGTCTTGGTCACTCTCCCCTACTAATATCCCCCTTTCTACGGGTAGGTTGATGCAGATATATGAATGAGTGGATCCTGGATCCACCAATGCATGCACAGGTGTATTGTAGAGGGAGAACGTACCCCTGATGACGTCTGGGGCATCTTGCTCCTCCTGAGCTCTAATAGCATAAGCTCTTGCAGGTGGTCTGGTGTCAGGCCTCTCTGCTGGCTCAGATGCAGGCCTCTGTGATGGTCCAACCGCCTCGATTTACTGCATTTTCTACCTCTCGTGGTACAGAGCAGTCTGTCGCTTGTGTTGGAGCAACAGTAGTAGTTCTGCGTGGCGTTTCTCAACCGATGCTCGTCGACCCACATCTCAAGCAGCACCGCCACTCTCCAACACTCCCCCTTGTGCCATTTCGCATGTGTGGACACGCAGAAGATGCCGGGCTGGTCCTGAACCCCATCCTCGAGAGCTGCCACCGATGGTGTGGACCGACCTCTCCTAGGGGTGAATCGTGGCCTTGGCCCCGAGACCGACCACGACCACGTGGTGAGCTGAACTCTGCAGGTGGACCCTTGAACTTCTTCCCAAATGCAGGAGCTGAACTAGACTGACCCGGGCCCCTCTTCTGCTGTCTCTCCCTTCTAGTCTGTTCACTGATTCTTACTTTTTCAACCTTTATTGCAGCTTCCACTAACTTGGTAAATTCTGTGATTCCCAAGGCAGTGAGCTGGATCTTTATGTTGTCATTTAGTCCTCTTCAAATCTCTTGCACCTTTCACTTCATTAGGGACTATCTCCTTCCATAACGCTTAATCGCACGAACTCCTTCTCATACTCACCACCGATAGTCGTCTCGCCTCAGTTAATGAACTCTCTCTTCTCTCTCTTCCGGATATACAGATCCACATATTTCTTCTTGAATTCGGAGAGAAAGAATTACCAAGTTATAGCTTCGCTGCACTTCATCGACACGTTGTCCCACCACTCATATGCATCGTCTTGCAAAGAAAGATATGGCGACTTCCGTGTTTTGCTCGAGTGCGGTGGAGTTGTTTTAGGACTCGCTGCCTGCTCAACCAATTCTACCGCAATGAGTCATCTTCTCTCTTGCTATAGAAATCCACTGCCCCAAACTTCCTTAGTCTTTCCAGGTGTGATTTCTGCTGTGGAGCTGGTGGTGGTGGTGGTGGTGCTGGCATTACCCCAGCCATTTGTCTAAAGAAGTCGGCCATTTCTTTGAAACATGGCTCGTGGAGGCCGAGCAGCTCGCTTGAGCCGGTGAGCGCATTCTCTCATGCCCCAGCCTCACCGGCCGCAGTGGAGCATGACTCTCCACTTCCTCCTCAACGGCTCTCTGAGATGAAGGGTCCATATCCTATTCAAAATAACAAAGAAAAACAGATCTGCATTAGTGTCACCTCGACTCTTACAAATGCAATGCATGGTATGGACTCAATCTAGGCCCAGAAACGCCTAAACCGTGCTCTGATACCACTAAATGTGACACCCCTTACACGTGTATAGTATACCCGAGTAAGTAATGCCACACGGTGTACCGGCACACTCTAATATACCTTAATTATTTTATATCATGCTTTTGAATATAATTTGTGAAATATAACTCATTTAAGTCATTTATTGAATTCATAATTTATTTGAGGTTCCGAAAATTTTAAAGAAAATCCGGCGGAGTACCGGCTAAAAATGGAGAAAACAGTTCTTCGGAACCTGTTAAAAACACTTCCAATATTTATATTCAATCATCTCAAACTCCAATATCCAAAATCTCAACAATATTTCTCAATTTCAGTTCTCAATAGCCTTTTCATTTCTCAAACATCCATTTCTCATAATACTCATATACAAACAATAAATAAATGCTTAAATTTTGCATTCATAGTCATAACTTTCATTATTTACATGAACATCAGAATACATTACATAAGTTTAAATACATATGAGAAAGTAAAATTTGCTACAAAATATCAAAATGACACCTAGTGTCCTACCAATGCACTGCAGAAGTTGAGGTGACACGGACACTGTGCAGAACTGCAGGATGGACTCACCCAGTCTGTGGTCTACTGGGCTCACGATCTGTATCTCCAGTACCTACGCGTGGCAAAAGCAACGCGCTAAGCAATAATGCTTAGTGGTGCAATAATATAATAAAAGAAAATAGCAAGAAAATAAATGTGTATAGAATGTGTATGCTTTCTTTGTTTGGTGTTGGTATATTCATTATTTCATTAACTTTGTTCACTTTTATTCATTTGGTTGCCCAAGTAACCTACACTAGACGATCGGATCGATAATGGGTAAACTGGCACTGGGTACCTAGTACCTCGGGCCGTCACACCATCGGTCACATATGCATCTCCCGGTGTGCAACAGAACAACTAACAAGCTGTAAATAATATCAGGCACAAGGCCAAGTCTCAATACAAAGTCAGAATGGCTAAAAGCCATGAAATCACAGAATGGCATATCGCCATGTGCAGTACTGCTAACTGAACCCTATTGGCATGCCAAACTATCCAAACCAATCATGTTAGGTATACTAGGGCATTGGAAACTTTTAAATTCTTCAATTTGTGAATTTCATGTTTTGGTGTTACTATTCACCTCATTGGTCAACAAAAATGTTGACTTTTGGATAGAAAATATGTACATTGACTTTGGCACTCCCAACATACCACATTTTGTATTTAAAACTTGTTGGCATTAAGCGTTAATACCATTTCTAAGCATTAAACCAAAGGAGAAGATTTTTCAGATTTTGTACCATAATTTGACTGTTCCATTAGGAACTGTTACAGTGAAAATTTGAGGAATTGGTAAACATAAAAGTTGTTCCTTATTTTGTCTAGTTGAATTTCCTTTTTTGAATCACCCCATTTGGAGTTTTGTAGCTCTAGATATGGTCCAAAAACCACAGCTGGCCGGATTGCCAATCTGCAGAATTGACCATATCTCTGATAACATAAACAAGAACTAGAGTCACTTGGTTAGATGGGTTCTGGCCATAATTTGGGGTAAGTTCCTTCATGAAAGTTATTTATCTATGTCTTAACTTATTGCTGTAAAACTTTCAGGTCAATTGACCAAATCTACAGTGAGTTATGGCCAAACTGTTCATTTGGTCATTCTGCAGAATCAGTTACAGGGTATCCGGATTGGGGCCAAGTTTTGGTCCTCTTGCTTTGGTCTTTTGGGCATGGTTTCTTCAGCAAAAATGTGCCATTATAAGCCTAGTTTCATGTCCAATTGGCCAAACACCAATTGGACCAACACAGCCAAAGTTATGGCTGTGTAATTGGACTGGATTCTCAGTCCCCATTCTGCTGTCTTTAGGCAGCATAGTCATTCTCTTTGCCAAGCCATTTTTCAGTCCAATTTATGGTCAACATACTTCAAATGGTCACTAATTGACCATTAGAGTGTTCTTTAATAGTTTCATAAGCCAAGTTAAAGTTTCACTTCTCAAAACCCTAATGTCCAACTCAATTTACCCATAAACCTCAATTAGCACACTAGTTCAACATCCATGCATATTCATGCCTTAAACACCATTTCTAGCTCACTTTAAGTCCATTAAAACAATCAAACCCATTCCTCTATTAGGGATGCCGAATTCTATGGTGGACATATACATGAATTTGTTTCATTTATTTCACAATTTCTCATCCATTACAAGCCTCAATCATGGAATTAATGAGTTTTAACTACATATATGCACTAACCTCTTGTAGGGAGATTTTTCCCAAGCTCAAAACTTCACTTTCCTTCTTCTTCTTGGCTGCCAAAAGCTTCCCCAAGTGATATGGTCAAGGTTTAATGAAAGGGGTTAGGGTTTAGTGGTGTAACAAAGGGAGAAATTAAGCTTGATTGAAAAAAAATCAATGGAGGGGTCTAGGGCATGTTTCGGCTGGCTTTTGGGGAGGGAGGTGGCTGCTGCAATTTTTCGTTATTTGGTCTTCATTTAGTCTCTTTATTAGTTAGTCAAATGATGGCTTAATTGTGATTGGTCATAGTTTCCTTAATGACATCACCATGATGTCATAATTGAGCTTTTTCCTCACTTTCTTTTCTTTCCTCCACTACTCATTTTCAATTTAATTTCTAGTAATGTTTATTCATATTTTATGTCATATTAATTATTTACTCAACTGGACAAGTCGGCCAAAAATCACCTCTGAAGGCGAAATGACCAAAATGCCCTCCTTTTGGCTGAACGGGTCAAAATTGTCTGTACCGATTGAAAAATTTTTCTAGGTATTTTATTGGCATTCTAATGCCATAGGAACCTCAATGAACCTTCTCTGGAGTCTCAAAAATTATTTTATAATTTTTCCCCCGGGTTTAGGGCTCCTCGTTGCGAGAACCGCAACTTCCCTCTGGTTACCCATCGCTAGGGCACCGGCTCGTTTAATTTGGTTGTATTTTATTTCTAAAATTTTTATTAAATTTTTCTTATTAATATTTGAGTTGATTTTGGTCCCTCACTTAAGTTTAAATATTTTTCCGGACGTTCTAGCTGTCCGGACCGACACCGGTCACCGGAACAGTAGAATGTACGGAGTTGTTATCGGGAGGGTGTTACACACACTGTGGCCCAATGGATTAGTGACTAGAATGTCTTGGTCACTCTCCCCTACTAGTATCCCCCTTTTTACGGGTAAGTTGATGCAGATGTATGAATGAGTGGATCCTGGATCCACCAATGCATGCACAGATGTATTGTAGAGGAAGAACGTACCCCTGATGACGTCTGGGGCATCTTGCTCCTCCTGAGCTCTCATGGCATAAGTTCTGGCAGGTGGTCTGTTATCAGGCCTCTCTGCTGGCTCAGATGCAGGCCATTGTGATGGTCCCACTGCGTCAGATTTGCCAGATTTCCTACCCCTTTGTGGTGCAGGAGCAGGTCTGTCTGCTTGTGTTGGAGCAGCTGTAGTAGTTCTATGTGGACAGTTCCTCAGCTGATGCTCTGTTGACCCACACCTTAAGCAGGCACTAGTCACTCTCCAACACTCCCTTTTATGCCACTTCAGGCAATGTGGACATGCAGAAGTTGCTGGGGCTGGTCCCCTGAACCCCATCCCTGGAGAGCTGCCCACTAATGGTGTGAACTGACCTCTCCTAGGGGTGAACTGTGGCCTGGGCCCCTGAGACTGACCCTGACCTTGTGGTATGACCTGAACTCTGTGCAGGTGGACCCTTGAACTTCTTCCCAGGTGCAGGAGATGAACTAGACTGACCTGGGCCCCTCTTCTGCTTTCTTTCCCTTCTAGTCTGCTCACTGATTCTTACTTTTTCAACTTTTATTGCAGCTTCCACTAACTTGGTGAGGTCTGTAATTCCCAAGGCAGTGATCATGATCTTTATATTATCATTTAATCCCTCTTCAAATCTCTTACACCTTTCAGCTTCATTAGGGACTATCTCCCTTCCATAGCGTCTCAATCTAACGAATTCCTTTTCATACTCGGCCACTGACAACTGTCTCTGCCTCAGATTAATGAACTCTCTTCTTCTCTCTTCCAGGTATACAGTACCCACATATTTCTTCTTAAATTCGGAGAGGAAGAAGTCCCAAGTTATTACTTCTGGCTGTACTTCACTGGACACAGTATCCCACCATTCATATGCATCATCTTGCAATAGAGATATGGCAGCTTCTAGGTTTTGCTCTGGAGTGCAGTGGAGTTGTTTTAAAACTCTGCCTGTTCTGTTCAACCAATTTTCGGCTGCCACAGAATCATCTTCTCTCTTGCCAAAGAAGTCCACTGCTCCAAATTTTCTCAATTTTTCCAGGTGTGATTTTGGTTGTGGAGGTGGTGGTGGTGGTGGCATTACCCCAACCATTTGTTTGAAGAATTCGGCCATTTGCTGAAACATGGCCTGTGGAGGCTGAGCAGGCTCTGATGGAGCTGGTGGAGCAGGTTCTCCCCTACCCCCAGTCTCAGCTGCTGTAGGTGGAGCATGACTCTCCACTTCCTCCTCAACTGCCCTCTGAGATGTAGGGTCCATATCCTATTCAAAATAAGAAAGACAAACAGATTTGCATTAGTGTCACCTCGACTCTTACAAATGCAATGCATGGTATGGACTCAATCTAGGCCCAGAAATGCCTAAACCGTGCTCTGATACCACTAAATGTGACACCCCTTACCCGTCTACAGTATATCCGAGTAAGTTATGTCACACGGTGTACCGGAACACTCTATTTTTTTCAATTAAATTTTATCATAGTTTTGAATATAACTTGTGAAATATAATTTATTTAAGTCATTTATTGAAATCATAATTTATTTGAGGTTCCGAAAATTTTATAGAAAATTCGGCAGAGTACCAGCTAAAAATGGAGAAAACAATTCTTCGGAACCTGTGAAAAACACTTCCAATAACCATATTCAATCATCCTCAAACTCCAATATCATCAAAATCTCAATATTTTTCAGCAACATTTCTCAATCATTCATTTCTCATGGTACTCATATACATAAGCAATAAATAAATACTCAATTTTTTTTTTCCATTCATGACCACAATTTTTCATTATTTACATGAACATCAAAATACATTACATAAGTTTCAATTATACAAAAGGAAATAAAAGTTAGTTACAAAATACCAAAATGAAACCTAGTGTCCTACCAATGCACTGCAGATGGTGAGGTGACACGGACACTATGCAGAGCTGCAGGAGGTCTCACCCAGTTTTTGGTCTACTGGGCTCTCGGTCAGTATCTCCAGAACCTACGCGTGGCAAAAGCAACGCGCTAAGCAATAATGCTTAGTGGTGCCAATAATAAAATAAAAGAAATAACAGGAAGTAATTATGCAGTGCATGCATTGATGTCTTATTTTTGTACTTATTATATTCATTATTTCGTTAAATTTATCCACTTTCATTTTTGGTTGCCCAAGTAACCTATACTGGACAACTGGATTGGATAAACGGGTAAACTGGCACTGGGTATCGAGTACCTCAGGCCGTCACACCATCGGTCACATATGCATCTCCCGGTGTGCAACAAAACAGCTAATAAGCTGTAATGACAATAGGCACAAGGCCAAATATCAACACAATGTCAGAATGGCTAAAAGCCATGAAATCACAGAATGGCATAATGCCATGTGCAGTACTGCTAACAGAACCCTATTGGTATGCCAAACTATCCAAACCAATCTTGTTAGGTATACTAGGGCATTTGATACTTTTGAATTTTGTAATTTTTGATTTTCAAGCTTTGGTGTTACTATTCACTTCATTGGTCAACAAAAATGTTGACTTTTGCATAGAAAATAGGTACATTGGTTTTAACACTCCCAACATACCACATTTTGCATTCAAAACTTGTTGGCATTAATCACCAATACCATTTCTAAGCTTAAAACTAATGGAGCAGAATTTTCAGTTTTTATACTCTAATTTACTGTTCCATTAGTTACTGTTACAGTGGGAATTTGAGAAAATGATAAACATGAAAGTTGTTCCTTATTTTGTCTAGTTGAATTTCGTTTTTTGAATCACTCCATTTGGAGTTTTGTAGCTCAAGTTATGGTCCAAAAACCACAACTGGCTGGATTAGAAAATTTCAGAACTGACCATATCTACAGTGCAGTGAACAGTGATTGCAACTGCCTTGTTGGATAGGTTCTGATCATAATTTGGGGTAAATTTCTTCATGAAAGTTGTTGGTCTATATCTTAACTTGTTGCTGTAAAAATTTCAGGTCAATTGGGCCATTCTACAATGAGTTATGGCCAAATGAACAATCACTGTTCATTTGGTCATTCTGCAGAATCTGGTTGCAGGACATCCGGATTGGGGCAAGTTTTTGGTCCACTTGCTTTGGTCTTTTGGGCATGGTTTCTTCACCAAAATTGTGCCATTATGTGTCTAGTTTCATGTCCAATTGGCCAAACACCAATTGAACCTACACAGCCAAAGTTATGGCAGTCCAAATAGGCTGGACTCACAGCCTCACCTGCTGCTCTCACTAGGCAGCATACCAAATCAGTTTGTAATACTATACTTCACTCCAAATTATGGTCAACTTACCTCAAATGGTCACTAATTGACCATTAGAATGTTCATTCACCATTACATAAGCAAAGTCCAAGTTTCTCTCCAAAACCCTAATTCCCATTTCAAATTCACACAAGATACCTTAGTTAAACTCACTAATTCATTATCCATATATATATATACTTTAAACATGATCTCTAGTCCACTCTAAGTCCATCAAAAACAATCAATCTTATCCCTTACTTAGGGCTGCCGAATTCCATGGTGTACATACACATAAATTTTATTCATTTAATTTACAAATTCGTACTCATTTTAAGTCTCTAACATGGAATAAGAGAGATATATGTATAAATAGGCACTAACCTTAGTAGGGCAGAATTTTCCCAAGCTTGAACTTCACTTTCTTTTTTTTTTTCTAAGCCGCCAAACACTCTAGCAAGGTTGGGTGACCAATTTTAGTGAAGGGACCTAAGGGTTTTGGGTAAGATTAGAGAGATATTCAAGCTAGAATGAAGAAGGAAATGAAGGTTTCCTTGGCCATGGTGGTGCGGCTGGAATGAGGGAAGAAGATGGATGATAGCTTTTTAATTTCTTTGGTCTCAATTGTCTCTTTTTATTAATTAATTAAATGGTTGTTTAAATGTAATTGGTGGGAACATTTAAATGACATCATAATGATGTCATAATTTGCATTATATTATATATTTTATTTTCTTTTCTTTTCTACTAACTTTAAATTAATTTTTCATCAACATTAATTCATATTTTATGTCATAATAATTATTTACTCAACTGGACAAGTCGGCCAAAAATCACCTCTGAATGCGAAATGACAAAAATGCCCTCCGTTTGGCTTAACGGGTCAAAATTGTCTGTACCGATTGAAAAATTTTTCTAAATATTTTCTTGGCATTCATTCTAATGCCATAGGAACCTCAATGACCCTTCTCTGGAGTCCAAAAATTATTTTATGAATTTTTCCCCGGGTCTAGGGCTCCTAGTTGCGAGAACCGCAACTTCCCTCTGGGTTACCCATCGCTTGGGCATCGGCTCATTTGACTTAGTTGTATTTTATTTCTAAAATTTTTACTAAATTTTTCTTATTAATATTTGAGTTACTTATGGTCCCTCACTTTAGTTTAAATATTTTTCCGATCGTTCTAGCTATCCGGACCGACACTGGTCACCGGAACAGTAGAATGTACGGAGTTGCTACAGGGAGGATGTTACATTATAAGGGATTGAGGGTGCAATTTATGGTTTAGAAAGCTTGAGGTGAGCTTTCATGGAGGAAATGCAAAAGAATTGAGAGAGAGATGAGAGAGAGTGGACAGCAAGGCTAAGGGAAGAAGAAGACTTAATTTTGTCTTTTTAATTTTGATTGGTCATTTTAATTAAACAATTATCCTATCTTTTCAACTTTTAAAAATTAAAATTTATTGCATCATGCTCATGCAATGTATGATGTCATAAAGCTTTTACTTTTTGAATTTTTCCTTTTCTTTTTCTTTTTCTTTTCCTCACCTCTACTCTTTTAATCTAGTTTTCAATATCTTCATTTCCTCCATGTTAGTGGACATTTAGGTCAAAAGTCATCTCTAAGGGTGAATTGACCATTTTGCCCCTTACCAGTCTAATCTGTTTTTCCAGTAACAATTAATTGCTTCTGGAATTTTGGTTCAATTATTTGAACTGGTTCTTGGCTCTTTTCTGTGGATTTCATAATACCATTACCTTCACAATAATTCTTAGGCCTGGGGTGTCATAGGGTCTTACTAAAAAATAGGACAGCGACTGGCCTCGCAGTCACTTCCTGTTTCGGTTACCCATTGCTGTGGCCTCGGCTCATTTAGCCCATTATGTCTTGTTTTCTTCATTTCTCTTTTACCTTCATGTAATTGTTTTTAATTTTTGTTTATGGCTTTTCTAAATGACTTAATTATGGTTTTAAACCTCTTAACTGTCCGGACCGACACTGGTCACCGGACCAGTAAAATGTATAGAACTAGTGAATGTAGGGGTGTTACAATTCTCCCCCCCTCCCCCCTGAAATAAATTTCGTCTCGAAATTTTATGTGGTGTTAGTCTCTAAATAGTTGTGAATGCTCTCTCCTCATATTCTCCTCGCGCTCCCAAGTAGCTTCCTGGACTGAATGATGGTTCCACAGCACTTTCACCAGTGGTATCTACTTATTCCTCAGCTGCTTCACCTCATATGCTAAAATTCCAATAGGCTCTTCCTTATAAGTGAGGTCTGGATTCACCTCAATCTCTTCTACTGGTAGCACATGAGAGAGGTCTGATCTATACCTCCTTAACATAGATACATGGAAGACATTATGTATCTTTTCCAAGTCTAGAGGTAGTGCCAATCTTTACGCCAAAGGACTCACTCTCTCTAGAACCTCATATGGTCCAATAAAGTGAGGACTCAGTTTTCCCTTTCTGCCAAATCTCATAATCCTCTTCCAAGGGGAAACCTTGAGGAATACCTTGTCACCCACTATGTACTCAATGTCTCTCCTCTTCAAATCAACATAGGACTTCTGTCGGTCTGATGCAGCCTTGAGTCGGTCTCTGATAAGCTTAATCTTCTCCTCTGTTTGCTGAACAATCTCTGGGCCAATTAGCTTCCTTTCACCTACTTCATCCTAACACAAAGGAGTTCTGCATTTCCTGCCATACAGAGCTTCATATGGAGGTATCCCTATGCTTGATTAATAGCTGTTGTTGTAGGCAAACTCAATCAAAGGCAAGTGTGTATCCCAACTACCGTCAAACTCAATCACATAAGCCCGTAGCATATCCTCCAATATCTGAATCACCCTCTCGGACTGGCCATCTATCTGTGGATGGAATGCCGTACTGAAGTTCAATCTAGTTCCTAGGGCTCTTTGCAAACTACCCCAGAATCTAAAAATGAACCTAGGATCGCGGTCTGACACAATTGATACTGGCACTCCATGAAGTCTCACTATCTCATCAAGATACAACTTAGCCAATCTGTCTAAGCTATAGTCCATTCTCACTGGTAGAAAATGTGTAGACTTGGTTAATCTATCTACAATGACCCATACTGCATCATGGTTCTTTTGTGTTCTCGAAAGTCCCATCACAAAATCCATGGTGATTTTTTTCCATTTCCACTCGGGAATTGGCAGTGGATGTAGCAAACCAGCTGGCACTTGATGTTCAGGCTTCATTTGCTGACAAGTTAAGCACTTGGGCACATATTTTGCTATATCCTTCTTCATCCCACTCCACCAATAATGCTCTTTTACCCCTCTATACATTTTAGTGCCACCAGGGTGCATAGCAAAAGGAGAATCATGTGCTTCCTTCATAATGACTTGCTTCAATTCCACGTCATTTGGAATGCACATTCTGCATTGGTATAGCAGTAAGCCATCATCATTCACTGTAAAGTTTAGTTTCTTGCCATCCCGAGTTTCTTTTATCAATTTCTGATACTTTTCATCCTTTTGTGCAGTCATTTTTATTTGATCAATCAACATTGGCTTCACTTGCCAAGCTGCTATCATCTGCCCCTCATCATCTATCTTCAAACTAGCATGTAGTGCTCTCAATTCATGCACCATGGACAGAGGAGAAACCCTTAAGCTAGCCATGGTTTTGCGGCTCAAAGTATCAGCTACCACATTTGCTTTCTTGGGCTGGTAGTCTATTAGGCAGTCATAATCTTTAATCAACTCTAACCACCTTCTCTGCCTCAAATTCAGCTCTTTCTGGGTGCCCAAATACTTCAAGCTCTTGTGATCTGTATAGATATAACACTTCTCCCCATATAAGTAGTGTCTCCAGATCTTTAGAGCAAATACTATAGCTACAAGCTCCAAGTTGTGTGTAGGATAGTTTCTCTCATGTGGTTTCAGTTGATGTGATGCATACACAATGACATTTTGGTCTTGCATCAGTACACAGCTTAACCATTATGAGAAGCATCACTGTAGACAGTATATTCTTTACCCTGTGTAGGTAAAGTTAATAATGGATCTTTAGTCAAACATCTCTTCAATTCATCAAAGCTCTGCTGGCATTTATCAGTCCACTGAAATTTCACATCTTTCCAAAGTAGCTTAGTCAGTGGAGATGCCAACATAGAAAATCCTTTAACAAACAGACGGTAGTATCCAGCTAAACCCAGAAAACTGTGAATTTCTGTAACATTCCTGGGCGGCTTCCAATTCAAAATGGCTTCTACCTTGCTGGGATCTACCTTAATGCCTTCACCTGACACAATATCTCCCAAGAAAGAGATTTTCTTCAATCAAAATTCACATTTCGATAGCTTAGCATACAGCTGTTTCTCCCTTAGGGTCTGTAACACAACCCTTAAGTGCCTATCATGCTCCTCTGCATTCTTAGAATATACCAATATGTCATCAATAAATATAACTATAAATTGATAGAGGTATGGCCTGAAAATAGTGTTTATCAGGTCCATAAAGGTAGCTGGAGCATTAGTTAACCCGAATGGCATAACCAAGAACTTATAATGGCCATATCGAGTTCTGAAAGTAGTCTTTGAGATACTCTGCTCATGCACCTTTAACTGATAATACCCTGACCTTAAGTCAATTTTAGAAAACACAGTTGCGCCTTTCAACTAGTCAAACAAATCATCTATGCGAGGCAATGGGTATCTATTATTTATAGTCACCTTATTAAGCTATCTGTAGTTAATACGCAAGCAGAGAGTGCTATCTTTCTTCTTAACAAACAACATTAATGCTCCCTAAGGTGACACACTAGGGCAAATGAAGCCCTTATCAAGCAATTCTTGCAACTGCACCTTCAACTCCTTTAACTCTATAGGTGCCATTCTGTAAGGTGTAATAGAGATTGGGTCCACACTAGGCATAACCTCTATTTCAAACTACACCTCTCTTTCTGGAGGTAACCCTAGCAATTCTTTAGGAAATACATCTAGAAAATCACATATTGTAAGAATATCCCACACTGCGGGAGTCCCTACCTAGGTGTCTATAACATGAGGTAAGTAAGCTTCACATCCCTTTCTGATCATTTTTCAAGCTACTACAGCGGAAATAATGTTTGATGGCAATAACTGCCTCTCCCCATGTATAACCACATCACTGTACTGAGGGAGATCAAAAGTGACTATCTTCAGTCTACAATCAATCATGGCGTGATGCCTGGCTAACCAATCCTTGCCCAAGAAAATATCATAATCTCTAAAGGGCATTTCAATCAAGTCGAATAGAAAAGTGTGTCCTTGGATCACCAAAGGACAATCTTTATACATTCAATTCACCCTAACCTCTTGTCCCAAAGGACTAGTCACTAACACCTCAAAATCCATTTGCATACAAGGAATAACAATAAGGCAACCGATGCTGGCACTAACATATGAATGTGTAGACCCCGGGTCAAATAAGACATATACATTTTGATTAAAGATTGAGAAAGTACCAACAATAATGTCAGAAGTCTCAGCCTCTTCTCTCTATTTTATTGTGTACACTTTGGCTGAAGTACCACGTTGTTCTGGCTGATTCTCAGTACTCTAACTTCCAGGTGTACTACCCCTACCTCTGCCTCTGCCTCTGCTAACTCTGATGAACTCCTCAGTGTGGAAGCTTGGGCTGATCCCTTTGATGTAGTAGATGGTTCAGAATGGCATGCACTTGTACAATCGTTAGCAAAATGATTGGTCCCTCCACAATTAAAACATGCTCTTGTGGCTCTATAGCATACTCCACTGTGTGTCTTGCTACAGGTTTCACAAAGTCAGACTGACTGTGCACTTCTGGGTGTCTGCTGGGTTTGCTGACCCGATTGGGGTGATCTCTGTCCAGAAAATCTACCTCTACCAAACTTGCATGAACTGGATCCCCTAAAATATTTCCTCTTTCCTGATCCACTATCAGGAGCTTGACAAGTAGCCTTTTCACTTTTCTCTTTCTCTTCGGTACCCTTTTCAGCTGTTCCTTCCTTTTCAATCCTCTCTAGTTCCAGAACTTGTGAGATTAGCTCTGAGAAATTCTGGTGTCGAAACCCCACTACTTTCATTCTCAAATTAGGCCTTAATCCGGCCTCAAAACGTTTACACTAATCTCTGGTAGTGGTAAGCAGGCTTTCAACATAATGACTCAGCCTGAAGAAGTCTCTCTCATACTCTACTACTGTTTTTTCCCCTTGTTTCAAGCTCAAAAACTCTTACAACTTTATGTCAACATACGTGTCAGGGACCCATTTTTGTTGAAACTCCTTCAAAAAATTAGACCATGTGAGAATTATGGGGCCCACTAGACTGTGGGGGATAGTCTTCCACCTCTCATATGCATCCCCTTGTAGCAAGGAAACAGAGTATTCAAACTTACACTCTTCTGTACAATGCAACTTCTTAAATACTCTTTCCATCCTTTCAATCCACTGTTTAGCTTCTAGCGGATCTATAGTTCCCTTAAATTCAGTAGCCCTAAATTTCATCAATTTATCATATTGTCTAGCTGGAGGCTATGATTGCATTGCTGGTGCTTGGGTTTGGGCTTGTGTTGGCAGGTTGCCAGCTATTTGTTGAAACAGTGTAGCCATTTGCTAAGCAAACTGAGCAAAAAACTGTGGCATTGGAGGAGCTAGAGTGGCTGACACACTCACATTCTAGAGAGCTAGGGCTTCCCCCTGTGCCTCAGCTTCAACAAATTGCTCGACGAAATGATCTCCTTCTTCCATTCTGATTCAAAGAGATTATCTATTCCCTAACAACAAACACAAGGAGGATTATCTCTATTAGTTCACATTCATGATGTAAATGTATCATATATATCAATAAATGACATTGAGCAGTTGTACTAATCAAGAAAATAATTCAAATACATAGTTCAAAACTCATTCAAAACACAGCTCTGATACGACTAAAACATGTTACACCTTACCCCTTCGTAAGGCACAACATAATCCTGTAGTATACCTAATGAATTACCGAACTTCGCCTACCGATAACTCATTAAATACACTACAAGGGATTTTAAACAAATTCAATTCATTTTAAAATTTTAAAGTGATGTTAAAACATTATTAAATAGCCATTAGTTGGAATTTATGTTATAAACAAATATTTTGGTAAATTTGATTTTTTGCAAATTTTATAAAAATTTCGGCAGAGTGCCAGCTGTAATTTGAGAAAACAGTTCTTCAAAACCTGAAAAGAAATCACTTCCAATACAAATTTCTCAATCTCAACTTCAATACTCCCTAATTCAACACAATCTCAATACATCTTCATTATCCATCAATTCTCAATTCAACACAATTTAAAATAAACATCAATTACAAATTATACTGTACAACTGCTCAACTAGTACAAAAGATACATATGAATAAAAATATTTACATCAAACTAAATGATAAGAGTATAATTAATATACCCATACAAAAATCCTCAAACGGTGCTCCCCTATCATTGTAGTAACTCACTCTGCTGCTTTGTCCTTTCCCTTATCTACGACAGCAATAAAAAGCTATCGCCGAGCAAATACTCAGTGGTGCACAATAAAATTTTAAAATAGTTGAACATAAAAAGCATACATCAATCAAACTATTTTAAAACCTTTCACAATCACATTTCATGAAATTGATGTCAACTTTTACAATACCATTTTATCAAAATAAATTATAAATCACAGTGTTACCAATCAATACACAACTTAAGTTATGACACAAAATTTTAAATCAGTGTCGTGTTGTACACCACGACAAAGCAATCTCAACCCACTAATCAAAATCAATGAGGGAGGTGGCTGGTTAGCTAGCTATATGAGTACTCATCCAATCTCAACCTCAAACTGGCAAGCCAAAGAGAGAGGAACATAGTCTATCTCAACCCCATAAATGGAGAAGGAATACACTGATACTGTCATGCTAAGTGTGAATCAAAAACCAATTTAAAAATCATATTATTCAAACATTTCATGCAAACACTAAGCAATTTTCATTTCAAATTTCCATTTACAAAGTAGGCAATGCAACATTTCTCAAAGCTATAATAAGCATAAATTGTTCCAAAATATATTTAAATAAATTTTCTAATAGCAAATCAAAAGTGAAAAATTATTGTGCATGAACCTCTAATGAGTCACCTCTCTGCCTTGACTCACTTATTCCCTATCCTTTTCAGCATCTTTTTCTACTAAAATACACAATTTAAAGCATTTCAATATTCATTCAACTCATTTCTCATAATTGATTCAACAATTAAATTTATGCACACTAAATTTTCCTTATAAGTTTCCTCTAAGGGTTGAATTCTTTGTATGTGGAATGTTTATGGTTACTATTTATTTGACCAAATGGTCAAAATGTTAATTTTTTATACTAAATAGTTATAATAATTCTAATTATTCCCACATACCACATTTTGGGTTACATTTTTGTTGGCATTGATTGCCAAATTCAATTCAAAGTTTACTAGGAGGAATTACAATTTTTTTTTTTCAGTTTTGAGTCCCTTGACTCTACTGTTCCATTAGATCTTCTACAGTGCTAATTTGGCCAACTTCCCTTCATCAAAGTTGTTCCCTAATGTCTTAGCTTTGATTTCCTTTTCGAATCACTCCATTTGGAGTTTTGTAGCTCAAGTTATATTATTTCTAATGTGGCTCACCAGATTGGTAAAATCTAGAATTCTGGCCACAATTCTGGTTCTGGCAGATTTGAGGGACCAACTTTGGTTGGCAATTTAACTAGGTTATGGTCAGAATTTGAGTCTGTGTTCCCCGTGAAAGTTGTTCTACTATGTCTAAGCTTTCTATTGGTATAAAAATCAGGTCATTTGGACCTTTCTACAGCAAGTTATGACCATTTGAACAAGTACTGTTCATATGGTCAATTCTGTACAGTGGCAGGGTGTGTGATCCAGATTCAACCTAATTTTTCACCAACTTGTGGTCAGTTTTAGGGCAAGGTTTCTACTTGAAAATTGTTGCTTTGGGTCTTAATTTTAATCTACAATTGGCCTCACACCAATTGGAGCAACATAATCAGTTATACTCATTTGAATGGGTATGGGTCAAGCTACCAGAATTGACCCTTACACATACACCATTCAATTTTAGTTTCAATCATTCAATCACATTCCAATTCACACTAATTGACCAATTTAAGCCTCAATTAGGTCAATTTGCATCAATTCACCAAATCCCCAAAATTTTCTCCAAATTTCCCATTGGTTAAGAACCCTAATTCACCCATTAGCACAATTCACTAAATCAAAGTGTATAAAACATATTTACACATTCAATCAAGCTTGCCTACACCTTTAATTTCATCAAAATCCATCAAAACCCACTTCTCCCTAGAATGGCTGAAATTCATGGGATTTCTTATGTGCATGAATTTTTCAACTTTGAGTTAATTTCTAATTGTCTTACTTCATTTCCTCAATATACATCAATTTAAAATGTAGGGAGAAGGACTTACTTGATATTAAGCTTTTCTAACTTCTTGTTTCTTCAAGTTTTCTTCAAATTTTATCCTTCTAATCTTTCTCTTGAAGTTCAATTTGAAGTTTTCTATAAGTTTTATAAGGGATTGAGGGTGCAATTTAGGGTTTAGAAAGCTTGGGGTGAGCTTTCATGGAGGAAATGCAAAAGAATTGAGAGAGAGATGAGAGAGAGTGGACGGCAAGGCTAAGGGAAGAAGAATACTTAGTTTTGTCTTTTTAATTTTGATTGGTCATTTTAATTAAATAATTAACCCATCTTTTCAAATTTTAAAAATTAAACTTTATTGCATCATGCTTGTGCAATGTATGATGTCATAAAGCTTTTACTTTTTGAATTTTTCCTTTTCTTTTTCTTTTTCTTTCCCTCACCTCTTCTCTTTTAATCTAGTTTTCAATATCTTAATTTCCTACATGTCATTGGACATTTAGGGCAAAAGTCACCTCTAAGGGTGAATTGACCATTTTACCCCTTACCGGTCTGATCCATTTTCCCAGTAATAATTAATTGCTTCCAAAATTCTAGTTTAATTATTTGAACTGGTTCTTGGTTCTTTTCTGTAGTTTTCATAGTATCATTAGCTTCGCAATAATTCTTAGGCCTGGGGTGCCTTAGGGTCCTACTAAAAAATAGGGCAGCGACTGACCTCACAGTCACTTCCCATTTTGGTCACCCATCGCTATGGCCTCAGCTCATTTAACCCATTATGCCTTGTTTTCTTCATTTCTACTTTACCTTCATGTAATTGCTTTTAATTTTTGTTTATGAATTTTCTATATGACTTAATTATGGTTCTAAGCCTCTTAACTGTCCGAACCGACACTTGCCACCGGAACAGTAAAATGTATAGAACTAGTGCATGTAGGGGTGTTACATATACCTTGCCTATTTATTTGAGGACATAATTCTAACCACAAAAAGTTCAATGTCATAGGTTTCATTTATTGAAAGTTAAATGGAAGTCTTAAGATAAATGGATTGCTGGGTGACTTTTGACTCTTTATTGAATGTTATCTTTTATGTTTGTCTTCCTCTCATTTTTCTTAATGGATTTTTCACGTTATTTATCATATGAATCTTTCTTATTAATAATTGTTGTGTTGTGGTTTTCAATTTTATAATGAGGGTTATATTGTGCTCAAACCTTGGGTTTTTGTGCAATGGTCGGAAATGACTATAATTAAAGAAGAGTGAGCTTTTCTATTTTTAATGATCTGGAAATGACACATATTCTACCTTCAGAATTTCTTATTGCTTATTGCTATGTTATTTATGTAGATACATATTAATGCGATAGCCTTCTCACATATTCATAATCCTCTCCCAAATTTGGAACATGGAGAGTATCCAACTGCTTTTCCATAATTTTACATTAAACTTGCTAATAATGAAAAAAATCTTAAGTATTATACAGAGGAGAAAGGTCTTGTAACAAATATTGATAAAATTGGTAATTTTCCTGTAATTAGCAAGAAAAAGAATCATGAAAAAATGATTTGTGATCCAATCTTTTACTTTGAGGTTATGTTTTTCGCTATCGTTTGTATTATTTTTAGCTCTTATTATTTTTTCAATTCAAACCTAGCATCGGGAATGGGTAATTGGATGCATGGCTTACCTTTGATAAAATTTTATGTGGTCTATGTCCTTTTGTTTCTTTCAGGATGAATCTACTCTAATATAGTTATCAAGAAAAGAGAAGAGCATCTTAAACTAAATCTTATCTCCAAAATTATATCTGGATAGCATACTACAAGTTTATTTATATTGAAATTTTTCATAGCTTTACATGCTGCAGACAAACTATTATTTAGGTATTTATCATCCTCATTAATTGTTAGTGTAAGTTGGCTTCTTATTTTAAGCAATGGGATTGCTACTTTGCACTTTATATAGTGGAAGGTTATGTTTGTGTAAGCAAAGTTGCAATGAAATTTTTGTGTGTTAAGAAAAGACAATTAGAAAATACTTTAGGCATGTTATTTTATCAAGCATAATTGCCTTTGAAACTTTTAATTTATGCTTAATTCAACTAGTTAGTTGGCCTCACGTGTGATCATATAAAGAGAAGTTGGCTTGTTTGCTTAGATTGATGTTGATTAGCTATTCCAAACTCACAACTAAGGTTATTGGCTTATAGTTTCTCTATAAATAGAGATTAACTTGGCTACTTCATTTATTGTTGTTCTTTTACTTTATTTAAAGTTTCAGTTTCTTCTCGATTTTCATTGCTTTGTCCCTTAGTTTTTTTTTTTTTTTTTTTTCATTCTTATATCTTAAATTATGTTAGTTCTTTAGTTATTTTTTACTTGATAGAATCTTTTTTTTTTTTTTTTGCTTGCTTTGACGCTCCAAGTGTTGCTTCAAGCAAAAATTATTAATTTTGCTAATATCGTCTTCCACATGCTCCCTTTTTTTGAGGTTAGACTAGAAGCCTTTAGGAGGTTAATTAAAGGGGCCTCATCAATTGAAATGTCTCAAATTAGAGATTGATTATTGGAGGTCTATCAATTTCACTTTATTATGCTAATATCTTAGTATTAATGTTTCATAAATTGATGTTTCACAACTCAATTTGAGGGCCATTATGTTACAGATTTTGACCTTGATTAATGTCTTGCTTTTTTAGCTAAATTACATATTTAGTGATGAGTGTGAAATAATCTTTATGGTATGTAATTTGTTAGCAATTTATGTTTATTAAAGAGTCCAAATTTTATCCTTTCATTATGGTTCCTCTAATAAATAAATGGATGATGAAAATGGAAAACTAAAATAAAAAAAGAATATATGTTTATACATTTGAATTTTTTTATTTAAGTCTCCTTAGCATAGTGCGGGTGATCATCTAGTATACATAGAAACTTAGTAACCAAATTGCCTTCGGAAAGAAAATCGGTAAATATGAGTTGTGATATAAAATAATTTTATTTGAATTGTAGAAAGATATAAACATAAATTGGTAGATAATGATAGAAAATAATTGGAGGAGATGTATGTGAAAGGAAATGAAACAACATAGAAGAAGAGAATGTGAATTCCACGAGGAGAAAAAGCAATCTTGGAAAGGTAAAAGTCCTAGCAATTATTTTTTTTTTGTCAAACAATGTTAGTATTTGCCTTAATATGAATTTTGAATTTTAGATTCTTGAGATAAAAATAGACAAGATTTTGGGAGTTTTATTTTGATGAATTAAGGGTTATTGATTTAATAAAAAAAATTTCTTTTTTTTTTTAATAGGACATTGGAGAGTAAGGACTCAAACTTAATTTTACTAAGTGAGTGATATGCCTTTAACCACTAAATAAGTTAGGCTAAATCAATTAAAAAATTAGTTTAAAAGGCTAGAATAATAAATTGATTTGTGAATATACTATGAGTTGTTTTTCTAAAGTCCATTTTTATAAGCATAATTTGAGCGAAATTTTCAATATTGATATTTGAAGTTTTAGTATGATTATCCTATACAATTGGAAAGCTAGTTAATTTATTTAATCTAATATATATAAAGTAGGATAAACTCTTCTAAGAACTTGCCACGTGGCACTTTAAGGAGCGAGCTTGCCATATGGCATTAAAAGTAGTAATTTTTTTTTTTATCTATATATATCTATCTAGAGGTGGCTAAAATTTTTTAAGAGCTTGCCATGTAGCACTTTAAGGAGAGAACTTGACATGTGACGTTAGAAGAGGTAATTTTTCATTAAATTTTCTCTATTTATTATTAATTAATTATTCAATTGCTTTCAATTATAATTAAGTTATTTAATTCTCCAATGCATATATAAAATAATATAGATTAGTAGTAGAAATTGCTAATATTATTTAAAGGAGAAAGCTTAAGGGATCAAGTTCATCCACATTTAATATGGATCAATAGGGTCATTTGTGTAATTTCATTCATTAAAAATTTGTACATTTATAGTATTACCCTTGTAAAGATTTTTGAGCAAAATTTGAATTTTAAATTACAAATTCTCTCGCATCCATTAATCATTACAAGTTTTAAGAGTTAAATTACTACTTTTCATGCACATGCTAATTAATTTATGTCTGCCACTTTAATTTTTATTTACTTCTACATCATTTCTTCTTCTTCTATATTTCATCTACTCCTTTCCTATACTCCCTTCTCTATTTTTATTGAAGAACATCTTCATTTGTTCTTCAAAAACATCTCCATCATCATTCCTTCTGTATGCCATCATTTTATACATGTCTCTATCTCCAAGAAGAACATCTTCATCTTTGCTTCTTGCCCAACATTTACATGAAATAAGCCTCCTTTCTATCTTCATCTTTAATTTTTCACTTTCCTTAATCTTCTTTTTCCACTCCATCTATTTCCATTAGTTATTTTTGGAGTTGCTATCATCTTCAAATAAGATAATATCATTTCTTTGAATCCGCTTGTTTCTATTATTTTTCATTTTTGAACATACTATGGGTAAAGGAAGGATAATACAAAAGTATTACATTGTTTTTGAATGTGCTAATCCTGGAATATACACTTCATAGCATGAGTGTGCACCTAACGTTATTAAAGTTAGCATGAGTTTATACAAATCTTTTGAACAAAAGCAGAGGCTATTGAAGCTTATAACTATTATTTTGAGTCAAAGAGAAATACAAGTTTATCTTCAGGTGGAGAAACATCATCATATAATATCCTTACATCAACATCAAATATAGATGTTACAAAAGAAAAGAATGCTTATGATAATTCAAATGTCAATCAATTGATGGTTGCTCTATTTGTTGGGATGTATATTGGTTTGTGTTCATCAAAGAAATATTAAATATCAGATAATATTGTTTTCTTACATTTTTTGTCTATCAATTATTTAATAATTGAATTACAATGTCAACAAATGAAATTAAATTAACTATAAAAAAAAGTTTTATTTGCTAAAAAAAGATAACATGACAATATAAAAAACTTAAAAAGAAAAGGGAATTACGGTGATGTTGGGTTAAGAATTCTAATATGGATTGACAAAAGATATGCTTAATTGTTAAAACTTATATAATGGCACAAGTTCGAAAATGGATTGTCTTGTATTATAATTTAACAAGAAATTACTTATAATAGATATTATTTATATTTTTTATAGTATTGTATGCTAGATTGTCTCCTTTTGTTTGGTTAATAGGAAAAAAAAAAGGCCCTAACATGATTCTAAGATATATTGTATAAGTTTCTAATATGCATAGATGTTATTGTGTTATAATCTTGTAACCTCATCTAATTTTTACTTTATTATTATACTTTATACTATATATTGTATTTGACTAAAATACAGACTTAAGTGATCAATATAAGAAACTATAACAATATAAGATTAATATAACAAACAGTAATATAATAAGATTAATATAAATTATTGTAAAATGTACAAAATTTGACTTCAAAACCACAACAACTAAGTGAGATGGAATATCCTCCATCCACACTATATTGTTCTTATAATTTTAAAAAAAAAAATCTAATTTCTAATTTTTCCTTTTGATTGTGATGTAAAAGAGGACATATTCTGGTTCATTTGCAGTTATGATGAATTCCATTGCATCACTTTTCTTCAAGTTGTGGACTTTTAGGAATTGTATCAATCCATTTTCAATCCTTCCTTTCTTTATCACTCCATTGTCATTGTTCCTTGGCACGTACTCACACCTCGAATATGTTTGTTTTTCAGTTCTGTAAACATATAGTTACTTCCTCACAGATCCAAAATGATTTCCAGCAAACTCAATGGGTATGTTCTATTAAATAATAGGAAGAAGAACAAATATGAGCAAAAATAGAAAATATTTATAAATCAGTTTATAAAATCAACAATGTTAATTCATTATATAAAGTATATTAAAGATTTACTAATCAATTTGTATTTGTAGTCATTTTTGTTTAGCTCATAAATAAATCTTGGATCTTCTAGCTTTGGTGGAGTCACATACAAATGTACTAAAAAAGAGTACAAATTTGTATTGTTAGAATATATAAGCTTAACTAATCTTATAAAGAAAAACAAAAGACAAAACACTTGAAATGGATAAAATTTTAACAACACTTAACTGATAAGATACTCATTCTCACTATTAGCCTCACTTGCATCCTCACTATCATCTTCATTGTCTTCATCACTATTTTCTTCAATGTCTTCCTCAATATCTTCCTCAATGCCTTCTTCATTATCTTCTACATACAACTCATTCGAATTAGAGATTTCAATTACATCATTTTGTGTTGCCGCACCAACTACCTTGAGGGGATGAGGTCGAGCATTACACTTAAGTTCTAATCCATTTCTCATGAATACATAAACATGTATAATTTCAATTAAAACTACCTTGAAACTCAAAATCGACATATATTTTACATCATACCAGGCTAACATGTAACTAATGCCTTTGTCAAAAAAATACAGAGGTGTAGATTCATTAGGGGATTATTCTATTGTGACTCTTACTCTCTATGCATGTTTTTCTTTGCCTTGCACATATAAAATGACTAACTCTACTAATGGCTTGCCTAATTTTGAATAATGTGTGTACGGACTTTCTATAATGACAAATCCAAAAATAAAATGATATATAAGTATATTACAGTATTTAAAATGCAATCATGACTTGAAAATATTAAAGATTAAACAATTAAATGCACAAAAAAATACAAACTTGGAGAAAAAAATCAATATTTTAACACAGATTGATCACAGATTTGGACAAAAAAAAAAAACTAATAAACTTTAAACAAGCATCATAATATTTAATCTAAACCATCAAAATGATCTTATTTTTTTTAATTGAATAAATAAAATTCATAATATAAAATCCTACATTTTTATATTAGATATTTTGGTTTAACATGCAATCTTTTATTAAGGTCTATATTTGTTGTATGAATTAAGGGGAAAGAAAAGAATGGGTTTTAGGAGAAGAAAAGCAGATGAATGGGTAAAAATTTGTTCACACCATTTTCAAATCTACAGGAATAACTCTGTGGTAAAAGTCAAACCTCTTATAAATCATTATAATAGTCATCCAACTATAATAGACTCTGCAAGAAAAGATAAATGGGTATGGGATAAGAAGATATGGAAGACAAATTTTCTTTTTTGAGAAGAAGAGTATATTTGTTAGGGAGAAGAAGCCTTTTAAGTGTTAAAGAGTATTATATTGTTTTTGGGAGAAAAGAGAACGTGCAAATATGGAAAATAAATATTGAGTTTTTATGCTCTAAAAAAATTGAAATAGATTGGTTATAGTTGGGTGTAAAATAGGCTAGTTTAGAATTGGCGCTTTTCATTTCACTAGGTTCAATATAGTATTATGGAAAAACGACATCGTTTAGCTAAGTGGAATTAATTCATTCCATTTCAAAAACAATAAAGGATTTTATAAGCTTTTTGAGGTGTTTCTCCAACACTAATTATGCCTAGTATTCGGGAGAAAAAAAGTGTTCCACTTTTTTAATTTGTGCATGAGTAATTTATAGGTTTCAGCTGCATGAAAATGATAGAAATATAGTAGTGTCTCACACTAAATTTTTTATTCTTAGATGAGTGAAATTTTTTTTAATGTGTATTTTTTTCACATTATTTATTTATAATTATTTGCCTACAATATACAATTATTTTATTTTTAATATGATTTTATGTGAAATTTTTTTATATTATACACTATTAAATATTTAAAATAAAAAAGAGTTATTATAAACATAAATTAACAATATCACTGTTTCATTTAAACATGCAACCAAAAAGATAATACAGTGATTAAACAAAATAAAAATCAAGCATCTTATAACATATTTGACCATATTAGATGCTTTAAAAAAAAACCTACATAAAAAAGATCTTCCCTTCCATAGAAATAAATGCAATTTATCACATTTTCATAAGAAGTATCCGAAATTTGCACTTCCTCAATTTTCCTTGCAGCCTCTTTCTTTTCCATTTCAATAAATTGCATCATCATTTCATACACATTAATGAGAGGAAAATCTTGCAACATGATGACCTTAATTTCATCTTCCTTATGTGCCTTCATTATTCTCTTCATTAGCTGCTTAATTTCTTCCTTTAAATCAACAAGTTGACTTCTAGTTAGTTGATACATAATCTTTAAAGTAGCCAATGAAGGTGGTATAATCCATTTACCATCATTTTTCTTCATTGGAGTGGTTGCCATTGCAGCAAAAATGGGAGTTGGAAGAAAAAAAGACTTGAAAAAAAAAGAGTAAAAAACAATCTTTTGATAGCAAAGAGTGATCTTGTTTATGTTGCTTAACATCTATTTATAGAGATGGATGACATGCATGCCATTATGAATGATACAATAATTTATTTTGCCTTAATTAAATTTGTTTGTCTAAATAAAAAGAGTTTAAGAGTTCCAAGAAATATTATCATGATTACTATATTGAACTATAATTGGTTATATGCAATGACACAATGAATTGACTAAACTTTTTATTGCCATAATATTATTTTTATTTATCAATAAATTTGGATGAGAATATTTAATGTCAAAAGAATTTACTGTATTCTAATATTGTATGATCTAATATGTTAATACTTGTAATATTCATGAGATAATGCTATGACATAAACTTATAACCTTAACTAATTCTTTCTTTATTATTTTACTTAATAGATTATATTATCCAATTTGTTATGTTGATGAACTCATTTTTTGGAATTTATTTTACTTTTTTTTTTTAAATAGAGCTATATCATTACTCAAAGGGAAGATAATAATCAATTTAAGTACAAGTAAAAACAGCTTGAGGAACCTCCTCAATCTAAAATCATTCATTTGGAGATAAAGAAGATAGCATAAAATATGTTCATGAGTTAACTGTAACATAATTATTTTGAATATGATAAACATTGCACACAATGTCAAATATTTTTAAAGTTAATTACTCCATGATATATATATATATATATTGTTTGATTCATTTAAATAAAAAAATCACGTGTTCTAATGTGGCCTTCTGATGGTTATGCGAAGGATGATATATGTTAGTTCATTTGAAGTCATGATGAACTCAACTGCATCAGTTTTCTTCAATTTGTGGATAGTGAAAGACTAGATGTATCCTTTTTCAATCCTTCTTTTCTTCATCACTCTTGCATTGTTCTTTGGAACATACTCACACCTCTAATACATTTGATTCACACTGCTATAAACATACAGCGTCTTCCTCACTACTCCAAGATGATTTCTTGCAAACTTAATATGTATGTTCTGTTGAACAACATACACAAAAATAAAATATGATCAGAAATGGAAAATATTTATAAATCATGATATAAGATCTATAATGACTCAACATACAAAGTGTATTAAAGATTTACTAACCACTTTGTACTTGTAGTCGTTCTTGTTCAACTCATAAACAAATCTTCGATCCTCTAGCTTTGGTGAAAGATGCACTAAAAAATAGAGAATAAATTTGCATTGTTAGAAAATGTACACTTAATTATTATTTTAGGGGAAAGAAACCTTAAAATGCCACTTTCTAATAGCAACACTTAACTATTAAGATGCTCATCATCGCTATCTTCTTGACTATCTTCCTCACTAACTTCCATGTAGCCTTCATCATTAGACAGTTCTATGACATCATGTTGAGTTTGAGTAACACCAACATTATCAAGTGGAGGTGGTAGATCTTTACACATAGTCATCAACTCATTTTTCATGAATATATAGACTATTAGATTTATGATCCAAAATCCTAGTTGATTTAGAAGACCTTTTCCTAATTTGAGTGGGAGAAATATTCCTCAATAAGATAAAGAAATATTTCCTATATGGAGTAAAACTCTTATTTTAGTATTATTCCTAACTTGAGTGGGACTCCTAATCAGATTAGGATTGAGAGAATTAACACTATAAATAGGAGAATGATAGAAAAGGTTATTTAGCTTTCAACTTATGGAGTGAGGTTGTCGCCCATTGTAGACAGGGGCTTTGCCAATTGCTGAGGATTTGGCTTTGCCCATTGATGAAGGGTGCTTGCCCATTACAATAGAGAGAGGCTTTAGCCTAAGGTGGAGTAAGGACATAAAATTCAAGAAGAAGGGATTCTTATCCACTGGTGAGAGGGCTCTTGCCCATATAGTTGAAAGCACCCTTTGTGGTGCAGTATTGTAATAGTAAATATATTGAGTTATGTCTAAAGGAGATTGAGAGGGACTAACAAATATATTTACTATGAGCAGTTATATAGTATGGGTTCTCTTGGGTGTAATTGGGTTTATAAGTAGTATAGCTTTGAACTTGTAATGATGATTTATTATTGTTGATAGTAGAAGATGGCATACTCATGGATGTAGCCCTATGTTGAGAGAGTGAACCATGTAAATATTGTTGTTTTGTGTGTTTGCTTTATTTCTTTGTAGTTTACACGCTTCCGTGGTGTACAATATAAACATTCATTTTTTTCACTTGAAACTCAACATCCACAGAGCTTTCACATTATACCACTCACACATGTCCATAATGCCTTCATCAAGAAAATACACAAGTTCACATTCATAAGATTTTTGTTTTGGTGTCACATTCACTCTCCATACATGTTCTTGTTTACCTTGCACATATAAAATGACACAATCTGCTAATGGTTGTCCTAATTTTTGAATCATTCATTTAGGGACTCTCTGTGCAAACAAATAGAAATATAAAATCAATATCAATATGTGATAATTAATAACTTGCAATCAAGATTTGTAAAAAGTGAAGATGGAGAAAATACAATTTCACATACTAATAGAAAATAGCTAAGCTAAGTAGTTAAAACTAGTTGATTAAAACTAAAACTAATTAACTAGAACAGAGAAAAAAAAACAAGCTAAGATTACACAAACAACTAATAAAAGCCCATATTAAATCAATGAAACCATCCTTTTTAACTCGTCAATGAAACCAAAATAGAGAAAAAAAAAACAAGCTAAAATTACACATACAACCAATATAAATCGATGTTAAAATTGACAAAACCATCCTTTTTAACTCATCAATGAAATCAAAATAGAGGAAAAAAAAAGTTAAAATTACATATAGAGCCTATATAAGGCCATATTAAATCGACAAAACCATCCTTTTTTGTAACACCCTAGGCAAATCCCACATCGACAAAACACGGGAGAGATGCTGGGTTTATAAGTTGATGTGAGGGCTTGCGAAAAATATCACTAGTGGGTCGGGCCATTAGTGATATTGTTCGCTCAAGCCCTCACGGTTTTAAACGCGTCACTAGGGGTTACGAACCATCAACTTATAAACCCATCTCTCCGTGTTTTGTCGATGTGATTTGCCTAGGTATTACAATCCACCCCCTTATGGGACTCAGGTTTGCCCCACCATCGTTCAAGGTTGCACGCAGAGTGGCTATGATACCACAAATGTAATGGCCCGGCCCACTAGTGATATTGTTCGCTCTGGGCCGAAGCCCTCACGGTTTTAAAACGCGTCACTAGCGGTTACGAACCATCAACTTATAAACCCAGCATCTCTCCCGTGTTTTGTCGATGTGGGATTTGCCTAGGGTGTTACAATCCACCCCCCTTATGGGACTCAGCGTCCTCCCTGAGGTTTGCCCCACCATCGCTCAAGGTTGCACGCGGAGTGGCTCTGATACCACAAATGTAATGGCCCGGCCCACTAGTGATATTGTCCGCTCTAGGCCAAAGCCCTCACGGTTTTAAAATGCATCACTAGGGGTTACGAACTACCAACTTATAAACCCAGCATCTCTCCCGTGTTTTGTCGATGTGGGATTTGCCTAAGGTGTTACAATCCACCCCCCTTATGGGACTCAGCGTCCTCGCTGAGGTTTGCCCCACCATCGTTCAAGGTTGCACGCGGAGCGGCTCTGATACCACAAATGTAATGGCCCGGCCCACTAGTGATATTGTTCGCTCTGGGCCGAAGCCCTCACGGTTTTAAAATGCGTCACTAGGGGTTACGAACCATCAACTTATAAACCCAGCATCTCTCCCGTGTTTTGTCGATGTGGGATTTGCCTAGGGTGTTACATTTTTAACTTGTCAATGAAACCAAAATAGAGAAAAAAGAACAAACTAAAATTACACAATCAGTGCTGTGATAACAAAGCCACACACCCATTTTAATACCACAAACCCAAATACAACACCCTAAGAACAAAGAAACCGTAGGGATTCACACAACAATCTAAAACACCTACGCAAAAAATAGAACACGAAAAGGAAAACAACCATGCGCCCATCATGCAAATTGAAAACTAAAAATAGCACTGCAATTAGGTGAAATCTGAAAATTAAAAAAAAAAAAAAAAACCATGCCAAACCAAGACTAAAAAAAATACTTTTTTACCAGTTTTAGATGTCTAGGAATGTATCTGTGGTAAAAATCATGATCTCTAAAAGTATTCATCGTCTTCTCTCTAATGATGTCCACCTAGAAGAAATAATAGAAAGTAATTTTGATAGAGAATTGTTGTGGGAGTAGATGATGCATGTTTACATAGCAAAAGCAATTATCTTCTTTGATTTTTTTTTCCTTCTTCCAAAAGTTTGCTAAATATTCACTTCTTTTGAAACTAAATGAGTATGTGGTAGGTTTTAGGATGAGAGATATACACTTAGAAAATCAAAAGAAAATCTTGTTACAATTGAGTGCAAAATTGACTTAACCTATTGGTTGACCAATGAGATGTCAATCGTAATTCTAAATGAATCAAATTGTCATTGTTTATTTATTTGATTAGGTTCAACACTGCTAATGGAGAACGACATAATTTAAGTATAACAAATTATATACATTCCATTGCCAATAAAGAACAATATTTTATATATAATCGTAGGCATTAATCCTTTTGGTTAATGTAGATATCTATTTATATTAAAATTTTATAAATTAAAAATATAGTATTAAAAATTAAGTACTCCTCTTTTTTCTATTGATATATAAAATATTATATATCTTAGTATTTTAAATTTTTTAAAAATTAAAAGAAAGAAAATATTTATTTTTAATACTATTACTTATTTAATACGATTTACATATTTAGTAATAATCCATCAAATATGATTCTATATACTATACATGATATGAGCCTTTACCTATGATTTATATTACATGAGCCACACTCATCTATTAAATAGATTCTATATATATTATACACTATATGAGTCTTTACCTATTATTGATGTTACATATCATGGTAAAATATGCCACATAGTCATTAAATTAAAGTGACTCTATACATTAAACACTATATATGAGGCTAATTCTATATGATCTATATTGACATTACATGCCATAGTATATATGTGTTATCACACTATATGATGATTAAAGTGTGAAATATTATATAGGCACGTACTCTAATTAAAAATTGATTACATTTACTATTCACTATATGTTAATTATAGAATGATTAAATGTAACATTACATAGCTTATTTGGCAATACATAATATTAAGCTTATTCGGCAATATATAATATTAAGTTTAATATATAATATTACAAAATTAATTTGGTGGGCAAAATTTTGTTCAATATAGTTTTAAAATGTTAATATAATTAATAAGGTGGCTAAATTTTGGAAAATATAATTTAAACATGTTAAATTTTAATTATTTTAATTAATTAATATATTTAATTAATAAAATTGATTAAAACAGTGCAGTTTTGATAACTCAAAACATTTAAACATGAAATTTGGTTATAATTGATTAAAACGATGTAGTTTCTTAACCAATTAATCATGCTCCATATTTAACCAATTAACATGAACAGTTTTAAGAACAAATTAAAATTCACTATTTTCATCATTTTCTAAAATGAATAAGTGCATCCTGTTGTACTCTATTGAAGGATTATGAATCGATGGCAGCCAGTTTTGGTTTCGTCATTCACCTTTGCTTCCTCTGTAATTTTCTTTTATGGCCTTAACATAAATATGTCATTGATTCTATATTGAAGACACTGATAAAGCTCTGTGTAAATAAATCTTGAAGCAAAGTCATCTTCTCACATATCAGAGTTATATAGAAGGAATACTTGACAGGCATGTATATTTTATGATTTTGATATGTTTTCTGTGTGTGACTTTGGTGTTTTGAAATAATTTACATTCAGAGTCTTCTTATCATAATGCTAGATCTCCACAAAAAATAAGATTTTTTACTTTCTTTTTAACATGTGTGGTGTTCAGACACTTGTTATTTTCAAATCACTTTTTATTTCTTTGTTTTTTACATTCATACGTTTGTGAGAAAACATAAACGTAAGTATGGACAATAAGAAATTTTATAAGTTCACTTTTTATTGTTAAACAGAGGAAATGGGGTTTGATTGTCTTATCTGATATTAAAGAAGATAGTTAATATTATGTCATAAAAAGAAGTAGTCTTATTTTTCTTTTCAGGTTAATTACTTTCATTTTTATGCATAAAGTAGTTAACTATTTTTTGTATTTGGCACATTTGATGAAATATGTTCTCTCATGGGTTTACTGAACTTACAAAATAAGATGTTTGTATTTGGTAGATTTGGTTCAATGTGGGATATATTCAATATTAAAGTAATAGAGGATATCTGTGAACAATTGATCATTATGAGTTATGATTTATATTTTTTACTTATATCTATTATTACAATGATAGAGATATATATAATAAGCTTCCTTCTTTTTTTTGTTTTAAGGAAATACCATTTTATATGTTCTTACGGAGTACAATAAAAAACGAAGCAACTTTTCAATTGCGTATACCAAATTTGAGAAATTTGGAAGGTCTTTATAATTGAAGGGGAAGATACTACATATATGATGGATAGGGTGTGAGAGTTTTTAGTTCATTTCTAGGTTGGATTAGATTTTGAAATTGAATTCAAATTTCTTGGCCTAAATGAAGTTTTTAATAATTTTTGTATTTTCATACATTAATTGTAATTATTATTTTAATGCAAACATACCAGGAATCAACTTACCTCTATGCACTTGGACATTTGCATTTGTTTGTAAGACTTATGACTGAAAATATAAAGTGGCAGTTATTTACAAACTCTCTATTAAATGAAATTATTGTATGATTTAAGTTATTTATTGAAGTTTTCTCAGTTTATTTATTTCTTGTGGATTTTACAGTACATTCTAGTTTATGAAGCACTGAGTCTTCTTGGCACAAGAAATTGCACAATCACCCTTAAACATGAGTCTGCAAGTGAGTTTCAATAAGAGCAAATAGATATAATAAGTGGGTGACTAGGTTCGAGTGCAGATGGATGTCATTTGTTCAATGGTATGAATTAAGGAAAGGTGATGTGTGCACCTTCACTAGATCTGCAACATAGCTTATTACAATCTATTGTGCCTGTGAAGTGTCATGGTCAAGAAATTTGGACATGTTCTATGCTTTTGAAATAGATTGTAGCCCTAAATTACTGTTGGTTGTTTAAACATTAACAGCTTGAGGTTTTTCTTAATTTTTTTTATTTCATATTGTTAATTGACTAATATATCTCTGCTATTTATATAATGATTGGAATTGAAAAGCTCAAAACCCATATTTCATTATGCATTTGTAAAGTTTGTATACAAGGTAGGGAAACTACAACAAAACTAAAATAAGAAGTAGGATTGAATAAATATAATGAACATGCCTAACAAAATAATTTAATTTTGAAAGTAGCCATTCCTTGTTATGAAACTAGCTAGCTAAAAAATGAAACTAGCTAAGTATAAAATTTTATAAACATATAACTAAAAGTATGAAAACTAACAAAACACCATATTTCCCTCTACAATCATTATAAACTTTATATAAATAACTAAATAATTTTTTTGATGCTCAACTTCCATTTTTTTGAATTGCAATATTAAAATGACTTAAAGGCTGATCTAATTTTTGGCAGCTTGGCTAGAAAAAAAAAAAAACAAAAAAACTATTATTGACATTCAATGCAAGATTTCTTACACTAATATTTGGTACCTGTAAAGGTGAAATGAAGGAAAAAAATTTTATTGATATGTCTTTAAATTATTAAAAAAATTCTCTAAGTGAAATAAATATAAAAATGTATGACACATACTTTGTATTGAGAATCTTGAGTTGAAGCATTATTTGAAGCTTGTTCATGACTTCTGTCACAACCTTTGCCTCAACCACAACCACGAGCACCTCTATTAAGCCCTCTTTCAAATATAAACCTAAAATGACTACCTTGTGGACATCCTCAATTAGATGCAATAGTTGGATTTCTGACAATCATCATTTGAGTTTGTAAATCTCCATCACCGTCATTTAGAGCATTGCCATTTAGATTGTCATTTGCATCACTGAATCAATTATCCTAGTTGAAAAATAACTTCAGATTCTCTAGACATGCCTTCATAGGGTTAAGCCTGAAAATACTTTCCATGGCCACATTTGCAGCTTCATTAAAAATCTCGTCAATTTCCTTGAATTTTTTATATTCATCTGTCATATGAGGGTACCTGCATCACAAAACATCTGCCTGTGCCCATGGTAGACATTTTCCTCCATCTCCTGAACACGTATCTTTCATGAATTTGCCTTCTATCTTTAAGGGTAATTACCTTTAATGTATACGCATAGTATGCCTTTTGATTCAAATTTTCTGCAATTGTATTTGAACACAAAGCCTTCTTCATTATAAAGAATAGTATAAACATGTTCCTACATATAATAGTTATTTATCAAACTTCTTCCATAATTTATGCTATTCAAACCCTAGCTCCACAAATTCTTCATCACCTTCATTAACATCTTCACCTGCAGTAGGTTGATACACATGGCAATACCAAATTTGCTTGATCACATTCTGAACCTATTTAAACATGCTAGTAGTGTAGGCCTCTTGAAATTGTCTCTCCCATTTAAAATCTGAAATGTAATTCACAACTGTACTTTTAGATATGAAATTAGCAAAAAACTCTTTTTCAACCTTATCTCGTAATGCAATCTTGTACAGCTTAACAAATTACTTTAAAGTGCTCATGGAGTTAACATAACCATCAAAGTAAGCATGCATACCCTCACTTCTTTGAGTTGATAGCATTCTAGACTAAAAGATGTGGTTAACATAAACTAGAACCCAAAACTGTCTTTTATTGTATAGCTTTAACAACCATTCATTATCTTCCAAATTGTACTTCATGAGAAATTCATGCCATTTTCTCTCAAACAATGCAGGACTTAGGCTGTAATATACGAGTGCAATAAACGCCTCCCTTGCCTTGTTATACTCTTAAAGACCCTTCAGCTTTTCAGGAACCTCACAGAGTATATAAAACCTGTGGGTTATAATAAGCATGACTTCCTTTATAACCCTTTTCATGGTTTCACATTGATTTGTCATGATTGCATTTAGAGCATGACCACCCATTGCCACAAGCCACATACTAAATCCATTTAAAAGTCTTAGCGTCATCATGAGAAATAAGTGCACTACTTAATATAATCGATTGGCCATGATGATTAACTCCAATAATGCTTACAAATGGCATTCTATAATTATTAACGAGGTATGTTGTATCAACACTTACAACATAACAAAACTCTTCATAAGTAACAATGCTCTAAGGATGTACCGAAAACACAATAGTAAGCCTCTGATCCTCATTGGTATCAATCATATGAAACAAAAAATTTGCATTTTGTCGTTTCATTCTTAAAAACATCTTATTTATGTAATCAACATCTCTATTGCCAAGCTTCAGCCTTCTTGTTTTGTCAATAAAATTGCGATAATCCCTTAGGAGATAACTTAACTTCTCAGGACCCCTATCTTGCACTTCCAAGACTCTAACACTTTTTCTTAGTATTATTCTAGCAATGTCATATGCTTTAAGCCTTCTTTTTATGGTTGAAGTTAAACTCCTATGTGCCCGCATGAACCTAGACATATTAGGGTCCAACTCATGGTTATGTTGGGTCTACAATTTTGTCACTTGCTAATAACTATTGCTTCTTAAAATTGTCCTTAGGCATGCAGGGTAATTTATTCTCTTTGATGTAGATTTTGCATAAGACTTTCTTCCCTGTCACAGCTGATTGTTTGATATTTATGCACATTCCCATTGCCTTTGAAGCCAACTTCTTAGCCATACTAAAGCCTCTCTTCTTAGCATAAGAAAGGTAGCCATCAAATAGAATGTCAATACTGGCATAATACATGCCAACATTTGGAGCTCGATCACAGCCTGCTAACTCAATTTGTTGATTCTCATCATAAATTATAGAAATCTGGTTGCCATTGCCATTACTAGCTTCACCTACATGAGATTCCTATGCTGCTTCATTTTGTTTAGAATCTTCTTCTGTTATCTCAGTTTGATCTCCATTTTCATATTGACCATAGCTTAACTCATCTCTATTTGCACCTTCATTTACGCTTTGGCTTTGGCTTCGTCTAAAAATATAGACAAGAACATGTCCAACTACACTACTATTGCTCGGGCCCTTTCTTGTTGTTCATTTGGCCAATTTCATCCTCATGCCTACTCCTATTATTGTGGCCGGATTGATCAAAAGATACACCGTTTGATTCTTCCATTTGCGGAAGATGGAGAAAACGTGTAGAAGGAGAGAAGAGGGTTTGCAAAGGTGTATTTTCTTCAATGTGTGTAAAGAAAATATGTGTAGAGAATTTTTTTTTTTTTTGTCTTGAAAATGAAAACATAATTTATTATTTTTTTTGCTAAAAAAAAAGAATGTAGTTGGAGGGAAATTATTAAAGAGGGAAGAGGGTAACATGAAGGGAAATTTTACCTCCAAAATCATCAAGAGTAAATAGGACACTTTATGTTGCTAAAAACCATTTGATCCTCATGATCTTAATTAATTTAATCCATAATTTTTTTTTTGTCAAACTTGAATTTGAGGAATACATCATGTTAAGCACGACTTCTGATATTTTTCGTAGGGGGTAACATCAGGCCACACATAGCACTCCACAATGCAATCATAATAACAGGTGAGGTCTACTTCTTGCTACACATTCATATGATCCCATTTAAATAGCGAACGCATAGCTTCTCCAACTATAAACCATACACACATCACAACCTGAAATAAGAATTGCTTTGTTGATTTTGCTTGTTGACATTTTTTTTTGTTTTGTTTTCCTTGCTCTATAAAACATATATATATATATATATTGAACAAAATTACTCAACATTGAACCTTATAAAAACCCCGTGCCCTTGTATCAATGTTGAGCAATTTTGTTCAATTTTATTATCAACCAAATGGGCCTGTTTTTTTTTTCTCAAAATAATCTAATTTTGTGAGAGGCAAATTGATATTTAAATCTTTTGTGTGTGTGTGTGTGTGTATATATATATATATATATATATATATTAACTTTTAGAATTTATTAAATCAATATATTTGAGATTTGAAGCACATGTTCGTTGTACGTTCATTAAATAATTTATTATTTATTTTATTTTATGTTTAGAATTGTTTTAATTAAAATTGTTGTGAAAAATCACACTCACACAAAATAAAGAATACAAAATTTAATGTGGTTCGGCGTAAGCCTACTCCACTAAACAAATTCACTATCAAGAAAAAATAATTACAACCACTAATTATTTTTCTTACCCTTAAAATCACTTAAACAAAACTCATGAAATTCAACATACCCCTCCACTTTGTAGGTTCTCTGCACTAATTTCCATATAATAGCGAACCAACTATTCATATATATAGGCCACTAAAACCTAACCCTTTTAGGACTCTAATTATTAAACTTCATAATTTAAATTCTACTAAACTTCCTAAACTAATTATACTTTCTAATTCCAATTGGACTTGGACTCTAACAATCTCCACCTCCAAGTCCAATGGAATTAGTCTTCACAATTTCTGCAATAGTCAATTTTCTCTTGGGTACTTCCTTGCACTCTTGATTGTTGATGTTGCCTCTTGCTTCCACTTGTATTCTTTCAATCAATGTGCTTCCTTCCAATTTATAGAGATTATTTGTACCAATCTTCTCACCCTTCATGATCACAAGAGCACCTCGGCTAGCTCTCATGACTCCACCATGAATCGAACACCCATAACCTAAAGAATCTAATTTACCCAAGGAAATTAAGTTCCTTTCAAATTTAGGAACATATCTTACTTCATCGAACACTTTTACCTGATCACCATGCAGCTTGATCTTCACTCTTCCAATACCTTCAACTTCCATCTTGTTCCTATTGGCTAGCTTCACTTTTTCTCCTTTCTTTTCTTTAATCACATAAAACCACTCCTTTGAGCAAATATGGAATGGACAAGCAGAATCCATTAACCACTCATATTGTAATGGATCTTTTGCCTTTTCCTTATCATCATCCACATTCAAATATTCACTATCAATACCATCATCTATTGCAATTGCAGAAGTTCTTTCTTTTTCTTTTTCGCAACTCCTTTTGAATTATTTAAACTCTACAAGATCTTTCATCATCTTCATATAATGGTATTGAATGTGGCCCTTCTCATGACAGTAGTAGCATTCTCTATCTTCATGGTCTACTCGTGGTCTCAAACTCAATCTACTATTCCTTCTCCAATTGTTTCCATGTGAATTGCTTCTACCACGATTAGAACCAGCAACAAAAGCTCCACCTTCATTGCTACTAGCTATCTTCTTGAACTTCTCATCATCCAAGATAACTATGGTAACCTCCTCCACCTTCAAAGTCTCCTTCCCAACTGTTAAAGCTATCACCAAGCTTTTATAAGAGTGTGGGAGAGAGGTTAAAAGCAAGAGGGCTTTATCTTCTTCATCAATCTTCACACCAATACTAGCCAATTGGGAAATTAATTTATTAAAAATATTAAGGTGATCTCTCATATCAGTACCTTCATCCATTCTGAGTTAGTATAACTCTTTCTTCAAGTACAGGCGATTTGTGAGTGATTTTGACATGTACAGGTTCTCCAATTTCTTCCATAAAACAACTAGCGAAGTCTCCTCCAGGACATTGTACTTCACATCTGTGGCTAACGTTAATCTAATCGTACTCACAGCCCTTTGTTGAAGCTCCTTCCAATCATCATCTTTCATGGTCGCCGGTTGCTTCTCGTTCAATGCTTTGATTAATCCTTGTTGCACAAGGACATCCTTCATCGTGCCTTGCCATAAACTGAAATTATTTTTTCCATCGAATGACTCCACCTCAAATTTTGTGCTCGCTCTCTTTGACATCTCAAACCACAGGTTTGATACCACTTGTTGTGAAAAACTACACCCACACAAAATAAAAAATACAAAATTTAACGTGATTTGGCATAAGCCTACTCCACTAAACAAATTCACTATCAAGAAAAAATAATTACAACTACTAATTATTTTTCTCACCCTCAAAATCACTCAAACAAAACTCACGGAATTCAAACACTCCTCCACTTTGTGGGCTCTCTGCAATACATTCCATATAATGGCCAACCAACTATTCATATATATACGCCACTAAAACCTAGTCCTTTTAGGACTCTAATTATTAAACTTCATAATTTAAATTCTACTAAACTTCCTAAACTAATTATACTTCCTAATTCTAATTGGACTTGGACTCTAACAAAAAAATTGCTTTTAATATTAATTTCATTAATTTATATATAAAAATATTTATTAATTTGAAAATTATTATATCCTTAATTAGATTATATTTTTTGAAATATGATATTTTATAAATAATCTAATTATTTAATTATTATATAATATTAATTTAATTATCAACTTAAATACAATAAAATAAAATATAATATATAAAAAAGAATAAATAATCAATATATTTAAACTTGGAGTTAAAAAAATTTTAAGATAGTAAGGATTCGAATTCGAGTCTTAATAAAAAAATCTAAATAAATGAAGACGTTATATAAAAGTTAAAATGATTACATGTAAATTAGCTCATATTATATTTGTCAAAATTTTTTTATTTTAAAGAAAATAAATTGATTTTGTCTATATTTAATCTTTTTAGTGTATAGTGCGGGAATAATGGAATGAGGTGAAAAATTATAATAATAATTTTTAAAAATATAATAAAAAAGGTAACTATTAAACGTATTTAATAAAAAGTTGCAGGAATATGGTGAAAATTAAATAAAATAATAAAAATAAGTACTTAATAATAATATAATATAAATTTACTTATAAATATTTATATAATTGCATTTTTTTTTAAATAATGGGTATGTGCTATCCTCTTTAAATTTTTTTTTCTTGTCTCTATATCTGCCAAATAAAATTAAAAGAAAGTTAAAATTGGAGGAATGTAATAAAGATTATAATCGAAAATGAATTTTAATTTTTATTATTTTAACTTTTATTAATGTATTTTCTTCTAATTTCTTTATAAATATTTAACTTAATTAATTTTGTACCAATAATATTTTTTAATTATATGAATTTTTAAATATATAAATTTTTAAATTAAAGTAAAGGCCTTTAATTATAGGCTCTTGAATGATATATTTTATTACATTTACAAGACTTATCTAGGTTAATTAATTGCTTTTTAGAAAAAATTATGTAAACACAAGAAATCAAAAGTCAAATTAAAAATCAAAAGTAAAATTCTAGTTAAAATTTGATATAAATTAAAATTTATTTTATTGATATGTTTTAATATGTTCTACTTTCACATATTAATATTAGATTTTTTTCTTAAAAAAAAATTATCATTCAACAATAAATAAATAAATAAATATATATATATATATATATATATATGGCAGTTTTAAGCAGTACCCTGATTTGGCTTGGAAGAAGGAGAGGTCAACTCAAATCACCTATTCAAAAATACCTGACATTTATCAAACAAAACAAACCACAAGATAAGAGACAAATAAAGACTCAATACAGGCAAAATAAAAACACTAAGATTTTGTTGGAATTTTGACAACGTTTTTCCTTGTAGCTTGATCTAATCCCTGCATGAAAACGCAATATAAAGCAATAGCAACCTCATTAATGGCCTTGGAACCACAATATTACACTCAATGCCCTTCTGGGTCCTAATAGATTTATCTATATATCACCATCCACAATCCTTAGTTATGGTGTATAAACTCCACTACAAACAAATAATTATTTGCATAGCTCCAAAATTTTAAAAATAACTCTAGAGTCCATCACATTGCCATTAGGCCAACCCAATTTAGTTAGATATTTTTATAATATTAAATTAACTAATATTTATTTGATGTAAATTAAAATAAAGATGTAAATCAAAACTATGAAAACATCGAAAAATGATGAAATTCTATGTGTATGTAAGTAAATAATTATTTAAAAAAAAAAAGCCTTTTTCCTCAAGAAACTCTATTCAAACAAAAGTATATGCTACCTCCACAAAAAGATAGTGATATCGATAGTCCTTCTTCGTGCAGGAATACTATTCAAGTAAAAGTAGCAAGAAAAATTATACAACATTTTAATTTTGCTAATAAAAATAAATTAAAGGCGCCACAAGATATTATCACAATAAAAAAAATGTTGAAAATTAAAAACATTTCTTCCCACGTTAGAAATCCTATTACTTACATAGTTTACCAGTTTCAAACTTGATTTTAAGAAAAATTTTAAATATTTGTATTATTTGTTGGATAGCACATTTACAAATTGTAATACATGAATACATAAAGTATTTAAGTAAATTTGGATACTTTTAATAGGATTTCTATTTTTTTTTTAACATATATTGATTAATTTAATTTTTAATTAGATAAAAAAAATCTTCATAAAATTATATTTCTTAATAAAATAAGATTTGAATTTAAGTAGGAAAACCAATCTAACCGATCAAATTAAAGATTTTATATAATATTCAATTCTTATTTTATTCTTTAGCCAATCAAAATAAAGTGCAATTTATAATTTAAGGCATCAATCTATAATTTTAAGAGTACAAAATAAATAAATATCAAAATTTTTAATTTTTTTTATACAATCATGTTGTACTAATTATTGAGTTAATAATACTCAATGTGAGACTCTTGCATCAATTTTCATATATGGAAATTGTAGACGGTTAGATTAATTTTAATCAAGTTTAAATTTATAAGTCTCGTTTAGATATATTTGAACATAATATGTATTGCATATGAAAATAAGAATAAATAAATAAACAAATAATGTAATAATCCGAATTTTAAAAATATAAATTTTATATTTCTTTATATGGTATTTGAATATTATTTTAATAGTATCTAACTAATTTATAATTTTTGTAAAAACCCTCATTCATATATTCTTAATATTATTTCTAAACATATTTTATAAATTATTTAATAGTCTATTTTAATTGAAATGATTAGTTTTAAATATTAATACTTAATCAATTAACAAGATATAGCATTATATTATTTCTAACATTGATTTTAAGATTTGATTTAAATGTTAGTAATTTGATTATTATCATTATTATCAATATTGTTGATATTATTTATTTTATATTCTTTATCATTTTAATTTTAATTTATTAAGTAAGAGTTTATTATAAATACTAATAATATTTTAATTATATTTTGATTAGAATTTAATAAAGGTGTTTAATAAATATTATGTATGTAAAAGTTAAAAGTATTAGTTTTATATATTATAATATATTATAATTTAATTTAATATATATGTTAAAAAAAAAAGAGATTTTAGGTGACTCTACTTGTGGCAGTGGGAGTGACAGTGGAACTCACTTCCACTGTCAACTGAAAAAAAAAATTCAAAAGAAAATTGGGAGGAGCTCACCCCACATTTCTCTCTCATCTCCTCCCCTCTCTTCTTTTTCTTCCTTTCTTCGGTGACTGGCTGGCAATCTCGCTGGTGGCTCCACACTCACGAGCAACGTCACCAGTGGCAGTAGCAGTCCAGAATTCAACCAGCAGTGGAGAGAGAGAGGAAGAGGGAGAGAGAGGAGAGAGAGAGAGAGAGAGAGAAACATGGTCCTAAACTTTGAACACTCATATCCGGCGACTCCGAAGTTCGATCGGAGTGATTCCAACAGCTATGGACTCCTGATAGAGAGCTCTTTCAGCTGAGACCAGCCTCGCCAGATTTGGCAGCCGTTTCCGACTCCGGTGAGGAGAGAGAAAATCTATCTTTTTTTTTTTTTTACTTTCTGACGAGATTTCTGACAATCCGACCGTTGGATCGACGATCTGAGACCACCTATGGACTCAGGAGGAGGAGAGGAACATTTTGGTGTGACCAGTTCCAGCAGATGTCGCCCGCGACCGGTGGCCGACCACCGTGCGCAGTGATTCCAGCGGTGGCTCCGACAAGCTTTGGGAATGATTCAACTTCCAAAGGCTTCCTCATAAATTTTTGGAATTTTTGAGACATAGATAAACTTTGGGTAAGATTATTTTCATTATTTCTCAGTCTGTGGTACTTAAATGCAGTGTTTCTTAAATATAAAAAATTAGAAAAAAATTCTAAGAAAAATATATGATGAAAGTAAAATTATTTGGAGATGTTCTATGGTATTTGTTGAATTTTTAAGCATTTGTGGAATATTTTTGAAAAATATATATGGATTTTAGTTAGATTTTTAGCATCTGAGCATATAAGATCATCTGAATTTCTGGTATTTAAATTTTATATGATTGGTTGAAACTTGAGAATGGAGAGTTAAATATGTGAATATTGATTTGGGTTGAATTAGGAACATGTTATCTATCGAAAACTTATGAAATTGAGTAATAGTTTTGAATAAAAATTCATAAAATATTCGGGGGTTATTAGAAAATTGAAATTCCTTTTGCAATAGCCTTGTAATATTGCTAAGGACTAGAGGACAAAATTTTAGAATTTTTAGAGCTGGTTTTTGCAAAAAAAGTTAATTTCAGGGATTAAAATGTAATTTTCAAGATTATGAGTATTGACTGTTTTGGAGGGCCCAGGAGGGGCCATATGATATTGTTGAGATGTGGTTTTGAGATTTGGAATATTAGAAGTGTTATCTGAGCTACTTTACAGGTTGGGTACGTCCTAGGTATAGGGAGAATTCTATCAGATTTTCGGCACAACTTAGGGTGTCTTTAGTTCTTTTTTAAGCTTGTATTGAGTCAATTATATTAAATAGTTATAATGTAATTGTCAGGTGAGCCAAGACAGCATTCCTTCTCCGCCCAACCACCACAGTGACCTCAGTTTAAGTCTGTGAGTAAAATATTGATTTTACTTATAATTTCAGTATTATTATTTATGTTGAAGCATGCCCATGCATCACTTATAAATATATATTTATATAGTTAAATACTAGGCACGTTTTATATTACATCTTTATTTGATGAAATATTATGGATATTGTTTTATGGCAATTTGGAGCAGTGTGCGTGTTTTAGCGTGCGTGTGGTATGTGATATTGGTTATGGACAGGACGGGTAGACGCGACTGGAGCTTGACTTGCTAGGACTTGATCCTTTATGGATAAGTCAGGGTAGGCACAGCTCGAGATGATCTCGCTGGCCCTCACATTTGGTCTATTAAGAGAAAGTCTGGCTTGAGATGTACTCGCTGGCAGAGGTTGGATTTAAGAAAGCTGTACAGGAGATCAACTCCCATATATATATTGTTTGAACACTATATGGGTGTGTGAGTGCTCCAAATTACTTTTTGTTATTTATGATGTGATTTGTATGAAAACTATGAAGGTGTTGCATTCCACTCTTTATGATGCATTAACTTTAGATAGCTATAGAAATTATGCTTAAAATCAGTATTTTACTCTCTGAGTCGAACGCTCACTCCTATTCACCCTATTTTTTCAGGCTACAAGAGGAGACCTTTTTTGGAATAACCTACTTCTTTTCTCGCAGGTTATCAATAATTACTTAATTGTATTATTATTATCTAAATTTATAATTTAAAACTTCGCATGTACTAGCAGTAGCATTAATCTTGTCAGGGACTGTATGAATTTAAATTTTTATATTAATAAATGAAAAAATTTTATTATTTTTAAATAGTTTGTAAATGATATAACAGGGTTGAGTTGGGCTCCCCTAATTTTAGTTTCTGATAATTATTGGGTTAAGTTGGCCCGAAATAAAATTATAATAGTTTAATTTAAATTATTTTATATGCATGTTGGGCCTAAATTGTGGGTCTGGTCATGGGTTTGAGAATAGTAAGGCTTACAACGGGCCTCAGGGGCTTTATGCCGGCCCAGGTCCTAGTACCAATCCAGCCCATAGGTTGGGTTTATTATAAATACTAATAATATTTTAATTATATTTTGATTAGAATTTAATAAAGGTGTTTAATAAATATTATGTATGTCAATGTTAAAAGTATTAGTTTTATATATTATAATATATTATAATTTAATTTAATATATATGTAAAAAAAAAAAGAGATTTGAGGTGACTTTACTTGTGGCAGTGGGAGTGACAGTGGAACTCTCATCCACTGTCAGCTAAAAAAAAAATTAAATTTTTCGAAAGAAAATCGGGAAGAGCACCCCCCCCCCCACCCCACCATTTCTCTCTCATCTCCTCCCCTCTTTTCTTCTTCTTCCTTTCTCCAGTGACCGGCCGACGACCTCCCTGGTGGCTCCACACTCACCGGTGACGTCACCAGTGGTGGTAGCAGTCCAGAATCCTATCAGCAGTGGAGAGAGAGAGAGAGAGAAAATAGGGTCCTAAACTTTGAACTCTCATATCCAGAGATTCCGACGTCCGATAGGAGTGATTCCAATGGCTATGGACTCCTGATAGAGAGCTCTTTCAGCTGAGACCAGCCTCGCTGGATTTGGTGGCCATTTCCAGAGCCGACGAGGAGAGAGAAAATTGATTTTTTTTTTTTACTTTTCGACGAGATTTCTGACAATCCAACCATTGGATCGATGATCTGAGACCACCTATGGACTCAGGAGGAGGAGAGGAATATTTTGGTGTGACCAGTTCCGGCAGATGTCGCCAGTGACCGATGGCCGGCCACCGTGCATGGTGGTTCCAACAGTGGCTCCTACGAGCTTTGGGGATGATTCAACTTCCAGAGGCTTTCTTAAAAATTTTTGGAATTTTTGAGACATAAATAAGCTTTGGGCAAGATTATATTCATTATTTCTCAGTTTGCAGTACTTAAATGCAGTGTTTCTTAAACAAAAAAAATTAGAGAATATTTTAAGAAAAATATATGATGAAAGTAAAATTATTTGGAGATGTTCTATGGTATTGGTTGAATTTTTAAGTGATTTTGGAATATTTTTGAAAAATATATATGGGTTTTAGTTAGATTTTTAGCATCTGAGCATATAAGATCATCTGAATTTATGGTATTTAAATTTTATATGATTGGTTGAAACTTGAGAATGGAGAGTTAAATATGTGAATGTTGATTTGGGTTGAATTAGGAACATGTTAGTTGTCAGAAACTTATGGAATTGAGTAATAGTCTTGAATAAAAATTCATAAAATATTCGGAGGTTATTAGAAAATTGAAATTCCTTTTGTAATAGCCTTGTAATATTGCTAAGGACTAAAGAAAAAAATTTAGCCTTGTAATATTGCTAAGGACTAAAGAACAAAATTTTAAAATTTTTAGAGCTCGTTTGAGTGATTTTTGCAAAAAAGTTAATTTCAGGTATTAAAATATAATTTTTAAGATTGTGAGTATTGACTGTTTTGGAGGGCCCAGGAGGGGCCATATGATATTGTTAAGATATGGTTTTGAGATTTGGAATATTAGAAGTGTTATCTGAGCTACTTTGCAGATTAGGTAGGTCCTAGGTATAGGGGGAACTCTGTTGGATTTTCAGTAGGGTATCTTTAGTTCTTTTTTAAGCTTGTATTGAGTCAATTATATTAAATAGTTGTAATGTAATTATTAGGTGAGCTAATACAGCCTTCCTCCTCCGCCCAGTCACTATAGTGACCTCGGTTTAAGTTTGTGACTAAAATATTGATTTTACTTATAATTTCAATATTATTATATATGTTCAAGCATGTCCATGCATCACTTATAAATATATATTTATGTAGTTAAATACTAGGCACATTTTATATTACATCTTTATTTGATGAAATATTATGGATGTTGTTTTATGATAATTTGGAGCAGTGTGTGTGTGTGGTGTGTGATATTGGTTATGGACAGGACGGGTAGACACAGCTAGAGCTTGACTCGCTGGGATCTGATCCTTTATGGATAAGTTAGGATAGGCACAGCTCGAGATGATCTTGCTGGCTCCCGCATTTGGTCTATTAAGATAATGTTCGGCTTGAGATTTACTCGCTGACAGAGGTTGAATTTAAGAGAGCTGTACAGGGGATCAGCTCTCATATATATATATATATTGTTTGAACACTATATGGGTGTATGAATGCTCCAAATTACTGTTTGTTATTTATGATGTGATTTGTATGAAAACTATGAAGATGTTGTATTCTACTCTTTATGATGCATTAACTTTAGATAGTTATAGAAATTGTGCTTAAATTCAGTATTTTTATCTCTGAGTCGAACGCTTACTCCTGTTCACCCTATTTTTCCAGGCTACAGGAGGAGATATTTTTCGGAATAACCTACTTCTTTCCTCACAGGTTATCAATAATTACTTAATTGTATTATTATTATCTAAATTTATAATTTAGAACTCTGCATTTACTAGCAGTAGCATTGATCTTGTCAGGGACTGTATGAATTTAAGTTTTTATATTAATAAATGAAAAAAATTTATGATTTTTAAATAGTTTATAAATGATGTAACATGGTTGAGTTAGGCTTCCCTAATTTTAATTTTTGATAATTATTGGGTTAAGTTGGCCTAAAATAAAATTATAATAGTTTAATTTAAATTATTTTATATGCATGATAGGCGTAAATTGTGGGTCTGATCATGGGTTTGGGAATAGTAAGACTTACTACAGGCCTCAGGGGCTTTATGCTGACTTATGTCCTAGTGTCGGTCCGACCCATAGGTTGGGTTGTGACAAATAAATCCAAAGAAAATTACTATATCATTTAATTTGGGAAGTTACATTAAGTAATTCAAGTATGAAGAAAATTATATCTTACTTGCATCGCATTGCCAATAGAACTCTTCAACATATGCAATAACAAAACCAAGAACGCATAACACTCTTGAATAAATGTGCATTTCCTAATTTTAATTAACAAAAAGCCCACTTGCTTTAATGGCTCTATTGGTAGTCAAAATTCAATTTTTTTTCTTTTCATTAGCTCAAATTAAAAGAAGATTCTATATAAATGGGAAAAACAAAATGGTACTTCAAAGGAAAAAAGGTATGAATCCCCCTCTCCAATTGAAAAAATTAAATATATATATATATATATATATAAGAAAAAAAAAAGCATTTCAAAAAAGATATAAAAATCCTCATTTGCTATCGAAAAATCTAAATATAATATAACTATCTGGAATTGTTTAAAATGGTTTTTTATTTACAAGCAAACACAACATAAAGGATTGGATGAAATTTCCACTTTTTCTCCAATTTTCGATTGCTCATCTTTTCTTAGCAATCAAGTACAGACTAGTTTGACTCCTGTATCGTAATTTTTTATTTATTTATTTTTGTTTATCATAGGTTGAATGAGTTAGCCACATGAATACAAATATATAAATATATGTCAATAGTTTAGAGCATTAGATTTCTTTTTATTATAAATTTTGATGAGATTTCACGTATTATATATTATAAAGGTCTAATTAAATTAGGACTTATGCTTTTTGAAGAAAAAAAAATATTAACCATGTAATTGGTTATATTTGTATAGGTTAAGAATGTTTGTAAATTGAAATACATTAATTAAAAAATAATTTTTTTAAGAAGTTTTATTATTAAAATTTTAATTTTATCTATATGCTATATAAAAGTGGAAAGGGGGGAATATTGGAAATGCCAACAATATCTTTCATTATTTATATTATTTATAATTATATATTTTTTTATTATTTAAATTAATTTTAGAGTTATTATAAATTTAAAATTCTTAGCCTACTTGTATTTAACTTCTACTTAATTCAAAATAAAATTTTGAGAAAGAAATTCATATTTCCTAAAAACAATTGTGTTTGGAATTTAATAAAAAAAAACGATCAATTTTATGAAAAATAATTAACTAAGAAATTATAAATTTATGTTTTTTTAATCCTAAATTCACATTAAAAAAAAGTTATACATATATGTGTGTATCCAATTTGAATTGAACTAACAATGTTTCATGAAGGCTAATTTTTAATTAATTATTAAAATTTGTTACTTTAAATATATAAATTTAATTTTAATCTTATTAGAATTTTATTATAAAAATAATTTCATATGTGTGAGAAGTTCTATTGGTACTGCACTTATTTGCTAGTCATGATTATGGTATATAATAATCATGTTCTTTATTTTTTATAATTTCTTTTATTTGTATTTTTGTAATATTATAAATAATTTTAAAAAGTATTTTGACAATTCATAAGTATGTCTCTCATTCATAATTCATACTTAATATATATGTATATATTGGGAAAAAGTCCAAATATACCCCTCAATTTTTTATCAAGGGCCAAATATGCTCAATTTTAACTTTTGAGCCAACCTTTTGATTAATATAAAATATAAATGATGATTTTCTAATTTTTAATAATTGAATATTAATTTTAATTTTAAATATTAAAATTTTTTTAATATTAAAAAAAAAAGGAAAATAAAACCTAAATCTAATAATCTATTTCGCAAACCAACTTGATACTCTTCTCCTCCTCCCCTCCTTCTTTCTTTCCTCAACTCTAACTTCTAATTCATTGTTTCCGGTCTCACTATTGTTGGGCTATCTGCGAATGAACCCAACTATAACCCATGGACCGTGAATGAACTTAGAATGCTAGAACGCAGTAGTAGGCGGTGCTACCGGTTGTCGCTATGCACCCATCGTGCGCGCATGTGGCCGGCGATGTCACAACATTCATCAACACTCCTCTGGCGACACTGGCAACCATTCAGCACTTATCTCACCCAATTGAGACCCATCTAGAACATTTCCAAATCTGCGGCGTTCATCAGCTATGCCTACACGATCGACCAAAACTTGAGCTAGTGCATTTAAAATTTATTTTTTTTTTAAATAAAATAACATCAGAGGCAGAAATAGCTGCAAACTCAGCAGGGAGGTCTTCAATTGAAAAAAGTTCATGTTGGAGTAGAAGACTATGTTTAGCTAAGGACTAATTTATTGGCCCATCTATAAACATGAGAAAAGAGCTTGAATTAAGAGCATACTATCAGTTTCAATCTGGCAATTGGAGAAGCCACCATCACGTCCCATCCTCAATCCAAAGAGAATTAGTTGTTCTTAATTATAATAAAATTAAATACAATGAATTTAGAAATAGGAATAAGAAGTAGACGCAAACTATATTTTATAGTTATTTTCTATATTTTAATAATTCCTAATCATAATAAAAAGTTCCAAGCTATATATATATTTTTTGGAAACAAAGTTATATCTAATTTATTTAAATTTTATTAAGCAAATTGAAGAAAGAAACATTTTAGTGAGGAATGTACAAATTTGAGTGGGGGCAAAGCTTTAAATAATGAGTAAAGTGATTATTTTTTCTAAGAGAAATCAATTTCTTCAGTGCATAGGAATCTAAAGTTATATTGATTTTCATCATCAGACTCCTCACTTACTATAATCATACCTACGTTCGAGGATAAACAAATAAGCCTCTACAATTAGGTTGTGGCTCGTGGTTGGTTTCATTTGATTTTATGGAATACTCTTATCTCATTTGATTTTATGGATGCAAAAAGAAATCACCTAATTGTTGGAGCTCTAAGAATCAGATATCTAATTTAAACTTATGTATTGTACAAAATTTCCTACTTTTCACTGGATTAGAACAGTTCAAAGCATGTAGTAAAAAGCAAAAAGCACCACAAATAGGCATGCAAAAACTTACAAGTTGTTGTGTTCTTATTTTCCTTTCCTATATTTAGAAACTTCAGAAGTTATGATGTTTGAGGCATATTAACAAAATAATTAATCAGTGCATTTGTTGAAGAACTCTGTGGGGATTCAGTAAACGAGTTTCTTCCCCAAAATTAAAAAGTGCCAAAAAGCAGAAAGAGACCAATAGCAATGTTAATTGTGCTAGTTTCAGCATCTTGTTGTGCACTTACCCTGGCATATAGCTTTTAAGAAATCCTGTTATAGCTCAAGAGGCCGTTATTATTCAGGTATTTTGGTTTATTTTTAAAATTTTAGAGCTTTTATAGTAGTCACATCCATTAAATCCAATGCAAAAATTCAAAGTGGCCAGCTTAACTTGCCTTGTTTTGTTTCATGTTCTTTACAATTTACCGTCTTCATTTTTTTCTTTTTTTCAGTCTACTGTACTGTTTTGTGTCAACATTTTATTAAGAGATGCAACAAGGTTGGATGGACTATTTGATATTTACCATCACCAAGAAAAAAAGAAAAATAAATGACATAAAAAAATGATTAAATGCATGTTTAGGCTTGATGCCCTTGCTGCCAATGAAAATGGAAGGGCAATTGTTGGCTTCTTCCAAGTTATGCTTGTCCTCTTGGGGATTCCTTCCATTTTTGGTTGTATTGTTATGCCCAAGCATAGCATTTGTCGTAATAAAATGACTCCTTTTGCATCCAAAGAATAATTTGAAAATTAGCAGATGCTTCATGCTTGGCATCTGCTGACATGACCTTTTGTATGATATTATATTCAAACAGTGAAACTAATCAATGTATGAAAAAATGTCAAATCTTGAAAACTCTTCTACTTCTAGGATGTGCATATGAGACATCAACTTCCTCACAAGTTTAGCAAGACTTTTGGCTTTGGTGGAGATAACAAAATCATCTAGCAAATTTGGGATTCTTGGTTCTTAGACTACAAGGAAACAGTGATTGTTGAAATCTTCCTTGCTAGACATATTTTAGTTCTCTAAACTTATTGGTTCAATACTTTAAATTTCAGAATATTTCTTCCCACTTATTAACAGGAATGCAACTTCAAAATGTCTATCTTATCTTGTATTGATGATACAAGACTACCATTACCAGATTGAAGCACTTATAAGCACTTTAAAGCACACTTTACATTAAGAAACTATTATTTATGTTCATGTAAAATGTATTGCTTCACATATGCTAAAAGAGCAAAAAGTAAAGGAAATTTTGTGGCTGCTTAAACTGATTTAGAAGTATAAAGTGCCCGCTTCGCGTTAGGTTAAAGGCCAAAACTATTTTTGAGGAAAAAAAAAAAATCATTTTAGATATTATTTAGAAAAATAGTTTTAAAAAATTATTTTATTATTTTAGTATTTTATAACTAAAACTTATTAAATTTAATTTTAAATTATTGTTTAATATTCTTAATTAGTATATTTTAAAAAGTTTTTTTCTCAATAACAGCTCCAACAGTAATATTAAATAGGCCCTAAATTAAATAAAAGATTCTATTTCTTTATTACATATAATTATTTTAAAATATTTATTAACTTTAGGCTACATTTATTTATCGGAAAATAACTTGTACGAGTCTGAAAATAAGAGAAAAGCAGCCACATAATTGTTATGGATAACTCCTGGTAGACTGGTAGCAGTAGCATTGAAATCCTTTGATCTTCTTATTGACTCCATAGACAAGTGAGACTTGTAGCTAAGGCTTAAATTTGATAAAGGTAGGAGGGACCCTTGCATCACATTCTCTTGTAAAATACTCACCCATGTTCTCTTGTTTTAATTTGATTTTCTCAAAAGCATAAGTGTGTCCTAATTTGATAAAGAAATGTCAAACAAAAGTTAAAGAAGAAAGGCTACTAGCTAGGATTCTCTATTTTTTGCACTTTGCAACAAGAAAATATGTAATCTAAAACATTATATTATTGTTAATAGATTGAATCTTAACGTAAGTTTTTTAAAAAGGGTGATAAAGAATAAAGATCAATCATTAAAGAAAGACAAATCATTGTAAAAGCAGCCGGCTTGTTTGAATTCCTGCAAAAGTTATTACAGATTAAGCTGTCATTGTGTTCTTAAAAGATACCCACAAGTACTAGAAAACAAAACAAGTGCATCAATATAACATTCCACTCCAGCTATTTATGGACCATTTTGACACACCCTACCATGCCAAGAAGGCAAAAACATGATGAAATTAACACTGTGTATGTGCCAGTTTTTAACTAATTGCCTCTTGGCACTGCTTGCTTTTTGTGAAGCCAATCAAGCTGATAGCCTTGACAGGCTGCTTAAATCCAGAAGGTCACAAAATCCTCCTATTCCACAGTCATGGCCTGAACTACAGGCTAAAACTGAATACTCTCCCATGCACATTGAGCCTCAACATGGGCTAATGCAAGCTGACAAGATTGTTGCCTTGCCTGGCCAACCTGATGGAGTGGATTTTGATCAGTATTCGGGGTATGTGACTGTTGATCCAAAGGCTGGTAGAGCACTGTTCTACTATTTTGTGGAGTCCCCACAGAACTTTTTGACCAAGCCTCTGGTTCTGTGGCTCAATGGAGGTACTGTGAATGCAGTAATGGTAAATGATCAGTTTGTACAAGCCTAATTATCCATATATTTCACCATGATTGGCATTACATTTGTTATTAACTTCACTTATATAGAAAAGTCACTTGAAAGATCAAGTGAACTAAGCTAATCTTAATAACAATATGATATTTTGGATTAGCAGGACCTGGATGTTCCTCTCTTGGGTATGGAGCCATGGAGGAATTAGGACCTTTCAGAGTAAATAGTGACGGGAAAACACTCTTCAGAAATAATTATGCATGGAATAATGGTAAGTAATACTCGATTTATCTTTTATTTCCTACTGCTCTGCAAAATTGTGGAACTTACCTGCAACTTTATGAATCAATGACAGTGGCAAATGTGATCTTCTTGGAATCTCCTGCTGGCGTAGGCTTCTCCTACTCAAATAGCTCTTCTGACTATGACCTTACGGTCGCTGGTGATAAGAGTACTGCTGATGATACCTATACTTTTCTTGTCAACTGGCTCGAGAGGTTCCCACATTTCAAGACTAGAGATTTTTTCTTAACTGGAGAAAGCTATGCTGGTCATTATGTACCTCAGCTTGCATACACAATTCTGCAGAACAATAAGAAAACAAATCAAACCATCATTAATCTAAAAGGCATTGCGGTAGATTCAATACAGATGGATCTTCTCTTAGACTTCAAATACTTTTGAAACTCAAAAATTTTATCTTTTTACGTCGTGACATTGTAAAATGGTGGTAATTATTTCAGATAGGAAATGCATGGGTTGATGATCTTAAAGATGCAAAGGGAGTATATGATTATCTATGGAGCCATGCTTTAATCTCAGATGAAACAAAGGAAGCTATCCACAAGTTTTGTTATTCTGGGGGCAATTATTCTGAAGAATGCGACAACTCCAAAATGAAAGCCTTATCTGAGAAGGGCAAAATTGATTTTTACAACATATATGCCCCACTTTGCCATGACACTGCACTCAATAGGTCGACTGGTTCTGTAAGTCTTCTTTTATTTTATTTTACCTTTTTAAAAAAAAAAAAAAATCCTGCAACATTGTTTAAGAATCTCAAATATCAGGATTAGGGGGGAAAAAAGACAAACAAAATGGTCCAGATACTGCATCTGATTCTCAAATATTAGCTGTTCTACACACATTGTCAGACATTGTTCTGAATTTCTAGCTAATAGCTAATGTAATTTAGCCATTTTCAACTTTTTGTGCAATTTAGTTCAAAAGTTTAATTTAAGTTAAATTTAGTTCAAAAATAAGAAAATCAATAAATTAAATTTTTAGAGCTTAAATAAAAAAAATAAGAAATTTAGTCACAAAAATAAATTGAATTTTTTTATTTAAATAAAAAATTAAGCTTAATTTAGCCCATAAATGCTAATTTTAGGGCTCAATTACCCTTCAATTGAAATTTCTTAATTAATTTGAAAAAAAATTTAAAATGAGCTAAATTGAACTTCCTAACCGCAATAAAATCAGAACAATGTCTGCATCTCCCTATACAATTTCCAATGCCGAATCTACTTTAAAATCTGCTTATCAGGTTTATTACTTCAATCCCTGCTCATACTCGTATGTAGAATCTTATCTGAATACTGCAGAGATGCAAATTGCCTTGCATGCAAATCCCACAAAATGGAGCCATTGCAGGTAATCTTGATAATTGATTTTTAAATAGTATAATTCTTGTTGATTTGAGAAAAACACTCTCATGGTATCTGTGTGCAGTGGCTTTAACTGGACAGATAGCCCAGTTACTGTTCTGCCCATAATCAAGAATCTGATGGCAAGTGGCATCAGAGTCTGGATGTACAGGTAAGCTTAAATACGTAAACATCAGAAATAATGAACAAAATTACTAGATTATTAAAAGAAAAGAAAAGAAAAGAAAAGAAAAGAAAAACAGCCCTTGCAGACTGTGATAATTATTAAGATGAATAAATTGATGCTGTTGTACTTGTACCCAGAGAAACATCATTCAACTTCAATCAAATCACCTTTCCGGATTACAATTTTGAAACACTTTAAACAAAAGAAATTATAAACAGGACAAAACTTTGATGAAATTGGCAGTAATAGAAGATAACAAAGAGGACTTCTACTTTCCATTAATTCAGAAATGATCTGTACATATTTTAACAATGGAGATTATCATTGCAGTGGTGACACAGATGGAAATGTGCCAGTTACATCATCCAGGTACTCAATAAACAGTCTCAAGCTTCCCATCAAGACCCCGTGGCAGCCGTGGCACACCAACAAAGAGGTAGTAAAGTAATAATTACTTTTCATTGACTTGGCTATGATTCATTTTGATCCCATTTCCTTTAGAATTGAGAAGTATAATTAATAAAGAACTAAAATGACTGTGATGAAACAACTTTCTATAAGCTGATTCTTTCTCCTGTATGAGCTCATCTAAGTACACCCTGCACCCTGCACCATTCCCATGTCCCCTTATGAGCACTTACTAAACCTCCAAAACTAGTACAGGATAAAAAGACCTACCTGCAAAATGACAGAAAAACTTCAGAAGGGCCACTGATCACAATTAACACATAAGTTCATATATGTTTGCCAGGAACCAAAGTTCATATAGTTTTTGGCAGGGAGTTCATGTAGAGTAGCAATTCAAACATAATGGAAAAAGAATTTACTGATGACAGGTTGGAGGTTATGTGGTGGAATATGAAGGATTGACATTTGTGACAGTAAGAGGAGCAGGACATCTGGTTCCAAGCTACCAACCAGAGCGTGCACTCACCATGATTTCATCATTCCTGCAAGGAAGTCTCCCTCCTTCCTCACCGTGATTTACTCCTGATCCAACCCCACAAGGCTTGCAAGAGAAAGAGTAATCACTCTGTTTGCAAATGAGAATTTCTAGCAAAAGAAAATATGGAGCATGATTCTTCTAAATATGAAAAGTTATGAAACTTATCAAATGGATCAGAAATCAAGAATGCGTTTATTCTCTCACAAACCGACAAATGATACAAGTGTCTTTGTTGTGAAAATCAGACCCATAGAAAATAAAGAATACAAAATTTAATGTGGTTCGACGTGAGCCTACTTCACCAATAAATCCACTATCAAGAAAAATAATTATAGCCGCTAATTATTTTTCTTACTCTCAAAATCACTCAAACAAAACTAACGAAAACCTCTCCACTTTATGGGCTATCTGCAATATAAGCCACTAAAACCTAGTCCTTTTAGCACTCTAATTATTAAACTTCATAATTTAAATTCTACCAAACTTCCTAAACTAATTATACTTTCTAAATTAATTATACTTTCTAATTCCAATTGGACTTGGACTCTAATAATCTCCACCTTCAAGTTAAATGGAATTAGTCTTCATAATTTCTATAAAAGTATATTTTTCTTTTAGGTACTTTCTTGCACTCTTGATTATTGATGTTACCTCTTGCATTCTTCCAATCAATGGCTTCCTTCCAATTTGTAGAGATTCTTTGTACTAATCTTCTCATCTTTCATGATCATAAGAGCACATCAGCTAACTCTCCCGACTCCACCATGAATTGAACACCTAAAATCCAAAGAATTCAATTTACCCAAGGAAATTAAGTTCCTTTCAAATTTGGGAACACATCTCACTTCATCGAATACTTTTACTTGATCACCATGCAGCTTGATCTTCACTCTTCCAATACCTTCAACTTCCATATTGTTCCCATTGGCTATCTTCACTTTTTCTCCTTTCTTTTCTTCAATCACATCAAACCACTCATTCTTTGATCAAATATGAAATGGGCAAGTAGAATCTATTAACCACTCATCTTGTAATGTATCTTTTGCCTTTTCCTTATCATTATCCACATTCAATCATTCCCCATCACCACCATCATCTATTGCAATTATAGTAGTTTCTTTTCCACGACTCTTCTTGAATTGTTTAAACTCTATAAGATTTTCTTTCATCTTCATACAATGGTATTGAATGTGATCCTTCTCATGACAGTAGTAGTATTCTCTATCTCATGGTCTACTCGTGGCCTCGAGTTCGATCTACTATTCTTTCTCCAATTATTTTCACATGGATTGCTTCTACCATGACTAGAACCAGCAATAAAAGTTCCACCTTCATTGATACCACTTGTTTTCTTGAACTCCTCATCATTCAAGATAACTGCAGTAACCTCCTCTACCTTTAAAGTCTCATTCTCAACTATTAGATCTATCACAAAGCTTTTATAGAGTGTGGAAGAGAGGTTAAAAGCAAGAGGGCTTTATCTTCTTCACCAACCTTCACATTAACACTAGCCAATTGGATAATTAATTTATTAAAAATATTAAGGTGATCCTCACATCAGTACCTTCATCCATTCTGAGTTGGTACAACTTGTTCTTCAAGTACAAAGATTTGTGAGTGATTTTGACATGTACAGGCTCTCTAATTTCTTCCACAGAACAACTGGCGAAGTCTTTTCCAAGACGTTTTACTTCACATCTGGGGCTAACGTCAATCTAATCGTACTCACATATCTTTGTTGAAGCACCTCCCAATCATCATTTTTCATGGTCGCCAGTTGCTTCTCGTTCAATACTTTAATTAATTCTTGTTGTACAAGGATATCATTTACAGTGCTTTGCCATAAACTGAAATTATTTTTCTCATCAAGTAGCTCCACCTTAAATTTTATGCTCACCATCTTTGACATCTCAAACCACTGCTCTGATACCACTTGTTGTGAAAATCACACTCACAGAAAATAAAGAACACAAAATTTAATCCTACTCCACCAATAAATCCACTATCAAGAAAAAATAATTACAGCAACTAATTATTTTTCTCACCCTCAAAATCATTCAAACAAAACTCACATAATTCAACACATCTCTCCACTTTGTGGGCTCTCTGCAATACATTCCATATAATGATCAACCAACTACACATATATATATACCACTAAAACCTAGTCCTTTTAAAACTCTAATTATTAAACTTCATAATTTAAATTCTACTAAACTTTCTAAACTAATTGTACTTCCTAAAATAATTATACTTTCTAATTCCAATTGGACTTAGGCTCTAACAGTCTTGTATTTACATTCACCTGCTAGAGCTAACAAACTAACTAACTTGTAATAGAAGCTATACTAACTGTAAAAGTAAAACAAAAATGATGAAACAAAAATAATGAATAAGTTAACTAACTCTCTTTATAGGCTTATGAACCCTTTAAAAATCTTTATTTTAAAAAAAATTAACTAAAAAAATAAATTTGATAAACTAAAATCACGTTAGCCATTTCCTAAAATGAAATTAATTAACTAAAATTAAATCAGTTGACTATTATTTTCTAGAAAGACAAAGTTTGCCTAACCTCACAGGAAAAGTTCACTTAGAGATAAGCTCTATGCCATTAACTTGGTTTAAAATAAAGTAAATATTACTTTGTTATGAAAAAATAATGTGATTTAACGAAATTTTATAATTTATCTTACTAAATTTTTTAAAATGATGCTTTTTTTTTATAAAATAGTTAATTATGAAAAATTTATTAACATAACAAAAAAAATAAAATTTTTCACATAAAATAACAGGTATAATATTTTTTAATAATATTAAAAAGCATTATAAATAAAATTAAATAAAATATAATTATTTAGCATTTCAATTTAACATTTTTAATTAAAATTTAAGATATTGCAAAAAATATGATTATTTAAGATATTGAAGAAATTTTTTTTGTTAAGTTAATAAATTTTTATATAATTGACTATTTTACAAAAAAAAAGTGTTATTTTATGAATATTTAGTGAGATAAATTATAAAATTTCGTTAAATCACTTTATTTTTTATAAGAAAGTTAGTTTACTTTGTTTTAAATCAAATAATAATAATAATAATAATAATAATAGTAGCTCCAAAATATGAAATAAAAACTTCTATTGAGAAAAAAAAGAAAAAAAAATCTATCATAAGGATGGGATAAATTTCAACAACTGTCCTTGAACTTATATAATTATAACACTACAGTCTTTTAACTTTAAAATGTAACATAAAACCCTTTAAACTTTTAAATTTTACACAATAAAATCCCTCTGACTTTCAATTACTGATATTTCAGTTAGAAATTGATATGAATAGCTCCCGCATGGCGCTTAGTCAACATTTCTCTCTCCTCTCTCATGCAAAGTATAAAATTATTCTCTTTACGCATGAAAAATTATTCTGTCTGTAAAGAGAAGAATGATTCAATTTACACATGACCTGAGAGAGAAAAAAGAAATACTGACTAAGTTCTATGCTGGAACTGTCCAGGTTCGAGTCTAACTGAAAAACTGGTAATTGGAGGTTAGAGGGATTTTAATGTGCAAAATTTAAAAGTTTATAGAGTTTTATATTACATTTTTAAGTTGAGAGACTGTAATATTACAATTAGATAAGTTCAGAAATAGTTGTTAAAATTTATCCCATAAGGATGGCAATTTTGCCCTATCAAAACTGGTTTTTTTTTTCTTTTTTTTTTTTTATTGGTGTTTAGGTCGAAATCAGCAAAATTCAGGGAAATTACAAATATGTATGTTTGTTTATTCAAGTTAATTAAATTTAAATTTTTTAATTATTTATTTTTCTTGCTTTATATAAAATATTATAACAAGTAAATTTTGATGTATTCATTACAGCAATCTTTGTGTAATATCCACTTGTTGGTTTGAAGAGTTTTTAGTTTTATATTAAGGCATTCTCTATAATATTTTTTAATAATTTGACAAAAAAAAATGTTTCATCCTTGTTAAATTCAACGTACGAAAGTGAATTAGTTAGTATTTTTATAAATTTTAATTAATTTGTTTCTAACTCTTTTGGTAACCTAACTGATCTTTTATTATTAATTTATTAAACATTTATCACTCTTTTCTCTAAATTTTAAAGATTTTGATATAAATGTCTTAATCTTATGGGATAATACGTATATATTTTTTTATATATTATTCATTACATATCAATTAAATTAAAAATATTTTTTAATTATGTTTTGGCCCTTCACAATTTTAATTTTAGATTAGTCCATAGCATTGTGTATTTTTTATGAAGAAAAAAAAATGTAATTATATGTTGCGTATATATTATCTATATGTAGGGGTGGACAGACGCAGGATAAATTACGGAAGGTCAGTTATATAATAATTATAGTTAATAAAAATTTGTAAATTATACTTTTATTAAATAATAATAATAATCAATAGTTATTATTTTTCTAATAAATTAATAATTTTTATTAATTTTAAATAAATAGGAAAATTTAAACAAAAATGTTCATACTGCACCTATTTTAGCAGATCCAATTCGTATACTCATTTTAGGGCTTAAAATGTTAAGTGAAATAAAAAAAAAATTAATATAAAGACATCAAATATGTTGTCCCAAAATAGTCCAAGAGGGGGGAGGGGGGGTGAATTGGACTTTAATAATTTTTCGGCCCTTGCTTGTAGCCTAGTGAAAAATTATGACTTTGTTCAACTAAGTGCTTCTTTATATATAATGAAAGTAATATGTGCTTCAACAATGTGTTCCTAAATTACAATTCAAGTTTTAATCAATATTTATAGTAATTTTTAACATAACATGCATCATACAATATTCAACTAATTTCTCAACTCACTCAATATGTCCTCAAGTATATCAATTCAATCTATTCAATCAACATTCAATATCATGTATAAAAATTTAAATTGCACAAAAGTAAGGAGGTCAAGGTTAGAGAGATCAAACACAATTATTTTTATAGTGGTTCGGCTTAACTAGCCTACATCCACTCTCTCAAAGAACCCTCTTTGAGTCTTCTCTCCACTATTTGCTCTTTTAAAGGCAAGAGACCAAAAGCCCTTTACAACTTTTCAATACCAAGCTTTTACCAAGGTAGCTTGAACCCTTGACAAGTGCTATCTCAACCACTCACACTCTCAAGCTTCAATAGGTGCTTGTACAACCTCTCTTAAATGCAACTTAATATTTTAACACTCACCCTTACTCAATACAAATCAAACTATAAAGAAAAGATGAGTTGATTTGCCAATGGTAGCTCAAAAAATTTAAAGCTTTTGAATAAAAGCAATAAATGAAAAGTCAAGGTTGGAGTTCAAATGTAAGTTTTCATCAAGTGTAAAATGAAGTAAAGAATATGTATTTATAGTCCCAAATCATCTTAGTCCGTTTGAAACCTTTTTGGAACGTTATACACACTGTTCTAGACAAAATGGCAGTTATTTTGTCTTTTTGTGCGAAGTTGAGCAACTCTGATCATTTAGCAAACTAATGAAATTTTGGTAACAGTGGTAAACTAGTTAGTAAACTAATGTTTTAGCAAACACATTAGCAAACTAATATTTCAGCAAACCAGTTAGCAAACTAAGTCAACAGCTGCATGTTTCAACTTGTAATATTTAAAAAATCTGATTTAGATCTTAAGAAAAAAATATGTTCCAATAGTAGTGTCCAAGATCATGATGAAAAAAAAATTTATAAAATAATTAAAAGATAAAGTTTCATTTTTGAGCTCCATTCGACTAAACTTTCATCCATTCTTTTTACCCAAGACTTAAGACTCAATTTCTAACTCTATGACTTTCATACCTTTACTTTGAGTCTTGGCTTGCATAATCTTGTTCTTTCTCATCTTGGATTTATCTTGAGATGCCTTTGAGTATTCTTCCTCCTTAGGTGCAACTTCAAAGGTTCTTTATAAATAAGAGAAAGAATCTACACATCACTTTAACGTTGGATTAGATAGATTCTGTTTGAGTTTTGTTATCATCAAAATCAATGCTCATTTTGAGCTACAAGGGGTCAACAAAATAGAACATCAAAAATTAAAAGAATGGGACCAACATATAATAAAGTTACTTTTACTAAGGCATCAGCGGCTTTATTAGCTTGTTTATCAATTGAAAACAGTGATGCATTAAAACCCTGAGATAAAAAAAAAAAATTATGGTCTGAAAAAACTTGATCAATTAATACGTATTAAACACTTATCAACAATCTACTTCTATTAATATATATCAAAAAATTTTAATAATTTTCTTTAATATATAATAGTAAGCCGTTGAAGAGAAATTTAACTTATGAATCAGAGGTCAAAAAACAAATAAAACAAAGAGATATTAAAAAGTCCGTACCTTTAATTTTAACAAGTAATTTAATTTTTTAACTATGCCAAAATCAAATATAGAAATAAAGAAGTACAATGATATATTTTAACTTTATTTTTTTTTCTTGTCATTTCCAATCATTCCTTTTTTTTTATTTTGATTTTTTTATTTTTAAAATATTTTATATAAATGTCAACACCTTATAATTTAATTATTATTATTTTATTCACTTCTAGAATATTGTTTAATATAATAATATAATATCTCAAATCCATAAATTTATTATTATTATTATTATTATTATTATTATTATTATTATTATTAATTGAATTTGATTAATATAGAAAAAATAACAAATGAAAAAATGCAAATTAAAAATAAAAAATCGAGGCTGAACATAAGAATTAAAAAAAAAACTTTTATTAAATGGAGGCAGAATATAAATCTACTATTATAATTTTGTATAAAAAAAGAAAAAAATTTATAATAAATTACTTATATAAAATATAATAGCAATTATCTTCTTATCGTGTTTACAAAGCATTTAAGTTAGTCACTCGATGAAAAGCACACTCCAAACAGTGATAATTTATCACTGTTCAATTCCGCACAGTGATAATATATTTTGGGTGAATTATTAAAATAATGTAAAAAAAAAGCAGCATTTGATAATATTTTACTAAATTAATGTGATAAAAAAAAAAAAACCGCCTTCTTGTGCGCTGAATATTGCAAAGGGACGCTACTTGACATACTGAAATTATTAATTTGACTGGCTCTTTTCGGTTAAAATAGGCCACCCAAACTACTAATTTATATCTATATATATAAAATAGGTAATTTTTTTTTTATATTATCACATAAGATTTTAAATTTATTATATTTATGTCAAATAACAATTTTAATGATGAAAGTATTTATCATAAAGAATTCTAAATCTATCACATGCTATCACATAAGATTTTAAATTTATTACATTTATGTTAAATGATAATTTTAATGATTGAAATATTTGTTATATATAATTTGATCTTTTAGTAAAATAATTTAAAACACATTTTCTGTAATTATATTTAATATTTAATTGTTGATAATTTACCAACCGAAAACGTTTAATTTCAAAATTCAACAAATATTAATTAAGTTTTATTTCACTTAAAATATCTACTCCAAATTAAAACTAAGTATAAAGAGATATTTGAATTTTTGTGAGAAATTTAAAAAGAAAATAACATTTTTTTCTGTATTTCCTAAACAATTATAATATATAATTATTATTTAATTTAATTTAATTTTCTAAATACAATCATTAATTAATTTGATCTTCTAAATTTATGAAAAAATATTAATTACTAAATATAATTATCATTAAATTAATTTTTTTCATTTCCTATCTTTATCACCTATCTTAAATATGTTTAAGATCTTAATTTTATTTTTTTAAGTATAATTTATTTTATTAATCATTATTATTAAATAAAAATGATAATATAGAATTAAAAATAAAAATAAAAATAAAATATAGATAAAATAAATTAAACAAAAAATAATTAATCATAAAAAAGTTTAATCTTAGATATTTTGATTGTAACGATAGCCGAAGCGACCTATAACAATTACTACATATGGATTATTAGTCGGAGAGATTTATGTCCCTATTAACATCTAATGTTGCAATTTTTTTTTATTTAGTATTTTTTTTTAGAAGAAAAGCTTGCATTTAAGCAAGTCTTGAATCGACTTGAACAAGCATATCAAAAGGTTGAGGAACTTCCTCCGTCCAGATGAACTCATCACAACTAATAGAAAGAGCTTTTTTTGCCAAGGAATGTGCCCTAGCATTGGCCTCCCTGTAAACATGACAGCAACTAAAGGACAAGAAGATATCAGCTAAACTCTGAAGTTGGAGAAGCCTATTACCCAATTCAGCAAGAGGAAAATTTTTTTTGCTGCAATTTTAAGATTATAGATAGACAATCAGACTCCAGAATGACTTGATGAAAACACATATCACGCTTTCGAAGGAGGCCAAATTTTGCAGCCTTAATCTCCGCGTCTTCTGCAGATAGCAGCTCCTGCATTCTATGAGCCCCCGAGGCTAGCACCATAATAATCTCTGACCACGAAACCCTACCCACACAGCTCATTAAGGCCAACAGCAACATCCATATTAATTTTAAGCCAACCATCCGCTGAGGGAGCCCAACATTGTCGACGTCTAGGATTTCCTAGATGAGCTGAAGTCACGACATTACCTTGAAAGTCATGAAGCAAAGATAAAGCCTGACCAACAATCTGCGGTTCACAGGGAGACTTATTCTGATGAAACAATACATTTCTAGAACGCCAATTGGATCATGCCACCATGAAAAAAAAAAAAAAAAAAAAAAAAAAACTGTTGAGGATCGTAAGACAAACATAGATCCTTAATCCAATCCAACAAAGAAGCATATTAAAACTAGAAAGACATAGAGGATAAAAGAGCCAGATACGTCTAGCAATGGGGCAGTCTCTAATAGCATGAAGAATCGACTCGCTCGCTCCTCCACAATGATCGCAGATATCGTCAATCCTCACTCCTCGCTTAGTTAACGCCATCTTTACTGGAAGATGATCACAACACACTCGATGCATAAAATGTTTAACTTTTGGAGGAACCTGTTGCTTCCAAATCTTTGTCCAAAACCAGTCTTGCTGCTCCATTGAAGAACTACGATATTCACAGGAGCTTGAGATTCGATCAAAGCAAGATGATAGGCTGATCGCACTGGAAATTGTCTATTTTTTCTATGATGTAATATCAACATATCATTTCCTCTGTTAACCGTCAATGGAATCGCTAGAATCTGTGTTGCTTCGAAAGGAATAAAAATTGAGTTAACCAGATCAACATTCCAACTAAGAGACTTGTGACAGAGAAGATCACAAACTCTCGCATTCTCATGTAGCCCCCGAGGAGGAGACCACACCCGATGGCCATACTGCTTAGGCAACCAGCCAACCTTCTAAATTCTAATATTATTACTACAAAGCAGCCAGCGAGCACCTTTATCAATCAACCATCGGGCTTGTAAGATACTTCGCCAGGCAAAGCTGGGTTGGTGTCCCAAAGACGCCTCCATGAAGGGATCCTGAGGATGGCACCGAGCTTTAAGGAACTGGGCTAGCAAAGAATCCTGATTCGTTACCAATCGCCAACACTGTTTTGCTAGCATAGCAAAATTGAAATAATGTATATCTCAAAAACCGACACCACCCCCTCTCTTCGAGTGAGACAAATCCTTTCATTGAACCCAATGAATCTTCCTCTCATCCTTTTGCTGTCCCCATCAGAATCTAGCCATCATGCTATTAATCTGATTGCAAACATCCAAAGGTAACATAAAACAGGTCATAGTATATGTTGGGATTGACTAGATAATCATTTTCAAAAGGACTTCTTTACCAGCTTTAGAAAGAGTTTGTTCCATCTAGCCCTGCAATTTTTTTGCAACTCTACCAATGATGTTGCTAAACACAATCTTGTTTCTCCTTCCAATTACATGTGGCAAACCCAAATACCTATTATGCTGATCAACACTTCTCACTCCCAACAGAACTCTAATCCTACCCTTAATAGCACCATCCACATTTGAGCTAGGATTCACTTTCTGACTTCTCTAAATTCACATTCTGACCCGAAGCCCTCTCATAATCAGCTAGGATTTTAATCACCACATCTGTCTCATTTTGGGTCGCCTGCCCAAAAATAATACTATCATCTGCAAAAACATAGGTGTGAAATGGAAGGAGTAGATCTACTAATTTTGATACCATGAAGGCTATGATGAACTTCCGCTTCATGAATGAGACTTGAAAACTGATAGTTGTCAATTCCACCAAAAATTAAATTAATTGAAATTATCAGTAATAAAATATTTTCTGCAATAAGTGATAATCCAGGTCGAACTCTAGAGACTGAATTACTAAATTTCGTACATTTGTGTAACAGAAAAAGAATAAAGGTTTGGCGGGGATTGTAACACTAAATCAGAAGAAATTAAAGAACTAAATTTAGGTATGAAACTCTCAATTTAAACAAACTTCAGTTCAAGGTAATTCGCATTTCGATGCGTGACTTGATCATAGACAAAAGAAATATAATTATCTCTTATTGAATACTAAACGTAGATTTACCAAACAGCAAGGTAAAACCCCTAACTTCCCTATACTCATCAATTTGAGCCCAGCACTCTTGTTGACTCTAATTATTAACTGAATTGGTATTAAGCAATTCTCATCAAATTAATAACTGCTTTAAAAACAGAAAGTAGTAAAGCTGAATAACGATTTATAAACATAAATCATTTAATTCACCCTATTGTTTCCTTAGGTTATTATCGAAAACTTGGATCATAATCAATAAAACCTAATTGCTACTCACATTCAATCTTACACAACAATTACGGATTATGAAGATGAACTAACAATTGATCACATCAAACAATTAACTAATAGGCCTTTTTAGCAAATCATTCAATAGATCAAAAACAATGAAATCGGGAAATAATAGATATTCAAAAAGACATAATTTAAATTAAGAACCTGGTCTCACAAATCATGCATAAGAACTAGAATCTCTTGAACTGAATTTAGAAACTTAGCCACTCATGTTCATGGCTTACAAAAGAAAAAATAAAATGGAGAAATATAAAACTATAGACGTGAATGGAGAATGAAGGTGTTGAGGGCGTGTTGAAGGTCTGAATGGATGTCTCCCCGCTGCTGCCAAAGATGATCTTTATAATCAAAAACCTAATCCACAAACTTGGAAAACTTTTGAATTTCAAGAAGAAAGATTCTCTGCTCTACAATCACAGCTAATTTTCAGCCACTTCCCTTGCGATTCTGCCTCTCACTTCTTCAGGAAAGTTGTAGCCCTACTTCTTAGCTTTCCAATGGGTACTCATTTGCCCAAATTGGAGGTCTACAGCCCAAGTTATGGGCCAAAAACTGAAACTGGTTCTGTCAGGAGATCCAACCTATAATGACGACTTCATTGCCATTTTTGACAATTAAAACGTCATTATCTCACTTTCAACCCTTCACAGAAATTGTAGAGGTAGCTCTTAAGGTTCAATTGGGCCTAGGTTTGCTTCATTTGGACCTCCGGGGCTCCAGATATAAAATAAATCCCAAGACTGGTCGTGACACATCAAGTGTGGGCTTTTATAATAGATCCATAGCTCATTTTGACAACATTGGAGACTGATTTGGGCTTTGGTCCCCCTTTGTCATTTGTAGTGCTCTGACTTAGCTTTTCAATGAATTAAACAGTATTAGATTTGGAGACCCACAACTTTAGAAACACCTAAAAATTACAGTAAAGGTCAAATTAATACAAATGCTAAAAATTTCTCCATTTAACACAATTATTCCAACAACTCTATAAAAATATGCCTAATTGATAATTATACTTTAATCAACTGAATTAGGCATAAAAATACACTAGAAGTACTAAATATGATGGGAGTAAAATTAATAAATTATGCACTTATCAAAAACACCTCAGCACAAAATAAAAACCCTGTTGAAGGCCTCTTACAGGATAAAACACCTCTTGGGTCTCCCTATTAAAAAGAAGAGAGTAAGATACAATTGAGACACACCGCATAACAACAAATACCCATTGAGAATTAAAACTCATTTTTAATAATGCCACTCAACTCTATCATAGGCTTTTCTCATATTTACTTAAGGACAAAAACACCTGTTTTATTATGCGCTCTATGTTTCATATGATGAAAAATCTCAAAAGCCATAAGAGCATTATCAGTAATAAGACGACATAGGACAAAAGCTGACTGAGAATGATGAATGACATGAGGAAGGATAGACTTCAACCTATTAGCAATACATTTTGTAACAATTTTGAACATGACATTGCACAAACTAAAAGGACGGAAGTCTTTGGTATACTCAGGATCATTGATTTTAGGAATCATAGTTATGAAAGTATGATTCAAAGATGCAGGGGATGCTTTATCATTTAAAATAGACAGAACTCTAGACTCAACGATAAGACCAATAATATGCCAGTAACTTTTGAAAGAAAAAAGGAGGCATATCGTCAGGACCTAGAGCCTCCAAAGGATGCATCTGACTTAAAGCAAATTTAATGTCATCTTTTGAGAATGGTTCAGAAAGAAGTGCATTCATCTCCGCGGTCATTCTCGTCACTACCGTATCAAGGACATCCAAGTAATCAGATGGATCCGTGCAAGTAAAAAGAGTCCTGAAAAAACCTCTCATTATCCTGGAAATATCTACCAACCCCTCAATAAACACGCCACCGTCATCTCGAATTCTCGATATGGACTTCTTCTTTTGTCTATTATTAGCTTTAGAATGAAAAAAAAAAAAAAAAGAAAAAAAAAGATGCATTTAGATCACCTTTTTTAACCATTAAACACGAGACCTCCGAGCCCACGTAGTTTCTTTATTCTTGATTCAATTTGTCTTTGCTCTGCTATTCCCCTATCCGGCTGAATACTACACTGTAATTAATGTAGGTTGTAACAGCCCGATCCTTCTCCAGTTAGTATTGTCCACTTTGGCCTATGGGCCTCACGGATTTGTCCCTTGGGAGGTTTCATTCCCAAAAGCGCTGTCCAGGTGTGGAAGGCTCGCACATATATGGCCCAATTCTTTTCTTCCCGCTTTAGATGTGGGACACGGTTTCCACCCGGTCACGTAGCTGGTTGAACAAGCACGTCCCAACCCCATCCCCGGGTCGTGACAAGCCCATCACCCGCGTCCTCGCACCACACACCGTACTAGAGGAGTCCAAACATACCAAATGTAACAGCCCGATCCTTCTCCAGTTAGTATTGTCCGCTTTGGCCTATGGGCCTCACGGATTTGTCCCTTGGGAGGTTTCATTCCCAAAAGCGCGCTGACCAGGTGAGGAAGGCTCCCACATATATGGCCCAAATCTTTTCTTCCCTTTTCCGATGTGGGACACGAAGTTTCCACCCCAGTGCGTAGCTGGTTGAACAAGCATGTCCCAACCCCATCCCTGGGTCGTGACATAGGTGTTTGTAATTGTTAGCATAATTACAGCAATTAGCATGATTATAGGAGATTTGTGTAGCATAATTATAGCAATTATTATTCTTGTCCAAATTAGTTCATATTTTCATGTATAAATAGATGTAATATCTCTGTAAATGAGACACAGACAAATACACAATCCTTTTCTTCATTACTTGTATTCTTTCTTCTAACATGGTATCAGAGCCATAAAGCTTTTATTTCTAGTTTTTGGGGTCTCTCTGCTCTCTCTACAACCTGTTCTGGTTCATTCTTTCATACCTATTATTATACCATTTTTTTTTTCTCCTCATCTTGTTATCAATGGAGAAATCTGATATTTCAAGACCTATTGCAACATTATCCGAGTTCCAACTATAATCTTTGGGTTCAAGGAATGAAAAGTTTTTGATAGGTCGTAGCTTTGGCGTATTGTTACCGGAGATATCATCACTACGACTGTAAGAGAGAACGATGAACCGATGCAAAATTTGGCGACCGTCTTGAGGATTGGGATAGTAAAATCATCGATCATCACCGTTTCGCAATACCTGTCTCATCCATCCACATCCGGTTGCTAATTATGACTCGCAAAAGAAATCGGGATTTTTGGTTAATCGATATCGACCACCGGACTTGCCCACTATTATCGATTGTGGACTACTCTTCATAATCTGAAACAAGAAGCGTCAACTGCGGAATGATTTTCTTGCCGTCCAACCTATTTGGAATCAAATATCTCGGCCAAAATCGGTGAAGATCATCTTCATCTCATTCAAGTTCTAATGGCTCTTCGATCGAATATGAGGCCGTTCGAGCATCCTTGCTACATCGAAATCCACTCCCATCATTGGAAACTGCTATTTAAGAGATTATTTTTGAAGAGACTCGTCTCAGTTTGGATAAAAATCCTCAATTTGAAGCTGCTCTTGCAGCTACTCGATCCTCACATCAATCGGCAATCAACTCGTAAGAATTGTAATCAAATTGGTCATGCTTTTGCATATTGTCCTACTATAAAATGCAAATATTGTCATGGTTACGGTCATATTCTTGAACATTGTCCCACACGTCCTCCAAGACCAAAAGGAGGGCAGTCTAAATTCAAGAATGTCTCAAAGCCTGGATCTTCCTCTGTCATTCTTTATTCTTGGCTCTACCGCCATCACCATGAGTGATCTTGAGGCACTATTCAAACAGTTATCTCTTCTAATTCTCCTGCCATGTCTACCACTCCGGTAATTCTTATTGGCTTTTTGACTGCATGTTGTAATCATATGACCACTAATCTTAAATTCTTGTCTTCTCAGAAACTCGATCTTCCTTACCACCAATCCATATGCAAATGGTACTAAAATGAACATCACACATCTACGGTCATGTGTCTACCTCAAATCTTCATCTCCCGACACCTATTATATCCCTAATTTGGCACTCAATCTTATTTCTATTGGTCTGTGAAAAAGGACTAAATGTTATTTTTCTCACTATGGTGTCAGTGCAGGATCCACAAACGGGATGATTCTTGGGGAGGGTCGCAGAGTGGGTCGATTATTTGAGCTTACATCTTTACATCTTCCTCGAGATTTGTGTCTCAGCTACAATCCCTAAGTCCTCCATTCACTAATGGCATCTTCGTCTTGGTCATGCTTCTACCAGTAAAATTCAGCCTTTAATTTCTCGTGGATTATTAGGATCTACTAAGTTTGAGTCATTTAATTGTTTAAATTGTCAGCTTGCAAAACAACCTGCATTATCTTTTTCTCATAATAATACTACTTACTCTTTTTGGTTTAATTCATTCGACATTTGGGGTCCTTCTCCTATTTCTTCAATAAATGGTTTTCGTTATTTTGTAATATTTATTGATGATTATTCTCTTACTTGGATATATTTTTGAAACATCGATCCGAGTTATCACAAATTTACATCACATTTGCAAAAATGATTAAAACTCGATTCTCTTGTGACATTAAAATTCTCAGAAAGGACCAATGCATAAATGCCATGGAATATCGGATTCTTCTTTACTTGATTTCTTAGTCAACAAGGCACCGTTGTTCAACGTTCTTGTCCTCACACCTCTCAACAGATGGCGAGCATAACGCAGCATCGCCATATTCTTGATTCCATGCGTCTTCTTCTTTACGCCTCATGTTCGAGAAAATTTTAGGAGAAGCGACTTTTCATGCTGTTTATATTATTAATCGTCTTCCTACCTTGGTTCTTCATAATTTATCTCCTTTTGAAAAGTTGTTTGGACAATCTCCTGACTATTCCATCCTTAAACCTTTTGGGTTTGTTTCTTTTGTTCTTTTACAACCTCATGAACATACCAAATTAGAACCCCGTGCCAAATCCCGTGCTCCGTATGTTGTTTTCTTGGTTATGGCATTGAACACAAAGGGTATCGTTGTTGGGATCCTGTTTCTAATAAGTTACGCATCTCTCGTCATGTTACCTTTTGGGAAAATACTATGTTCTCTTCTCTTTCCAAATTTCATCACTCATCGACTCTCATTTTTCACTCCTCCAAAGAGCTGTTTCCAAGTCCTGATCCAGGACATCATCGATATTGTTTAAGACACAATATTAGCCCAACTACACCTGCCCCTGTTGAATCGGCACCAGTTGTTGATCCAGTACCTGCGCTTACATCTCCTCCTAGCACTACTCTTCGTCGTTCTACCCGTGTAAGAGAAACTCCTCATTATCTTTCGATTTTCATTACTCTACTATTGCAACCCTTCATGAGCCTCGTTCTTATCGTGAGGCATCGACCCTCTTTGGCGACAAGCTATGACCGACGCTTTAGAGAAAAATAATACTTGGGATGTAGTTGATCTTCCACCAAACAAGACCCCTATTGGTTGCAAATGGAATTACAAAATCAAGACCCGTTCTGATGGAACTATTGAACGCTACAAAGCTCGCTTAGTAGCCAAAGGGTACACTCAAGAGTATGGTATCGACTATGAAGAAACTTTTGCTCCGATTAACATCTATTCGATCTCTTAGCTATTAATGGAAACTTTTCCGGATGGATGTCAAAAATGCTTTTCTTCATGGTGATTTAATGAAGAGGTTTATATGCATCCTCCACCGTTATCATTCTCCTCATAAGGTTTGCAAACTTCGACGAGCCTTATATGGATTAAAACAAGCTCCTGGGCACAGTTTGCCAAATTTAGTTCCACTCTTGCTCAACTTGGTTTTCTCTAGTCCACATGATTATTATTCACTGGTATTGTTCTTCTGTTGCTTTATGTTGATGATATGATAATAACAGAGATGATTCATCCGTATTCTAGAGTTACAACATTATCTTAATCAACATTTTGAAATGAAAGACCAGGTTCTCTCATATTTTTGGGTCTTGAAGTTTCAAAATTCGATGGCTATTACCAATCTCAAGCCAAGTATGAATCGGTCTTACTTTCTCGAGAAGTCATCACTGATAGCAAAAAAGTATCAACCCCATTGGAGCTCAATTACAATATTAAACCTCTTGATTGCACACCTCTTGTTGATAATACTTTATATTGACAAATTGTGAGTCTTGTTTATCTCACGTTACTCAACATATTTCATATCTCATCCGGTTTATATATCCTCGCTCAACTCATTTCTCTGCGATGCAGATCCTTCGTTATATCAAAGGCACTCTTTTCATGGTTTGCACTTTTCCGCTACCTCCCTAGTATTATCCGCTACTCATGGTGATCGACAAATCGGTGCTCTACAACGGGTTCTTGTTTCTTCTAGGGTAATTCTCTGATCTCGTGGCGTAGCAAAAGCAAATCGTTGTTGCACGTTCTAGCACGTAATCAATATCGTGCTCTTGCTGATGCTAGATCTGAATTACTTTGGTTACGATGGTTATTAACTGATTTGGGTGTCACTCATTCTTCTGCTACAATGCTTCATTACGATAATAGAAGTGCCATACAGATTTCTCATAATGATGTATTTCATGAGCGTACCAAACACATCGAAATTGATTGTCATTTTGTACGTCATCATGTTGCTCATGGCACCATATGTTTGATTCTGTCTCTGTCTCTCACCCCCGATATATTCACCAAACGCATCCTCCGCTTGGATCTCTTAAGCAAACTCAAGTTGGCACATACCACCCGAGTTTGAGGGGGTGTTAGCATAATTACAGCAATTAGCATGATTATAGGACATTTGTGTAGCATAATTATAGCAATTATTATTCTTGTCCAAATTAGTTCATATTTTCATGTATAAATAGATGTAATATCTCTGTAAATGAGACACAGACGAATACACAATCCTTTTCTTCATTACTTGTGTTCTTTCTTCTAACAGTAATAATGGGACAACTCTCTTATCACATGCCCAAAATGAGAGTGCTCCCATTCTCGTAACACATCCCCACAAAACTTTATCTTACCTTCAGCATCAAGAATGCCATGAAAATAACAAGCATCCTCCGAGGCTTGGGCCATCTCATCTAAACTGGATTCTTCACAAAGCCACATATAATCACAATGAAAAGGCTTCTATTTCCTTCTACTTTTCAATTTGGATGGTTTCTAACTAATTTTAATGGGGCAGTGATCAAATCCTTGGCACAACAAATGCTCAACTATATAATTTGAAAATAAACCAACCTAATCATTAGACGCCACAAAGTGATCTAAACTTTCTTCAATATTATGAATACCACCCTGACCATTACTCCATGTAAAGCAATAACCTTTAAATCCCAAATCATCCAACGAACACCTATCTAAAGCAGAATGAAAAGCATATAACCTTCTTAGATCCTTATCATTACCTCCTTCCTTCTCGTGAGAATAAAGAACTTTGTTAAAATTGCCACCACATAGCCAAGGAAAAGAGGAAACTGCAGATAGAGTAGAAAGCAAATCCCACATGAGATACTTCTGAGCATCCTCATGCCGACCATATACGCACGAAAATCTCCAACTATTGTTCATAATCACATCAATATGACGTGTAGAAAAGGATAGCAACTAAACCTTCATATTACCTTCCCATGTAAGACAGAGCCCTCCCCTATGCCCCATTAAATTATGGGAATTTTACCATACAAGGGCACAGTGGAGCAAAAATTATCAAAATAGGGTGCACTGAAGAAAAATTATAAAAGTGGGGTGAGCGCTATAAAAACGCTATTCAAATTCACATTTGAAGGCCGGGATGCTATTCAAAATGGCGTGCAGTTCCGGACGCCCTTCAAAATAGCGTGCAGGCGGGGATGTGACATTCCTGTCATCCGCACGCCATTATGAATGGCGTCCAAGTCTTCCCTACTCTGATGCTATTCACGGCCCGCTTCCACAACAAATTTATATAAGCAAATATATTAATATTTACATTAATTAAGAAATATATTAATATATTAATATTTAACTCTACTTTAATATTTACATTGCACTTTTTAATATTTACATTATATTAATAATATAAAATTTATTAAAATTTTTGTATAGTAAATAAAATTTATTGTTTAAAATTATTAAAATTCAAGTTATATGAGATAGAAAAAATGGTGAAAAAAAATAATTACCGTCAATTAAAATAATTTGCATTTTATTATAAATATGGATAATTTATTTTATTGATCAAAAATATTAAATTGAAGTATTAAAAGAAATGAAATTATTAAATATTATGTGTAACTATTTATAACAATATATAATTTAAATATTGTAATTTGTTTTCTTTTAGTATCAAATTCATGATTAGGAATGTTTACCATACAGGTGTACTTTGCAACAACTTAAATTTATTTAATATTATTAACAAAATTAATGTGTAAAGTGTGATTTTGTTTATAGATAAAAAATAATAATGGATATAATATTTGAACCATGCGATTAGGAAATTTTTCTGTTTTATTTTTTAAGACATGTTAATTTTGTGCAAAAAAGAAGAAATAAAAAAAGAAGAAATATTTTTTTTTCTTTAAAATATTAAAATTTAAGTCATATGAGACAAAAAAAAATAGTAAACAAAATTTATTATTCTCAATTAAATTAATTTCCATGTGATATTAATTTTTATTCTTATTATAATTACTTTTTTATTTTCAATTTAATTATGCAAAATATATTAAAAAATTTAGACTAGCATATCGTAGCAATTGACCTAAAGCAAAATATAAATTACAACAAGTATTCATAATTAATATACAAATGAAAGCAAATATTTAAGTCAACCATATATCACAACCAGGCCTTCGTATATGTCGTTTTAGTTGAAGAACTCGATGTTGTCTCCCTTCTTGATGTTCTTCTAGATCACCTTGTGCATCTTGAGGTTGGCTAGGTTGCCCTTGTTGTCGTCCCGATGATTCTCCCCTTGCAATATAATGCACAATACTTTATTCATGGTGTCCAAATAGACCTGCACCAGATGGAATATGGCCTAAGGCACCAGACTGATATGGTGCAAAGTATTGATCTGAACTATATCCACCAAATTGACTATAACTATAGTCTGATGGCCTAATGGTAGATGGTCTACCAAAAGGAGCAAATAAGCCACTGAATGGTGTTTGCGGCTGCTGACTTTTAGTATAGTCAAATGGCATCCAACTAGTGTAATGAGGGGGGATAGATTCTGAATAAGGTTGGAATATTATGGATGGTCCCGGATCAAACGGTGCAAGAGCTGAGGGAATAGGATAAGAAGGATCAGGCACTGATGTCATGCAGTAAGGGTGAAATGCGATAGGTGGGGGCAAAACATCACCAGGCGGAGAGCCTCAATGCACTGGGTGTTGATGACATCGAGCAGGACGTGATCGACGTCGTCCTGCTCTATGTGAGGGCTGAGGATGATCCTCTTGTAATTCATCATTAAAGATTGATGCTTGAGGTGCGAACTGAGGAGGTGGCATTTGGCAAAGCCGACTTTCTTCCTCTAAGGCGATCATCATTTTTCTTAATGTACACTTAACTTCTGCCACATTTTATGTTGATGGGTTCTGTAATTTTAGCAAATAATTCTCAATTGCATCCCCCTGTAAAAATAAAAGGTCAATGCATTTCTTACATTTTGGGTTAAAAATATATAAAATTATTATTACTAAGTAATTAATAATGAAAAAATATGTGTTGTAAAGGATTACCACACAACCAATAGCAGCTCCACTTATTGAGATCCAACGTCTCGTAACTCGACGATACCACTCCATATATTCAGAATGATGGTGGAGTGGTTGTGCCATTTCTTGACCTTGAATAATGTACTGTTCTCACCTATTCCAACGATTAATGTATGCCACATGGTGGTGCGCCCAGTTACTCTCACTAACTCGAAGAGTAATGTCATGCAACTCATCTGTTTGCATGGGTGGTCGTGGAATAGGTTGGGCCAAACCAAATTGCCTCATCACTCTGTCAGGTTGGTGCCATTCAATAATATGGAAGTAAATTAATGGCACCACTACTTTCCAAATGGGACGGCCTTGGATACATATGTCGGGCAACTCATCCAATAATTCTTCACTATATGGTTCCCATGTAACCTACAAGTGAATGTTAGCAAAACATGAAGTGATTATAAATGTAGGAAAAATATAACATATTATTTTAAGTAAGATTTATGGAATTTTGGTTTACATCTTCAGGTCGCATCCAGTCAAGGTTGTATCAGATTTGCGGAAGTACATGGGTTGTTACTTCGGTGATCTGTCGAGCTCTACTCCACCTGTTAGTTGATAAGAAAATTTAAAATGTAATGCAATAAAAATCAATTTAATCTTTGCTTAATGAATATATATATATATATATTAGTGACATACCTTGCACCTAGGGTGCATCATGAGGTGCTGATGGATCTTTTATTAATGGAGAGATTATTTTAAATCTCTCCCAGGCCCATATCTGCAAAATAAATAGTGGTCATGAAATCTCCTTTGTTTCAGTAACAGCAACACGACAAAGCTCATGATAAAGGAAGGCTAAGCAAGCTCCACCCCAACTGTATGTAGCAGCTTCCCTCAAGTCTTCTAAAAGGGGTAAGAACATCAAGTTCACATGTGAGTTTGTCTTGTCAGGAAACATCAATCCGATGAGTCGTAATATGAATGCTCTTGCATGCCATAACAATGTTAAGTCATCAGCATGATGTGGAATAGCTCCAAACTCATCATTTAGCCATGATAATTTTAGTGTATGTCCTTGGGTCATTTTCGAGGGTGGTCTAGCGCCCAACAACATCTCACAAACTTCTGGCCAATCCGCCCGTGACATTCCAGTAACAGCTGAATCATGTACTGGTAAACCGGAAATGATGCCAACATCCTGAAGACTGATTATGTACTCACCAATTAGCATCATAAATGTATGGGTTTTCGGTTGCCATCACTCTACAAAGGCAATAATGAGATGCCAGTCAAGTGAAAAAAATCCTAATCTAGCAATACCAATAAATCCCAAATCACGCAGATGAGGAACAATTCGGTCATCAATGTTAGAATGTAATATGTTCCCCTGCCTCCTGCACGTAAGCACTTCATGCTCAATCGTACCATTCCAAATCCCTTCAGAACGATGTTGGGGCTGGAGTCGAAGAAGCTCTTGATCAATTGGACCTAGGATAATGTAATCTCTTCTTTCTTATTGTGTAGCCCTACCTATTCATTATGGCAAATATACATTTTCAATTTGTATTTTTCATAGTTACAATAATGCATATATTTCCCTTGTACATTAATTATTATATAAATAGTATAAAAAACATGTAATAAAAGTATTAAATAATGTAAATAAATAGATCTCATTTTTTGCATTAATTAATACGTTTGCATTACATTTTCAATACAAAGATATTAGTACAATATTATTTACTACATCAAGAAAATAAGTAAACATTAAAATACAATATTAGAACCAACTAGGTCAGCCTAACTATTTGATTTATCGGACATGATCTAATTAGCTCGTCATAAACATTTTGATCTAACATGTAGTTGATTTTAGGTAACATGGGCTTCACTAGAGTATGTTTATTACTGTCACGCATTTTTATACCAGTTGACTGACACATTGTCCTCGTAGCGACCCAATTAGCATGCTCTTTGACAAATCCTTTAAGTAGCAATAAATATGATGGGGTACGGTTAGCTTCTAATTTTCGCCATATGTGGTCAAGTATACCCTTATCGTGGACACAACTAAAAGCTGACCTTAAAGCCAAATGCCTATGTTTATCTGTTAATAGCTCTCCTTCCCATATAATTTCTTGAATGGCCCATTCACCCTTATCATATGCTTATCAATGTGTTATAGGTAATCCCCCATACTTGATAGTCTTACTTTCATAGGGAGGTTAATCAAATTCCTAATTAAAGCATGTACCCTTGCCCGTTGTTGTTGACTGACAATCCTTGTTGGAGTGCACATTATACGAGCCATTATTTTATCTAACACATAAACTGTAACAAAAACACGGAGAGATGGTTTATAAATTAGCGTTCGTAACTCCTAGTGACGCGTTTTAAACCGAGACAATATCACCATTTGTAGTATCAGAGCCACTTCGCGTGCAACCTTGAGCGATGGTGGGGCAAACCTCAGCGAGGACGTTGAGTCCCATAAGGGGGGTGGATTGTAACACCCTAGGCAAATCCCACATCGGCAAAACATGGGAGAGATGCTGGGTTTATAAGTTGGCTGTTCGTAACTCCTAGTGACGCATTTTAAAACCGTGAGGGCTTCTACCCAGAGCGGAAAATATCACTAGTGGGCCGGGCCATTACATAAACAAAAACGAACGGGCATATAAATAAATTTGAAACAATACATTACAAATATCTTACGATCAATAAAATGAAAGCATTAATCCCTGTTACATTTTCATGCATAAAATGAAATCATTAAAATAAAATTACTTTGTAACACCCTTTGAGAATAAGAAAAATACAATTGGACAATTTGTTCAATACATTACTATTTGAAAAGAGTAACATAATTAAATAATGGTGTTTTTTTTCACCCCGGATAATTATTTTTTTTGTGTCCTTGTTCACAACAGAGCGAACAATGGATATTAGATGTCTCCCCAACTTTTCTATTCACACTCCAATCCATTTCATTCTTCATTCTTGAGAATTTAGGTCTTCCTTTAAACCTTTTTCGTGTCGGGTTAGGCATAAAAATTGGATCATTGTCTATTGGCCAATCATCATGATGTCCAAGTGCATGAAACTGCCACTTATAGCACTTAAGTGTTTGCTCCAATGTATAATAATTTGAAACATATTGCTCATAATTAATTGACATTGCATGGCATGCTGTTATGACATGGGAACATGGAATGCGTATCTCTTGAAACTTCCCACACGTGCATGTCCTTTCATGAAGTCTGACAATGTGCTTCTTCCCATATGTAGCCTTCCAAACTTCAAATTCACCACAATCACGGTTAAAAAACCGAACATTAAGTGAGTTTGCTTCATTTAAATTTTCACCTAAAATTTAATGACATGCTGTTGTTAAGTTGAAGCCCTGTAGCAGTTGTTCACGAAAGATTACTGAAAAAATATTTTCTCTACCATTACAGTTATTGGTAATGCACGAATCTCCTTCAACATTCCATTAACCGACTCAACGGTATTGGTTGTCATGGAGCCATACCTTTTCCCTCATTCATGAGAACGTGTCCATTTTTCCAAAGGTATCTTTTTGGCCCATTCAAACGTGTCTGGATGCTCAGTCTTGATTGTGTTCATGGCCTCATAAAATTTTTTTTTCTGAATTTGGTGAGTTGTTACAAAATAAATGTAAAATATTTTTATTATGTGACATTGAAACTTTAATGAACATTACCATATAAATACTAATCTTCTAAAAACTAACTTGTCTTTCGAAGAGCTTCTTTCATGTCAGTATTTTTAAACTTCGTGTTATAATTGCTCAATATGTGTCTTAAACAATATCGATGATGTCCATCAGGAGGCCGCTACCAATCTTGCTGCATTGCCTTTTTTATGCCAATATGCCTGTCTGATATAACATAAATATCAGAACGATTAGTCACAAAGACCCATAAACAAGACATGAACCAATCCCAATTCATTGTGTTTTCACAATCAACTGTTGGCCAAGCAATGGGGAAAATATGGTTTTTATCGTTCAATGCCGCAGCACAAAATAAACACCCTTACCCTCACGGTTTTAAAACGCGTTACTAAGAGTTACGAACCACCAACTTATAAACCCAACATCTCTCCCTTGTTTTGCTGATGTTCGATTTGCCTAGGGTGTTACAATCCACCCCCCTTATGGGACTCAGCGTCCTCGCTGAGGTTTACCCCACCATCGCTCAAGGTTGCACGCAGAGCGGCTCTGATACCACAAATGTAATGGCCCCGCCCACTAGTGATATTGTCCGCTTTGAGCTGAAGCCCTCACGGTTTTAAAACACGTCACTAGGGGTTACGAACCACCAACTTATAAATCCCACATCGGCAAAACACGGGAGAGATGCTGGATTTATAAGTTGGTGGTTCGTAACCCCTAGTGACGCGTTTTAAAACCGTGAGGGCTTCAGCTCAGAGCGGACAATATCACTAGTGGGACGGGCCATTACATTTGTGGTATCAGAGCTGCTCCGCGTGCAACCTTGAGCGATGGTGGGGCAAACCTCAGCGAGGACGCTGAGTGCCATAAGGTGGGTGGATTGTAACACCCTAGGCAAATCTCACATCGACAAAACACGGGAGAGATGCTGGGTTTATAAGTTGGTGGTTCGTAACTCCTAGTGACGCGTTTTAAAATCGTGAGGGTTTCGGTCTAGAGCGGACAATATCACTAGTGGGCCGGGCCATTACATTTGTGGTATCAGAGCCACTCTGCGTGCAACCTTGAGAAATGGTGGGGCAAACCTCAACGAGGACGCTGAGTCCCATAAGGGGGGTGGATTGTAACACCCTTGGCAAATCCCACATCGACAAAACATGGGAGAGATGCTAGATTTATAAGTTGGTGGTTCGTAACCCCTAGTGACGCATTTTAAAATTGTGAGGGCTTCAGCTCAGAGCGGACAATATCACTAGTGGGCCGAGCCATTACACTTTGTACTTTACATATAAAAATATTGAGTCTATGAAAATCACTAGGCGATAGTGTTTGAAACCTTCAATTGTTTGTTTGAACACCCAAAAAATTCTGTCGAAAACCCGATAATCGGGTTGCAATTTATTATTAACAAATAGAGTGTCATCTTCAATTAAAAATGCAGAATCAGGGTTGTATTTACACAAAGCAAGCATGAATTGCCGCAATCTTGTAAAAAATTCCTCCCAACCACCAAAGATCTTCACAATTGCATCGTGTCTAGCCTTCCATGTCTTCTAATAACTCGACATATAACCTTATCTTTGATTTTTGCTTGAATTGTAGATATCTTCACATTTGGTTGTTCGCGTACAATTGCAAGGATGAAATCAGATATAAATCTGCTATCCAATTGCTTATGGTCTTGTGAGATTGATGGATTAACACGTGTATGGGGTCTATTATACCGAGTAATTTTCCATATATCATATCATTCCCAACGAGACACACGTATTCTCCACTTACAATTGCTCTTTCTATCTTTGCACCTGATAGCATATGTTCTGCTCTTTGTCTTTTCATAAGAAAACTCATGGTGCCTAAGTAAATGATATTCTTTGGCAGCTTTTTGGACAGCTTCTCTAGAAGAGAATATCATTCCAACTTCAAACTCATTCGACGGATTCCACATGGAACAACATTGTGGTTTTGACCATGGATCAACTGTTAGCAATGAAAAATCTATTTCAGAGTAAGGTGGAGGAGGGACAACAAGCGTTACTGGGTTCGCAATATGAGTGTTATAGTACAAAGGCAAATCTACTACCAGCTCATTATCATGCTGAACATCCTCATTTACGTTCGTGTCATCATTATAAATCCATTGTTCATCAGAATCCTTTTCGTTCCCATCATCATTGGGGCAATAATCACTAGAAGAAGATTTTGAATCGTATACCCATTGACGTGGACAAATATCTTCACATTCATTGATAACCCCCAAAACCTCATCCTCAACAGTACTGCCATGAATTTGGGATGATTGATAGCATAAAACCATGTCATCACCTGCATTTGCAGAAGCACCTATGTCAATACTAGCAGCATTTGATGGTCCCACCTCATCAATAACATTTGTGGTTGCATCCGGTCGAAAAATGTCAATATATAATTCAATCGATGACATACCTCCAATTTCATCAATGAAATTAAACATAATATTTACATCATCATCGTTAGACAAACCCATGCAGTCCCATTTCACTAAACCATCTTCCACAATGGATTGTCTAAATAAGATATCAGATATAAAATCACATCCAGCTTTAAGACTAATTCCACGTACTATTTGCATACCTAAAGTACTAAAATCAAAGCGTTTACTAATACTAATGACCATTGATGAACCCCCACAATGGTCACAGCCTTCATTATCCATAATAATTTCTCCATCCCAATATAAAGTAGCAAAAGATAGAATTGACATTTTCTTATTAAAAAAAGGTATTATTTTAATAAAGCATGACAAAAGCTATAAATTAAAATTTACATATATTATTATAAAAATATTTATTTTATATTAAATAAAATTAAATATTTATATGAATGGGTTCAGGTGTCGGATACCAACCCGGTAAAATCCGAACACTACTGCAACCCGTCAATAATATTAATTTAACTAAGTCGAACTCGTGCCAAATCCCGTCCTATTACGATTTGGTCTGATACAAAACTAGCAAAAGCCCAGCCCGTTGCCATCTATAAGGATGACAAACGATTTTCATTGGAATTTTTACAACTAGTCAGAATTGCTACAACTGCATATATAATTGGTTGGGTTGAGCAATTCTAATTAAACATTAAAAAAAATAAACATTGTATTTTTTTAATCATTATATTAAACTATTGTTTTTTTTTAAATTAAAAATTACCGGACATATAATTACTATATTTTTAATTTTTAGGCATTACTTATATTTTGAATTTTCTATGAATTTTTTGAGAAAGTTAAACTATTATTTTTTGTTTATGTAAATTTTTTTAATCACGATATGAAACTATTTTATTGTTAAAAATTAAAAATTATGTATAATTACTATATTTTTTTTATATTTCAATTTTTTTTATTATTGAGTATTTTCCTAATTGTATAATTTATATTATATTTTCCTATATTCCTTTATATAATATATTATTGACTCAATTTTCTATGAATTTTTTGTTATAAACTTAATATACTATTTTAGGTTTATGTAAATTTTTTTAATTACGATATTAAATTAGTTTTTTTAAAAATAAAAATTACCTATAATTACTATACTTTTATTTTCGGGCATTATTTATATTTCAAATTTTTTATTTTATTCTTGTATATTTTCTTAATTGTATAATTTATATTATATTTTCCTACATATCCTTAATGTAATATATTATTAACTCATTTTTCTATGAAATTTTTTATGATCTTAAAATAATATTTAAGGTTTATGTAAATTTTAGCTTTATGCAAACTTTTTATTCAACATATCAAAATATTATATTTTAATATGAAAAAATACAATTTAATAAACTATGCACTTTATCTTCGGGCATAATCTATGATTTTTCTAATTTTTTATTTTTTTAAAATTTGATGTTAATAATACACATTTTAAAATATATTTTTTAAAATATTTTGTTAATAATACACATTATGTTAATAATATTATTTTCTAATTTTTTATGTCCCTGTTAACTTTATTTCTCTCTTACACTCTTTATAATTACAATGTCAACTTAAATTTCTAAAAATAATCCTTATATTATTTTCAGGTTAGCTACAACCTACTCAAGTATTCAAATAATTAAATTACATATAACACTAAAAATTCATATAAAACTATATCCCTAAACACTAATAATGTCACAAAAACCTACTTCATATCATAACACATGCATGTATGCATACTCACAAAAATTATTTTATCAACTTTCTCTAATAATAAAAACATTTAACACTTAAATATTTCAATATATTACAAGTAAATAGGTGATCCAACTAACAAAATACGCACCTTAAATTTTCAAGGACAAAAATTCTTCACAAACACCTTTTCCAAGCTTCACCTATGCTATTCCAACTAAGAACCAAACTAAACTTTTTTTCCTTCCACGACTGCAGCTCCTCTCATTGTTGCTGGTCTACTGAGCAGGAAGAGTGACAACAACTCCACTAATTTTACACCCACAAAAGAGAAAATGAGAAGAAGAGAGTGTGATCAACACTGAAGGAGATGAGTTCGGCTTCGTGTGTGGCATAAACTGAGGGAGATGAGGGTTGTGTATATATAAAATTTGAACTCTGGATGCCAATAATATTAGCATCCCACACTGCACACCAATAATATTAGCGTCCCATGCTGTACCTGTCCCTCTCTGCAAGATTCACTGCGGTTGCTAGGGTGAATGACCTAAGCTCTGCAAGCCATTGTTAATGGTGTCCCAGTCCCCTGCATGCCATTTATAATGGCGTCCACTTCGTCTCTGCAAGATTCACTGCGATTGCTGAGGTGAATGACCTAAGCTCTGCATGCTATTGTTAATGGTGTCCCAGTCCAACCCTGCATGCCATTTATAATGGCATTCGGTTCATCTGGTGACGTGACTATCTGTAGAGAATCATTGCAAAAGGCTACAAAAGGTGCTGTGGATTGTTATGCATGCTATTAAAATTAGCGTTCCATGTCCGGACGCTAGTTTGAATAGCGTCCCATGCTCCGGCTGCTTCTTTGATTAGCGTCCCGATGGTCCACCTTTCCACCTCACCATTTTTCACCCCATTTCGGTAATATCTGTAATCAAAACCTTGTCTTGATAAAATTTATACCTACACTACCCTAGTATGGTAAATTCCCCCTAAACTATCACATGACACATCTACACCATTCACAAAACCACAACTCTCATGAATCTTTAGCATTTCCATATTCAATAACTTAATTTCAATGAGAAATAAAAAATTGGAAGCTTTCAGCCTGAGCATCTATTTGAGATGATGAATTACAAAAGGATTCCCAAGCCCTCTATAATTCCAACAGATGAGACTCATGGCGCCCGGTGGGGCTGCCCAGTAGCCTTTGCCAATAATTGGTCAATCATATTGCCAAAACCATATCACCTTTTACTTTTTTTACCAACACTCTCAAAATAACTATGGCCCAACTCATTAGCTTGACATACACCCTCCCTCTTCCTTAACATAGGAAACACCTCAACTGGGTCTTCTAGGTGAGAGGACCTAGCTTTTCTCTTCCAAGACGATTTGGGTTTGGTGGTAGGTAAATGATTTTAGGTGATAGGGACTGAAGACAAGTTCGTTATGTGCGTAACTATAGGAGAATTTGGAAGACATGGATTTTGTGACTATAGGTTAACAAGCTCATGTTGTTGGGAAATGTTTATTATAAGACCTAACAAATTATGACTAAAGAACCAATAGAATCCAGTTTCTATTGGGCGACATAAAAGTGTGAAGCAAGTATGTTATTTCGGATCAAAAGGTCAGGCTCTGTAAGAATGGCAGGAAGGGACACATTAGTAGGTGCTAGGCTAGTAGAAGTATCTAAAGAAGGCTCATACACCGGAAGGACTGTTCATAATGGGTTGTACTATTGTTAACGAACCTTGATTATTATCAGGAGTTGAAGAGATAGGGACCTCACTCCCGGGTTATTCACCGTCTACCTTATTCCCCCGCTGAACATTTAACTCCCTTAACTGTTCAAGAATTGCATCCTCAGCATGCACATTATTCTCTCATTGGCAAGGACTAGTTGCATTAGAAACACTCTCTCTTGGGCTTGTAACTTTCCCACTAGCCTTTGAACCTTCTTTAAATGAATGACCCCTGTCAGTTCGAAAAAATAATTTTTGAGTTGCACCACTCTCTCCTTTCACAAAGATGAGGCCTTACTACTCCTGTGAAATGGTGAGGCTTTTATCCATTCCCCATACTTCATCTTTTCACTCTTCTCATCTTCCTCATCGTCCACATCATCACACTATTTAAAGGAAAGACCACATCTACCACAATGATAATAGAAAGTCAGTAAGCCTTCAAATTTCAATGGTACCCATAGAGATTTCCTTGCAAACTTAATCATAGTACCACATAAAAGAGCCCTACGTAAATCAATCTTGACCCTAAAATGCAAAAACTTCCCCTATCCAAAGTCATCCTCCTTATACCATGCAAGGTACTCCCCAATTTTCCCACCAATAACTCTAGCAATCTTCTCCGACATACATCTTAACGGTAAATCAGAAGCTCTTACCCAAATTAGGGTTGAAGAGAAATTAATATTGGATGGCAGCTTGTGACCTATAACCTCCTTTAACACCAGAACATTCTTCTTAACATGCCACGGTTCATTCAACAACACATTTTGTAAATCCTTCCAATGATAGAATTGGAAAAGAAAATCATCTTTATCCCCATTCCCTTGCTATAACGCCATGTTTAGCCTTCCAGACTCTAACCATAGAATCCATGAAGGTAAACTTATTATAAATACGATCAGTCCATAATTTGCCTGCCAGACATAATGTTTTCGAGGAACTATCTGGATCACCCACCTCATCTTGTAGATCTAAAACCTCAGCTCCTTTTGTCGTAGGGTTCTTTTGTTTTTCTAGGATTCATATTCACATCCATAATTCACAACTGATCAAAGTCAAGACATAGAAATTGGAGAAACACGAAGATGCACTTGAAATAAAAGTCACAAAACAATAAGAGAAAGGCACAAGAGTCACAAAACAATAAGAGAAAGGCACAAAGGGCACAAAAGTCACAAAGTAATAAGAGAAAGGCACAAACAGAAGGCACAAAGGATCAAGATGAAAACATATAGAGACAAAGCACCAAAATGTTCAAAACAAAGATTAAAAAAAGGATAAAACAAGTCAAAAGAATTAGACTCTCAAAACAGAAAGGATGAAACTCCAATATTGGAGGAACCCTAGCCGCATAATCATGGAAACCTAGACTCTCACGGAAGAAGAGGACCCAGTAGCAAAAAACTATTTATTTATTTAATATTTAATTGCCGATGATTTGTCAATTCAAGATGTTTAATTTTAAAATTCAACGAATATTAATTGGGTTTAATTTCCTTTAAAATATCTGCTCTAAATTAGAACTAAGTATCTTTTTCTATATTTCCTAAACTATTGCAGTATATAATTATTATATAATTCAATTTTTTAAATATAATCTTTAATTAATTTGATCTTTCAAATTTAAATTTAAATTAATTATTATATGATTAATTTTCTCACTTATTGTCAAATGGTGAGTTGGATCAAAACCGTTTAGTGGAATGTTATTAAACACATTTATTACAATTATATTTAGTATTTAATTGCTAATAAATTGCCAACCAATACATTCAATTTCAAAATTCAATGAATATTAATTATATTTAATAATAATGTAACACTCTAGGCAAATCCCACATCGGCAAAACACGAATCGTGAGGACTTTGGCGCGAGCGCAATATAATATACTGGGTGATGCATTACAAATAAGTTATAACTTCAATATAAATTCAGCATTTACACTTTTATATTTATCGGTGGGAAGTTTTATATAAAGTAACCCAAACACAACTTACATCCATATAGTCAGTGCAATTTTTTCCTAAAAAGTTGAAATTACCTTTCAAGTCTTTACTATAATGGGGTTATTATCTTTTGCTCCATTTCCTTTTTATTTGACTTTTAGCATTATATTATCTTCCTTTCTTAGCTTTTTTTTTTTTTTTGCAATCGAAAAATGTCAAAAAAAGAAAAAGAAAAATATTATTGTATTGATAATTTGACTACAAATAAAGACGATTGGAGAATACAAGTTAGAGTATAGAGATTGTGGGATGTGTCTTTCACAAAAAATAGAGATTTTATGAGTACAAAGATAGTTTTACTTGATGAAAAGGTTAACTTCAAAATTTTCCTATTTAGTTTATTGAATCACCAACTTATACCACTAATATATTTCATTACAAATATTTAACATATATATTTTTTTTTATGGCTTAGTGTAGGCAAATTATATCCATGTAATTATAAAGAAAAATGTGGCAACCATTTTCATCCACTTATGAAAGAAGGCAATATCTGCATGATTAAAAAATTTTCTGTTATGGATAATAAAGAAAATTTCTGAGTTTTTAGTAACAACAAATACATGATCCAGTTATATGGAACAACGATTGTGCAACAATTAGAAAGTGAAGATGTTGTTATTCCAAAACATAAGTTTGATCTTTATGATTTTTCAAATCTCAAAAATCGAAAAGGGAAAACTTATATTTTAATCGGTAATACTATCAAGATTTATCTTATGCACCTTTAGTCTAATATTATAATTTTGATATTTATTTTTATTACTACTAAATTAATTTTTCTGGATGTTATTGAGTTAATCATTAGAGAGAGTGAAATTAGAAAAAATGATGATGTTGATAATCAATCATCTCAAAGAATGGTTGTGATGTGCCTTGTAAAGGATTTATAGGAATTGACTAAGTAAAATAAAATGTAAAAATCGACTAAGGAAGGTAAAGGAAGAATTAAACATGCCATGTCAAACCCATCACTATGATGTGGCACATCAGATTGTTGAGCTATAAGTTTTAAGGTATCATTCAAATTAGTTAATTATGATATATTAATATTGATTTTATTTTTATAAATCATAATTAAATTGTTTTCAAGTTGAATAAAATTCACATAATCATTTAGGGAGATCTGATTGAGATGTACAAGAAGAAAAAGGAAATAGTAAGTGACAAAATCTATGTTGTTTTTACCTCATCGTTGGTGAAAGAATATAATGGTATGTTTTTAAATAGAATTTATAATTTTGTAATTTTTTCATAGATTTTTTTAATAGTCTAATATTCTCTTTATCATTTAGTAAAAACTTTTTTTTTTGTCAACAACAAAATCTACAAGAATTTATATTGATCCTGATATATCTGAAATTGAGGAGTACAGAAGAGGTGAGACCATATATAAACCAAAAAATAAAAAGCTAATTCTATTAGAATTATGTCCATATTTAAAAGGTTTAAATATTTGGAAAATAGATTTGCTAATGAAAAAGAAGAAATAAAGGTACTAGACATTGGGGAAAAGAATCATTTGACAAAGGAAGACATTTTTGAGAAAACAATGAACATTGAAGAAATATTAGCTGAAGTCAATTCAAAAAATGAGAAGGTATACAATAATTCTTATGCTTTGCATTTTTTTTTTTGGGAACTATAATATTTGAATTATTGTAAAATTTAAATGAAATGTTATACATTGTTTGGTAGGTTCGCACCTTCTATTGCTATGCTATGTTAAAAAATATAATTGAAAAGAATGGTTGGTATTATGTTTTACGCAATCAATTTAAGAAAATATTATCTCCAGAGTCTACAACTTTCACGTGTAACAATTGCGATAAGACTATTGAATATCCTATCAGCAGGCTTGTCTTTTAAAAAATAATACAATACAATTAAATTTAACTTTGTTTTTATTTAAAGAATAGTTTAAACAAATACTAACATATGATCAAGTAATAAATAGATACAGGGTTGAGCTACAAGTAAAGATGACTCTGGAGAAACAATATTTGTTTTATTTGATCAGACAATGGAACAAATGGTTGGCATTTTAGCACAACTCCAATTGAAGAAAGAAAGTGCCAGTCTTTTAATATATTACTTCACTTAACATTTATTTTTACCTCAATATTCTATGCACTAATATTTTTATGTGATAATTTTACATATTAGGAAGAAGAAGATGTGCCTTTGCCATCACCAATTTAGAACATTATTGGAAGTTCATATTTGTTTCATATTAGAATCTATGCATTCAACAAGTTGTTAGCTACTCAAAGTTTTACTGTCATCAAAGCTATAGATGAAGGCAACTATAAAAAAAAAATATTAGGCTCACATGTGACAAATCTTTATGGTTAATACAAATTATTTTAATCATCATTTCTACTTACCATATTTGAACTATACTGAAGTAATTTTTTGAAATTATTATAGAAAAATGGATTTGCAAAAGAACTTCAAAGAGATGCTAAAATTGATGCTGGAAGCTCTAACAGTAAAGGTGAAGCAATATATGAAAATCAAAAAGAATCTCCATTAACAAGAGCTGTTACTTTGAGAAATTAGAACAAACTTAAAAGAAAATTAAGGTTAGGATGCCAACTTTTGAAGTGCATTGCTCATATAATCATAAAAGCAATGTTAGAAAACTAATTCAGACTCGCATTAAATAGATTCTGATGTTGAAGGAAATTCAGATTGTGAAAAGGAACTGAATGTTGAAGATGCTTAAAGTCAGATTCCAACCAAATGTCATCTTGAAAAGTAGATTATTACATTTGAATATTTAAGTAATAACAATTTAAACTAGTTATATGTTATTACTGTGATTCTATGTACGATAGCCTATATGGAATGGTCAACCAATGTTACAACAACAAATCAGTAGTGGTGGGTCAAAAATAATTTTCTTTTTAAAAAATTATAACTACTTTTTTATCTAGTTATCACATTATAATTAGTTCGTCATTCCAAGTATCAATCCTACATTGAATAGCAGAGGTATAATATAATTTCTCGTGGGTGGAGGGGAGATGGTTAGTGGAGGGAGGAGGAGAGAGAAGGGAATGGTGGATGGAGAGAGAAAGAGAGGACAATGGATGGAAGGAGAGAGATACAGAGAGGTGGGTAAGAGAAGGGAGATTTTAATTTGTATTGTATTAAGTAACAAAATATTAACTTTTGATCAATTTTGGGTGAAAATTGATCAACTGACTATAATTAATATAAGCTTTTAAAAAGCGGCTATAATAGCATAAAGTCAAAAGGGTTTATATTTTTTTATTATTAAGGTGCATGACACATCAATATCCACATATAAAATGATAATATTTTAACCATATCATATGTCGCATCAACAGTTCCAATTCTCAATTTTGATCAACCATAATTACGAGATATTATATAATAAAGTAGTAATTCTTTGTAAGATATCCTACATGGAATGGCAATCTAATTGTGAGCATATATGTATACATGTGTGGGTCGTAATGAGTGACCATGTGTACATGGGTGGATTCCAAAAATCTATAACCACCTTACAAATTTTTTTTAAATAATAACCATATATTTACTTATGTGTCAAATTATTATTCGTTTGCCATTTCATGTCAAATCTGAGATGAATCACCATGATTTTATATAATTTCTCCTCCACCCACCGTCACCCAACAATATATATACACATCACTCATATGTTAATTATTAATTATGTATGCTAAAATGCTGATTATTTTTATTACATGAACTTTAAATTTTAAAAAATAAAAAATTTTATCTATTTTCACAAATAAATTCCATAAATACATTTTCTAAAAAATGAGGGGAGAGAAGGGAAAATTATTTTATACTAACTAAAATAAATATTAAATTTTTATTGTATTATGATTTTAATACAAAATCATGTTTACTGCATTTTAGTCATAATATGTTTATATATATATATAATTATTTGAATATAAAGTTTAAAGTAATAGATTATTTTATTAATAAAATGAAATCTCAGGGACCTAATTGTTTCCTATAAAAATAGTTTAAAGACATTTTAGTCATTTTTACTATAATTAAAAGTAAATTGGACAGAGAATCATTCTATTAATAAAATAAAAATTAAGAAATTAATTTATTTGATTTTGAAAATACATGGACTAAGCATGTACATAGAAAATGCTTATTAATTGTGGTTTCAATAGCTCTATTCTAAAAAAAAAAATCTAGTTAAAATGAAAGTTTCAATATCTCAAACTGGCGTCCCTTTGCAATATTCAGTGCATAAGAAAACAACATTTTGAATGATGTTTTCTTGGGGCATTTTACCAAAAGGTGGCAATTGAAAAAAAAAATTTACCAAAAAGGAGCTATCATAGAAAGTTTTTACCAAAAGGGGGTGGTATTTGCTGATCTGGTGGAGAGAGGGTGGCAGACTCAATTATTAATAAAGTTCATCTATTTGAAAATTAAAACAAAAATTACAAATTCTTTAAAAAGTAAAAAAAATAATAAAAAAAATATATTTGAGACATGACCATGGCAGGTCTAGCTGCCTAGTCTGCGTGTGTGGTAGCTAGATGCTACCCTTGGCAATGACTAGCTAGCTGGATGCCACCCTAGGTAGCGGTCAGTGATGGACACTACCATGGGTAGCAGCTCACTGCCCCAGTTCACTACTCTGGTAGTGCCTAGGTTGCGTGCTACTCTGCCCCTGCCTAGGTTGTGTGTAGACTGAATTGGATACTACTAAGACTTGCATCTAAGAAACTAACACTGGTTTGATTAAACTAAATAGGTTGGATGCTAATTTATATAGTGAGCATGTTTTAAAACACTCTTAAAAATTCACCCATTCCCAGCAACCCTCACAGCCTATTTAAATCTCCTTTCACTCTCAAATTCACTCATTCAACTAGACACACCACTTAGAAGCAAATTCTCTTAGTAGTGAGGTATGTTTTAGTGTTATTTCTTTTAGAATTAATTTTTTTTTGTTAGTTTTTTTGTTAATTTAAAAATTTATTAGTAAAATAAAATATGGTGTAATGAATGTATGAAAAAAATAAAAAAAAACATATGTAATTTAGTATTGTGGTAAAAAATTATTATATAATTTTTTTTATAAAATTTATGATTAGATAAAATGTGCATACATACATATATTTATATATTTATATATTCAGTTATGTGTAGTGTTAATTTTTATGTTAGTTTATAATTGTTTGAATTTAAAAATTTATGAGTGAAAAAAATATGGTTTAATAAATGTGTTGATGTTGTAAAAAAATTAATAATATTCTCTAATATTTTTAGTATTGTGGTTACAAAAATATTATGTAAAATTTTTGATAAAATTATATACACATTAGATAAAATTTATATATTTATTTTTTTTAGTTATTTGTAGTGTTAATTTTTATGTTAGTTTATAATTATTTTAATTTAAAATATTCTTAGTAAATATAATATGGTGTAATAAATGTATTAGTGTTGTGAAAAAATTTTATTAAAAAAAATTGTGTTAAAAAATTATTATATAATTTTTTTTATAAAATTTATGATTAGATAAATTGTATATATATTTATTTTTTTATAGTTTTGTGTAGTGTTAGTTTTTATGTTAGTTTATAATTGTTTGAATTTAAAAATTTATGAGTAAAAAAAACTATGGTGTAATAAATGTATTAGTGTTGTGAAAAAATTTTATGAAAAAAAAATTCTATAATTTAGTATTGTGTTAAAAAATTATTACATAAAATTTATGATTAGATAAAATGTATATATATATATATATATATATATATATATATATATATAGTTTTGTGTATTGTTAGTTTTTATGTTAGTTTATAATTATTTTAATTTAAAATATTCTTAGTAAATATAATATGGTGTAATAAATATATTAGTGTTGTGAAAAAATGCATGAAAAAAAAATAAATTATTCTGTACTATTTTGAGTATTGTGGTTAAAAAATTATTATGTAAATTTTGTATAAGTTTAATTATTATTAATATTATGTGGAAAATACAAGTATGTAGAAAACAACTTTTTTTATGGACATGTCAATTATTTTTAGAAGAAGCAAATTTTATGAATCTAAGAGATTTGTAAATTTGAAGATATTGTAAGTGACCATTATATTGGAAAAAAAAAAGTCAGTTAACTGTAATGTAGAAATTTTGATTTATATTTATTGCATACTTAATATAATTTGTTATATTTATGTCAACCTTCATAAATTTATTGCTAATAATTAAATTAATTTTTTTTATGCCAATTGGTATAGACACATAATGAATATATTGTTTCAGTTGACCCTAAGACATTAACTGGTCCAACTTTCTAGACCGGTATTGAATTTTTCATTTCTTATAATTTTATTATGTTTACGTAATATTTTAAAGATATATTATAAATTGTAAGAAATGTTCTTTTTTCCATGTAAATATGTCAATTCCACATTATGCTACTGTGTACTGGGATGGCGATATTATTTTGAGTGATGATGGATACGATTATTGTGGGAGTCAATTAGCTATTTTTAGTATTGATAGTATTTTAAAATATGCAAATATAGTGATGAGAATTGTTCGTACAATTAATTTGGTAGAAAGATGTGAATTCATTGAGTGTATCATTTCTAGGAAACCAAAACTAAGTAGAGATTTCTTGAAATGGGCATGGATTTGAGAAATGATGAAGACATATCAATAATGTTTAATTTCATTGAGCAAATTGGGGGTATGGAATTGATTAAATTCTATATTAACATTTACCGATCGGATGGTTGTGTAAATGCCATTGATAAGGCCGACCCATCAAATGCTGGTACATCAAAAAATTCTGATGTTGTGGATGACATTAATAACATTGCAAGTGATATTCGAATTCAATTTGATGGTGTTGGTTCAATTCAATTGGATTTCGATTATGAATTCAATAATAATGATTATTGCATCAATTACGAAAATGAGAAAGATTCAAAAGATGAAGATGAATATTTGTTTTACGATGATGACGTAGATAATGATGATTCTAATGTTGATTTAAATATCTGCAGTTATTACAACACTCATGTGACAAATTCAATTGTGCCTCCTTCACGTTACTCAAAAATAGATTTTTCATTGTTAACGGTTGACACATTGTTAACCTCGTCAAAAGAGGTTATGAAAAATGCTACTAAAAAATATCACATGCTAAGGCACCATGAGTTTGGCAAGGAAGAGACCAAAAGTAGAACATATGCTATTAGATGTGTAACACCCTAAGCAAATCCCACATCGGCAAAACACAAGAGAGATGCTAGGTTTATAAGTTGGCAGTTCGTAACCCCTAGTGATGCATTTTAAAACCGTGAGGGCTTCAGCCCAAGAGCGGACAATATCACTAGTGGGCCGGGCCACTAAATGTGACACCCCTCACCCGTCTATAGTGTAGCCAAGCGATGAGTGCCACATTCGATGCTGGAGCACCCTATCTTGTCTTGTCATGTCTATTGTAAATTTTAATGTCATTTAAGTCAGGTAATTTATGTGTAGAATTTTTTTTTTTATATCTTATTTCTGTGGAGACCCAGACAGATCCTCCTCTGTTTTATTAGCATCTGGCGGGTTCCACTATCACCTATTAATATATTCATAGTCATCTCACATATTTTCATAACATATTCTCTTTTATCATATCATTCACAACTATTTGTGAGATCTCAAATGAAAATGTCACGACCCAACCTATGGGTCGGACTGGCACTAGGACCTGGGCCAGCCTAAAGCCCTCGAGGCCCGTAGTAAGCCTAACTATTCACTAACCCAACCCTAAGGCCCATTTGGGCGCAATTTCAAGAAATCAACCGGACAGAGTCTGGCCATAAAATGGACCTTTCAACGAGGAGTTTTTGACTCACCCGACCTGTAAACACAATATATATATCAATTTGGGGAGCTCAGCTCACTCTCCACATACTCATATCATCATAAAAATATATGGGAGCTCAGCTCTCTCATCCAGTCCATCAAACATGCATATCATTATACGTTTACAGGTCCAACATGATAATAATATTACAGACCAAAATCAAATAAATACTTCTTACACATGCGGAAATTCTAGGAGTAAATAAAATTACACAAATATTAATAAACAACCTGCGAAGGAGAAAAGCAGGTTAACCACAATAAAATCCTCCTATAGCCTGAAAAAAAATATTGAACAGGAGTGAGCGTTCGACTCAGAGAGTAAAATATCAATTTTAACCATAATCTCTATAACTATCTAAAACTAATACACCTTGTAGAGTAAAATGTAACATCAGCAATAATTTCACATCATAACATCAAAAAGGTAATTTGGAGCACTCACGCACCCAGTAATATCAATCATAATATATATGGGAGCTGATCCCCTATACAGCTCTTTTAAATCCAACCTGTGCTAGCGAAGAACTCAGCTCGGACTTCCACTTAATAACCAAATCGGGGTCCCAGCGAAGAACTCAAGCCTTGTCTACCCCGAAGGACCGGGTCCCAGCGAAGATCTCAAGCCGTGTCTACTCTTCTTATCCATAGTCCACACCACATCACACGCACGCCAACGCACGCACACTGCTCCAAATTACCACAACAATATACATGGCACTTTCACAGTTATGAATGCAACATAAAACGTGCCTAGAGTTTAACTACATAGATAAATACATATAAGTGATGCATGGGCATGCTTGAACATATAATAATATCGAAATTACAATTAAAATTAATATTTTACTCACAGACTTGACAACGGTCACTGTGGCGGCTGGGCGGAGGAAGAAGGCTATCCCGGCTCACCTGACAATTACATTATAATTATTTAAGACAATTGACTCAATACAAATCATGAAAAGACCAAATACGTCCTAAGTCGTGCCGAAAATCCGGTAGAGTCTCCCCTATACCTAGGACCTACCCAACCTGCAAAATGGCTCAAAACACACTTCTATATTCGTAACTCATATATCCACAATTCAATCACATCACACAGCCCCTCTTGGGCCCATCAAATCAGTCATCCATCACAATATGTAAAATTTCAATTTAGTCCTTATAATTGATCATTTTTGCAAAAACTACCCAAACAAGCTCTAAAAATTCTAAAACTTTGCCCCGCGGTCCTTAGAAATATTACTAGGCTATTGCAAAAAGAATCATAATTTTTTGAGCTACCGAGAATATTTTATGGATTTTTAATCCTATTTAAGCACTAGAAAATTACGAAAAAGTAAGGTTCGGGTTTACCTTTGCCGATTCCGACTTCGGGAACGCGCTCGGGATGTCTAACAATGGTGGGGTAGCCAAAACCTTGATCCAGTTCGGAGACTTTTCCAGAGTGGCCGTGCATCGCGGAAATTCACGCACCGGACAACTGTCGAATTTCCGCGAATTGAAGATACCTACACGAAGCCCACAACACGAGGGTTAGTACATAAATTTTACGAAATTTTCTAAGCTCATTAAATGCTCGGAAAAACACTGCGAAGTTCCGTGGGACCTACCAGAAAACGGTGTCGGAAAAATTTAAAATTTATATCGCCGTGAAGCTCTCGACGAGTGGAGCGCTCTGATACTCTCGGTTTTCTCGTGGGGTTCACGGTTTGCGAGAAATCTAGCCCAAAAGTCAAAATAGGCTAAAACTTCCCGAGCAAAAATTGGACAAACCGCTCAATGGATTTTGGTGTTCTTGGTGTCTATGGAAAGCTCTCGACGAGTAGATGAGTTTAGACACAAGACTCGGTTCTATTAGTGGCCGGATCGGCTGAATTTTGGTCGGGAAGACAAAGCGGCGCACTTACGCATCACGTCGCTTCGGGCGCCGTTTTCCGGCGTTTCAAGCGTGGCGTGGTGATACTGGGAGGCACGAGCCGGGTGGGAGTGGCGAGGAGGCGCGGCAAGGGGAGGAGGGAGGAGAGAGAAAATGGGATAGGAAGAGAGGAGGGTCGGGACGCGCGCGGGGAGAAGAAGGAAGAAAAAGAAAAGGCCGGTCCGATTCGACCGGTCCAATCCGGTCCGGTTCGATTCGACCTGTTCAATTCAAAATACAAAATTTTGAATTTTTACTCTGCCTTGGGACCGAAAATGAGGTCCAAAAATTCCGAAAAAATTTTAGAAAACTCAGAAAATTCGTAGACTCCAAATATATTTTTAGTTTTGCCACTTGGTCTTTAAATTAATTTTTAAAAATCATCAAAGTTTATATTTTCGAAAAATTGAACCCGATTTTTAAAATCCGAAAAATCTCAAATAATTTCTTAAAATTTAAATAAAATTAAAATATCAATAATACTCATAAAAGAATAAAATTTAAAATTTTGGGGTGTTACATTCTCCACCCCCTTACAGAAAATTCGCCCTCGAATTTTACACAAGGCAGAATAAATTACATAATTACACATTGAACAGATAAGAGTACTTGCTACGCATGTCCCGTTCTGACTCCCAGGTACACTCTTCCACCAACTGGCTCCTCCACAAAACCTTAACCATAGGGATCTGTTTTGATCTTAGCTGTCTTACTTGGTAGTCCACTATGGCTATAGGTTGCTCCTCAAATGTCAAATTTTCTTTTAGCTCTATTACATCCGGCTGTAGTACATGGGAAGGATCTGGAATGTATTTCCTGAGCATGGAGATGTGAAACACAGGATGAACGTGAGAAAGGTTGGGTGGTAGGTCCAATCGGTAGGCAACTGCTCCAACTCTATCAGTAACCTCAAAAGGTCCAATATACCGAGGTGCCAACTTGCCCTTCTTTCCAAATCTCATGACTCCCTTCATCGGAGAAACCTTTAGGAATATGTAGTCGCCTACTGCAAACTCCACATCCTTAAATGCAGGGTGCATAACTCTTACGCCTCTTTGAAAGCTGTTTTCAATCGTTCCCTGATTAAAGGGACTATCTCTGAAGTGTACTGCACTAGGTCTACATCATGTACCTTTGCTTCTCCCATTTCCGTCCAACATAGAGGAGACCTACACTTTTTTCCATAGAGTGCCTCATAGGGTGCCATCCCGATGCTGGAATGGTAACTGTTGTTATAGGCAAACTCCACCAAAGCTAGCTGATCATCCCATTGACCTCCAAAATCCAAAACACTCATGCGAAGCATGTCTTCCAGTGTTTGGATTGTGCTTTCGGACTGTCCGTCTGTCTGAGGTTGGAAAGCCGTACTAAAGTTCAACTATGTGCCAAGTGCCTCCTACAACTTTCTCCAAAACCGAGAAGTGAACTGGGGCCCTCTGTCAGATATTATGGAAGCCGAAACTCCATGCAATCTGATTATTTCTCGAATGTAGAGTTGGGCGTACTGTGCCACAGAATATGTAGTCTTCATAGGCAAGAAGTGAGCTGATTTGATTAGACGGTCTACAATTACCCATATCGAATCATATCCTCGCGTGGTACGAGGCAACCCAGTCACAAAATCCATAGTAATCATTTCCCACTTTCATTCTGGGATAGGGAGCTCTTGCAGCTTCCCTGATGGTCTCTGATGTTCAAACTTCACCTTCTGACAAGTCAAGCACTTGGACACAAAGTCTGCTATGTCTCTCTTCATGCCATTCCACCAATAGCTATCCTTCACATCATGGTACATCTTGGTGGAGCCTGGGTGGACACTGTACAGTGTATAGTGTGCCTCTCGCATGATTTCATCTCTGAGATTGTCCACATTGGGTACACATATCCTAGAACCTTGCACTAGGGCGCCATCATTGGCAAATCCAAACTCACCACCTTCACCTTGTTGTACTCTTTCTATGATCTTCATCAATTGTTAGTCTCTGTGCTGAGAAACTCTAACTCTGTCTCGCAAGTCTGGCCTCAATGAAAAATGAGCCAATAATACCCCCTCATCTGAAAGATCTAGGATTAAACCTTGATCCATCAACTCATGTATTTCCTGAATCAATAGTCTTTTCTCTGCTGAAATGTGCACCAAACTGCCAGAAGATTTTCTGCTCAAAGCATCTACTACTACATTGGCCTTCCTAGGGTGGTATTGGATAGTGCAATCATAATCTTTCAGAAGCTCCATCCATCTCCTCTGTCTCAAGTTTAAATCCCTCTGTTGGAAGATGTACTTCAAACTCTTGTGGTCGGTGTATATCTCGCACACTTCACCATACAGGTAGTGTCTCCAGATTTTTAGTGCAAAGACTACAGCCGCCATTTTCAAATCATGGGTGGGGTAGTTTTGCTCATGCCTCTTCAGCTGTCTTGAAGCATAAGCCACTACTTTTCCATTCTACATCAAAACACACCCTAGGCCAACTCTGGAGGTGTCACAGTACACGGTGTATCCTTCACCACTCATAGGTAGTGTCAACACAGGGGCGGTGGTTAGACGCTCCTTAAGTGTCTAGAAACTCTTCTCACAGTCATCTGTCCAAATGAATGGAACATTCTTCCGAGTCAACTTAGTTAGGGGAGCCGCTATCCTGGAAAAATCTTGCACAAAACGACTATAGTAGCCAGCTAGACCCAAAAACTTCGCACCTCAGTGACTGTTGTAGGCCTAAGCCAATCAGTTACAGCTTCAATTTTCTTGGGATCCACTCGAATACCTTCACTAGAAACCACGTGTCCCAAGAATGAGATGCTTTCTACCCAAAATTCACATTTTGAAAATTTGGCATACAGCCGGTGCTCCCTCAAAGTCTGCAACACCATCCTCAAGTGCCACACGTGTTCCTCCTCGGTCCGAGAGTATACCAAAATGTCATCTATGAATACGATGACAAAACGGTCCAAAAATGGCTTGAACACCCTATTCATCAAGTCCATGAAGGCTGCTGGTGCATTAGTGAGTCCAAAAGGCACCAAGAACTCATAATGACCATATCTTGTCCTGAATGCCGTTTTGGACACGTCCTCATTCCTGATTCTCAACTGATGGTAGCCTGATCGCAGATCTATCTTGGAAAAGAATCTAGCCCCTTGGAGCTGATCAAACAGATCGTCGATCCGAGAAAGTGGATACTTGTTCTTAACAGTCACCTTGTTCAGCTGTCTATAGTCAATACACAACCTCAATGACCCATCTTTCTTTCTCACAAATAGAACAAGAGCACCCCAGGGTGAAGTGCTCGAACGTATGAAACCCTTGTCCAAAAGCTCCTGTAGTTGCTCCTTTAGCTCTTTCAATTCTGCTGGTGCCATCCTGTAAGGCGGCATTGATATGGGATTTATACCCGGAACAATATCAATGCAGAACTCTATTTCCCTTTCTGGTGGCAACTCGGGAAGCTCTTCAGGGAAGACATCCATGAATTCTCTAACAATAGGAACATTTTCCATGTTAACACCTTCTACAGATGTATCTCTCACCAATGCCAAATATCCTTGACATCCACGCCTCAACATTTTTCTAACACTAATTGCTGACACTAAATTATATGGAGCCACGCTCCTGTCACCATCAAAGCTAAACTCTTCCACACCAGGTATGTGGAAATGCACCTTTTTGTTCCTGCAGTCTAAAGTGGCATAATGAGTTGCCAACCAATCCATCCCCAAAATTACATCAAAATCTATCACTGGTAGAGGAACCAAGTCTGCTGGGAGGATCTTTCCATCCACCACTACTGGGCTACCCAGAAAAACCATATCTACATTTATGTTGTCACTAAGTGGGGTAGCTACCGACAAAGGGCATTCTAAAGTTGTAGGGTTTCTACCCAACCTCATGGCAAACACAGGGGAGAAAAATGAGTGCGTAGCACCCGAATCTATCAAAACACGAGCCTCATAGGAACAGACTAGAAGAATACCTACCACAACTGCATTGGAAGCCTGAGCATCCTGGTGGGTCAGGGTGAAAACCGGAGCTTGACCCCTACCTTGAGTGGCAGAACCCTGATACTGACTTCTACCTCCTGATCTGCCTCCAAATCCACATCCCCCTTGTCCTCGACCCTGTTGGCCACTGAACTGACTGCCTGCCATGCTGGAAGCACCAGGATACAACTGTCGAGGAACATTGGCAACAGAACCTTGTGACCCCATCTGTGGCTCGCTGAACACGGGGCATTCCCTAGCAAAGTGACCTTGTTGGCCACACCTGAAGCATACTCCTGAACCCATCATATAAGGTCCTGAATGTCCTCTTCCACACTGTGCACAAGGTGCCAAGGAGGATCCTGAACCAGACCCAGAACTGCTGTATCCCGAACTGCGACCACTGCTGGATCCGTACCCTGGTCTGAACCCTCGGGATTTGTGTCTAAAACCACCCCTCTTATTTCTGCTTCTTCCTCTTTAATTAGTTTGGCCACCACTATCTGTAGTAGCCATATGGGGAACACCTGAAGAACCCTCTACTCTGTTTTTCTTTGCTCTTCCGCTGTCATCCGCAGCATAGCTAATCTCTATCTGTCTGGCTCGATCAACTACCACATCAAACGACTGATCAGACATCATGGCCAGGTTTGCATACCTCCTGTCAAGCCCCTTTAGGAATCTCTTCACCTTTATAGTTTCTGTAGATATTGCTGTAGGGGCATACCTGCTCAATTCCAGAAATTCTATAGCATACTCATCTACAGACCTGCCATTCTGTCTTAAGGCCTCAAAGGCCCACTGCTTTTGATCCCTGAAGCTTTCTGGCACAAACCGATTGATGAACAGTTTCACAAACTGAGTCCACGACAAACCCTCCATCCGAGGTAATATGTAATCATTCATCCATTGTCTAGGCATAGGCCCCATGACATGCTGCATACACTCTATAAGTCTTCTATCAGTCAATCGCAGTACATTTCTGCACATGCAAGAATCCAAAAATCGATATGCATCATCTGACACATCATAAGTACCAGGCACCAACTTCTTAAAATAGATTATCTGTTTGTAAGGTTCCCCTCTTGGTGCGGTGGACTGCTGCTGCTATGGAGGGTGGACCATATACTGCGCCATCATGTCGATGGTTCTCTGCAACCCAGCTAGAGTAGCTGCCATGGGGTCCATGGGACCTTGTGCCATGAAAGACTGATCCTGAACTGTCGGCAGCTGCTCTTCTACTTGAGCAGCTCTAGGCCTCCTACCCCGCCTCCTCGGGGCAGGTGCCTCATCCTGTGCTGACACCTCGTCAGGCACATCTAGTTCTGGTGCAGTGGCAGCTCTCCTGCTTCTACGCATTTTCCTGAAATTCAGCAGCATTAGCCCACAAAATTCAAAACAACAGGTTACACAGCTTTAGAGACTCATATTTACACACAATATATGAAGCAGAAACTAGAAGCAAAGATGACAATGCAAGACGAATGTGGACCCTATTTTCCGCATGTGACTCCTAGTAGACTCTTCCCAACACTTAGACAATTTTTCCCTATGAATCTAGAGCCTAAGCTCTGATACCACATTTGTCACGACCCAACCTATGGGCTGGACCAGCACTAGGACCTGGGCCAGCCTAAAGCCCCCGAGGCCTGTAGTAAGCCTAACTATTCACTAACCCAACCCTAAGGCCCATTTGGGCCCAATTTCAAGAAATCAACCGGACAGAGTCCAGCCATAAAATGAACCTTTCAACGGGGAGTTTTTGACTCACCCGACCTATAAACACAATATATATATCAATTTGGGGAGCTCAGCTCACCCTCCACATACTCATATCATCATAAAAATATATGGGAGCTCAGCTCCCTCATCCAGTCCATCAAACATGCATATCATTATACGTTTACAGGTCCAACATGATAATAATATTACAGACCAAAATCAAATAAATACTTCTAACACATGCGAAAATTCTAGGAGTAAATAAAATTACACAAATATTGATAAACAACCTGCGAAGGAGAAAAGCAGGTTAACCATAATAAAATCCTCCTGTAGCTTAAAAAAAAATATTGAATAGGAGTGAGCGTTCGACTCAGAGAGTAAAATATCAATTTTAACCATAATCTCTATAACTATCTAAAACTAATGTACCCTGTAGAGTGAAATGCAACATCAGCAATAATTTCACATCATAACATCAAAAAGGTAATTTGGAGCACTCACGCACCCAGTAATATCAATCATAATATATATGGGAGCTGATCCCCTATACAGCTCTCTTAAATCCAACCTGTGCCAGCGAAGAACTCAGCTCGGACTTCCACTTAATAACCAAATCGGGGTCCCAGCGAAGAACTCAAGCAGTGTCTACCCCGAAGGACCGGGTCCCAGCGAAGATCTCAAGCCGTGTCTACCCGTCCTATCCATAGTCCACACCACATCACACGCACGCCAACGCACGCACACTGCTCCAAATTACCACAACAACATACATGGCACTTTCACAGTTATGAATGCAACATAAAACGTGCCTAGAGTTTAACTACATAGATACATACATATAAGTGATGCATGGGCATGCTTGAACATATAATAATATCGAAATTACAATTAAAATTAATATTTTACTCACAGAATTGACAACGGTCACTGTGGTGGCTGGGCGGAGGAAAAAGGCTGTCCCGGCTCACCTGACAATTACATTATAATTATTTAAGACAATTGACTCAATACAAATCATAAAAAGACCAAATACGTCCTAAGTTGTGCCGAAAATCTGGCAGAGTCTCCCCTATACCTAGGACCTACCTAACCTGCAAAATGACTCAAAATACACTTCTATATTCGCAACTCATATATCCACAATTCAATCACATCACACAGCCCCTCTTGGGCCCATCAAATCAGTCATCCATCATAATATGTAAAATTTCAATTTAGTCCTTATAATTGATTATTTTTACAAAAACTACCCAAATAAGCTCTAAAAGTTCTAAAACTTTGCCTCGCTGTCCTTAACAATGTTACTAGGCTATTACAAAAAGAATCATAATTTTTTGAGCTACCGAGAATATTTTATGGATTTTTAATCCTATTTAAGCACTAGAAAATTACGAAAAAGTAAGGTTCGGGTTTACCTTTGCCGATTCCGACTTCGGGAACGCGCTCGGGATGTCTGACAATGGTGGGGTAGCCAAAACCTCGATCCAGTTCGGAGACTTTTTTGATAACAGGTGCATGCGGCGAAAATTCACGAACTGGACAATCGCCGAATTTCCGTGAATTGAAGATACCTACACGAAGCCCATAACACGGAAGTTAGTACATAAATTTTACGGAATTTTCTAAGCTCATTAAATGCTCGAAAAAACACTGCGAAGTTCCGTGGGACCCACCGAAAAACGATGTCGAAAAAATTTGAAATTTATATCGCCGCGAAGCTCTCGACGAGTGGAGTGCTTTGGTACTCTCAGTTTTCTCGTGGGGTTCACGGTTTGCGAGAAATCTAGCCCAAAATTCAAAATAGGCTAAAACTTCCCGGGCAAAAATTAGACAAACCGCTCAATGGATTTCGGTGTTCTTGGTGTCTATGGAAAGTTCTCGACGAGTAGATGAGTTTAGACACAAGACCCGGTCCGATTGGTGGCCGGATCTGCCGGATTTCGGCAGGGAAGACGAAGCGGCATGCTTGTGTGTCGCGTCGCTTCGGGCACCGTTTTTCGGCGTTCCAAGCAGCGGCCGGTGGGCTGGGATGGCAGGGGAGGCAGCGACGCGGCAAAGGGAGGAGGGAGGAGGGAGGAGAGAGAAAATGGGAGAGGAAGAGAGGAGGGTCGGGACGCGCACGGGGAGAAGCAGGAAGAAAAAGAAAAGACCGGTCCGATTCGATTGGTCCGATCCGGTCCGGTTCGATTCGGCCGGTTCGATTCAAAATACAAAATTTTGAATTTTTACTCTGCCTTGGAACCGAAAACGAGGTCCAAAATTTTCGAAAAAAATTTCAGAAAACTTAGAAAAATTCGTAGACTCCAAATATATTTTTAGTTTTGCCACGTGGTCTTTAAAGTAATTTTTAAAAATCATCAAAGTTTATATTTTCGGAAAATCGAACCCGATTTTTAAAATCCGAAAAATCTCAAATATTTTTTATAATTTAAATAAAATTAAAATATCAATAATACTCATAAAATAATAAAATTTAAAATTTTGGGGTGTTACAGAAAAAGTATCATCTATTGCATTCATATGGAAATTCATAGATAATAAATTACAAGTTTTCATTTCAATCTCAAGTTTAATTTCAAGTTTAAAATGAGATACATCATAAACTAGTAATTACATCATGACTAAACATAATGAACCAAAATACTAGTCTATAAACCAAAATGCAAAAGACCGGTGAGGTGACTCTGGACAATGGCAGATCTGATCAGAGCTCTGTCAGTGCACTACTGGTGGTGCTGCTGGGACTGATCTCCAGTACCTACGCGATGGAAAACCAACGCGCTAAGCATAACGCTTAGTGGTGCATAATTTATAATAACAATAATTTAATATTTGAAATAATATCTGCAACTCATAATTTCTGGGTATTTTATATTTTTATTGCTCTTTGGAAATAATTAACATTATCGGGATCTTTTGTGATTATTTATTGTATTTTAAGTCTTAATTAATTTTTTATCAGTGCCCAAGAAACCTATAACAAATTATAAAAGCTGGATGCACTGGTGTATACTGGTTAGACAGCCATATGTCTATCCAAGATATCGTCTGTAAACACGAGGCGGTATGCAGCACGAGACACATTGTCGAGCTTGTAAAGCGGAAATAAAGTAGGCACAATGGCGATGAAGTAGGCATATAGCACGTAGAACAATCATACCGGACATATATTGTCGGTTCATGATTTTCTCGATGAAGCGATCTTGCTATCTGTAATCCCTAATTGGTATACTAATTTATCCAAACTAAATAAATAAGTCTAGGTATACTATGGGCAATTAAACATTTTTAATTAATTTAGCACTATTCACTGTTATTATTTTCTAGTACTGTTCATTGGTACAATTAATTTTATATTAATAGGACATTAGTGCCAATTTACATATTCATATCATTTTTAATATTTAATTATCCTTATGAGTATTTTAATGATCATATATAGCATTTTTCCCATGAACCTTTCTTTAGGTTCATGTTGATGTGTTATCTTTATCTAGGAATTTGACTAGGTTATGATGTCTATTTAGTCACACTTCCTTCATAACAATTGCTCCTCTATGTTTATACTTGAATTTCAGTTTTGAATCACTGAATTTGGGGTTATAGAACTCAAGTTATGGCCAAAATACCATAATTGGTCCCTTTGCCTCTAAGCTGTCCAGAATTTACAATTTCTGGTCAATAAACTTTGACCAGTCATTTGATCATTTTATTGTCATTTTTAGACTTAGGTTCCTTCACAAGATATGCTCCTCTATGTCTTAGGGACTCCCAGGTGCAATTTCATAATTTTTCAAGCTTGGTGTAATAAGTTATGGTCAATGTATTAACCTGGACTCTCAGTCCTATAAGGGCAATAACCAACTTCAGGGCAGTATGTTTGACCCTCTTTTTAGGGTCTTTACACTTAGAATTTGGAAAAGGTGTCTAAATCAATGTTGTAGCCCTAAGTATCATGTTTCCAGATCATATTGGCACATCTCAAATGGAATTTCCTAATGGGAGTTATGGCCAAATGAACACATGGGTATCAAATGGCATTATGGGTTCAACTTAACATTTTCCATATTTCAATTCCTAACTTTGGCTAATATTTTCCCTAGGATGCAATAGTTTCTAGAGCTTGGCATAAAAATTGTTGTGCTATGTCCTATAAAACTTTTGGCACTAGTTTCACTCAATTTTCAGCTTTGGAGATCAAGTTATGACATTTTTGCCAAAACTGGTCAAGTATACCAAAGGAACAATATTTTGGACAATTTCTGAGTTGGCAGTTTTAGTGACTCAACTTGTGCTAACAATTTGATTTGGTTAAAAGCAAAACTGGATCAAGTGGTCTTCATGAAAAGTGTAGCCCTATGTCTAAGCTTTTCATTGATGTAATTTTATGTCATTTGGACCAGTATAGAGAGAGTTATGACCAAATGAATACGCATTATTCATTTGGTCATTTTCTGGGTTGGCAGTTTTAGTGACCCAAATTATGCTAATAATTTGAATTGGTTAAAGGAAAAAATGGGTCAAGTGGTCTTCATGAAAAGTGTAGCCCTATATCTAAGCTTTCCATTGATGAAATTTTAGGTCATTTGGACCAGTATAGAGAGAGTTATAACCAAATGAACACGTACTGTTCATTTAGTCATTTTTTGGGTTGGCAGTGTTTGGTCCTCCGGGTTTGGGTAGAGAATTGGTCATGATTTTGACAGAATTTGGGCAGGGTTCCTTCTTAAAAAATGAAGGTTTGGATGTCTCAAAACACCTCCAATTGGCCTCATATCAATTGGGGCAACACAAAGAGAGATATGGCAATAAAAAGCTACTGGATTCAATAACAACACAACCTGCAGAAAATTCACACTCCCAATTTCAATCTCCTCCTTCTTCCAAACTCCAAATAAGCATATATGGCATTTCTATAAGCATCAATCTCAACTCAACCAAGTCAATTTCAAGTATTTACATAAAGTCCCCACATCATATACATAAACCCTAATTCCAATCACCAAATTTACACAAACTCAACTCTTTTACACTTCTTATCATATCAACTATTCAAACATCCTTATGGAACCATTTTTCATCATTTAAAAATAGCAAACCTCACAAGATTCATGGCTACCAAAATTAGGGTTCTTCAATTTCTTTTTGTTTATTTTCATTTTCATGGAATACTCATTCATCTCATCATTCTTACAAGATTTAAAGAAGAGAGGGAGTGGTATTTTTGCACTTACCTTGTGACCCAACTTGCAAACTTCAATTTCTCTTCTTCAAATGGGTATCTAAAACTTCCTTATGGAATGGGGAGAATTATTTGTGAAGCTTGATAACAATGGTGGGGAGGGAGAGACCAAGGGAGACGGCAAGGAGAGAGAGAAAAGAGGAAGAAGAAAATGGTTGGTGGGGTTTTATCTCTTATGATTATTTATATATATATATTTATGTGTACTTTATTGTTTTTAAATTTCATAAATCTATTTCCTTTCTTTTCTTTTCTTTTCTTTCCTTTTCTTTTCTTTTCTTTTCTTCTTCTTTCTCTTCTCATTTTTCAAATTCAAATTCATAAATTTAATTTATGTTAATTATTTTATTTCCTAATTTTTAATTTTACATTTAGGTTAAAATTCACCTCTAGAGGTGAAATGACCAAAATGCCCATCATGGTACTCATCGGGTTATTTTTATTATTTTATACCAATTAATAAAATCTCTAAATTTTTTCTATATTTTCTTAACTTTTATTTCTTAACATTTATTTCTTCAATTTATGCCTTCTCACCATAGTTTAGGTGTAGTTCCAGACTTTTTTTACTATCCGAACAGACATGAGTCATCGAAACAGTAAAATGTACGGACTACCTATGGTGAGGGCGTTACAAGATGTAATGAAAATAATAGTAATTGTAAGTGGAGAATGCGTGAGTCTTGGCAGGAAGGTTTAGATGTTTAAAAAATTACTCGTTACAATGGACCCCATATGTGTTCAAATCTAGCCATCTCAAAGGATCATTGATAAATGGATTCAAAATTCATTTGTCATTTCATTATGCCTATAGTTCAAAAACAACCGAGTGTTAAGATTTTAGTTTTACAACCAGAAATTAAAGACAAAATTAAATATGAACCTAGTTATAGAAAAACTTGAAAGGCAAGGCATATGGCAAATGTCAAGATATATGGTGGTTAGGAAGAATCCTATGGCCGATGGAGACGATTCATGACTGCATTGTGTAAGGAAAACCTTGAATCTTTTGTCCTCATTGAAGATGATGAATTATTTATCAATAATCGATTAGTTTTAGGGTATAGGTTTTCTGATAGGATGTTTTGGTCATTTAAACAAACAACTAGGAAGTATAAAGGTTGTTTATTTTGTGCAATAGTCCTAGATGGAAATAACCATATATTTTCCATTCCATAGGATTGTTGATAGTAAAGACGGAAGGAATTAGGACTAGTTTATAAAATCTTTAAGGGTGCTTGTCATTGACTAGGAAGATCTGTGTGTCATATCAGATAGGGATTAGAAAGCAATGTAGGATGATTGGTGGCATCCTCTTGCAGCTTATCATCATCTGTAGCAATTATAATACCAAGTTCAAGAATTCAGTAATGAAAGAAGCGCTACATAAGGTAGGTCAGTACAAATAGTGTTATGAATTTGAACATTGATCGAGATTAAATATATGGCCCTATAAATTTAAATAAATTTGGTCTTGTTTTATGATTGGAGCACACCAAAACCAAAAGAAGAAATTTTATGAATCATTTGATAAAATTAGGGATCTGCATCAATAAACATATAATTGGGTAGTAAAGATAGATTTGCAAAAATGGACTCAGTCTCATGATGGAGCAAAAAGGTATGGGCCAGTGATGATAAACACTACGGAATCGGTCAACAGAATGCTTAAAGAATTACATGTGTTACCAATAATTGCAATGGTTAAAAAAATATATTTTACCAATGCGTTGAGTATTTTGATGCATGAAACATGATGTTTTGGGAATAGGTAAAAATGGGCTTCAAGTTCACGGATATATGTCACCGAATTTTATAATAAAATGCACAAAAAGCCAATGGACATCATGTATGTGTATTCAATAGTAATTATAGTGAATTTGAAGTGAGGACTGGTGAACCAAGTTATAAGCAAATGGTTAAGTTGAATGATCAACCTTGCACATGTGGAAAATTTCAAGAGATGCGAATCCCTTATTCTCATGTCATAGCGGCATGCCAATCCAAAGTAATAAATTACGAGCAATATATCTCTGATTATTATAAGTTAGAACGAACGCTGAAATGTTATATGTTAATGTTCCATACTCTTGGAGACCCAGCTTATTGGCCTGAAGCTGATGGTGAACCTTTTTGTCCCTGAGTCAAGTCAAATAAGGCCGAAAGGAAGGCCAAAGTCCACTAAAAGAAAAAAAAAATGACTGGAGGCTTAAAGGAAAATTAGGTGAGAGATCAAAGATCCACTGTTCAATTTCTCGTGAACCAAGACATAATAAGAAAAAAGTTACCCTAATAAGAATGTGGAACATTAAGATAGTTGTTTTTATATTTGATCAATGTATGTATGTTCATAAGTCATTAATTATAAGTGAAATTTAAAATTTTCAATTGAAGAAATTCTCATAATTTACGGATATTTCATATTAATTTTCTCACTTATGTAACAGGTAATATGAGCAGTATAATCGTTGGTGTAACATCGAAAAAGGAAAAAATTAGATAGTCAAGTGTTAACGTAAGTGGTGATGTTGTAAACAAATATACTGATCCAAATAGATGCACATGGTATAGTCATAAAAAACCTGTTGTCAACTTGCCTAATTACATGTGTATTTAGAAAGGCAATGCAAACCATATATTTATTGGGAAGCATTTTAAGAATATGGTTGATTTTGGTAGATTTACATTATTTACACACCATGAATGGGAGAGATTATGGGAGATATAGTGTAAGATGCAAGCATATTGTGGATTCCATGATTTACCAATCCTAAAAGTGCAATCAGCTGAATTAAAATGGAATACTAACAAAGAAATATGCACAATTAAAGCACTATTACAAGTTGAGATTGGCAAAATGAATAATCATTTTGAATAATTTCACATTCAGACTAGTCCATACAAAAATGCGGGTGAAAAACAAAGTATGACAACATCACAATTAATTGTTGATGATAATGAACTATCTTATTTTAGTGATAGTGACGATAGTGATTTTGTAAAATTTCATCCCTCTTCCCTACCACCAATTTGTTAGTAGTATGATATTATTTTCATAAAATCATAAAATTTCTTTGGCTATTGACGGAAAGTAATAAATTTTCAAATTTTTTATATTGCTTTTTGAAGGGCGATGTCGAAAACTTATACACCTAGAGATATTTTCAGATTATGTGGATAGACATGGGTGCTCGATAATGAGTTTTTTTACCAATTAGATCCCCATTTACATAATAGTGACGTTGTACTTAATCAACTTTTAGATGAATGGCATTATCGAGTAAATCAAGTAATAGCCCTTCATGTGGAAGTGTAAGAGTTATCAGTTAACATCCCCAAGTCCAAAGCTATTAATATGGCTAAAGAGAATATTGAAGAGATTCATAATGCAGTGTATTACTGTAATATTCCTGACCCGACTACAATGTAGCCGAGCAAAGTGTGCTACATTCGGTGCTGGAGCATCCTAACTTATCTTACTTTATTTCTTTAAAAATTTTGTTCTCGTTATATTTAATATCGATTATTTTTCGACGGAGAAACTAATGGAATTTCTCCTATTTTATTATCATTTGATGTGTTTTACTATTCGCCTGTTTAAAAATTTCAATAATATTTTAAAATAAAAATTTTATCCATACTAATCATAATCATCTGATCAGGTCAAATATTCTCTATATAATTCAATTTCACATTCATTTCCATACTTTATCATTCATGCTCATCATATTTATCTCACATTCAATTCTTGTAATTCACATACTCAATTCATATGTAAACATTCTCAAATTACATAAGCAAAATTTTAAAATTTCCTTAATTTACATAATTTACAAATATAATTACATAATTTACAAATTTACATGATTTGCAAATTAATTACAGTTCCATAATCTATATTTCAACATACAATTCATAGTTTACATTACAAATAATAACTAATTATAATATACAAAATATATAATATGATCTATATGGGCTCTATCTACATGCATTGCTGAGGAGGTGACAACCTTGAATACTCTGCAGATCAGAACTCCAAAATCTCTGTTTAGTATTCGCTGCGCTTTAACTTCAGTACCTGCACGAGGAAACAAATCCATCGCGCTAAGCATTGCTGCTTAGTGGTGCAATAATATAACAAGAAATAATGTATAGAAATAAAAATAATTGGAGCATATTTTCTGTACTCAAGAATTTTACTGGGTTCATATGAAATTTGGCATACAGTATATTTTTCGTCATTTATGTTGCTCTCTAGAATCTCTTCTGTCATAAGTTTATAATAATCATTTATATAATGTATAAATAAATCTAAATATTTAGTTTATGTTTATATTATTATGGAGGATGCATTTCTAATAATTATTTACGTTATGCTTATTTTGCTAGTCTTTCATTTATTCTCTTAATATTTTCTATGTATTGTGGATCATTTCGTAATAATTAAATTCTTAATACTAGTTTAATACCTTTTGGATTTTTCTCACTGATTTATTTAGTTTCTAATATTTTTAACTTATTTTAATAAATTTTTCTGCTCAGGTAACCTATGACAGGCTGACTAAACTGGATAACTGGTCGTTGGCACTGGATACCGTGGTGCCTCTGGCCGTCATACCATGGGACGCAGAACGTCAACCACGTATGCAGTCAGTATGGCTAAAAAGCCATGATAACACATAATCGGGCATAAAAGCCATGAGTGCGGGCATAAGCCATGAATATGGGCATAAAGCTATGAGTACAGGCATAAAGCCTTTCGCAGTACTGCTAAAACAATACCCTATTGGCATGCCAATCTATCCAATCTGACACAAGTGTCTAGGCAATACATGGGCACATAGTACCATTAGGAGTCTATATGTTTCATCATTTCATTATATTTTTCATTTATATTTTTATAGCATTCTAATTTTGTTTATAGTGGAAGCATAATTTCCAAATTCACATTCCTAGGTAATTTATGCATTCATCATAATATTCATACTAATTTCAATTCACATTCATTTGATTTCACGTACCATTTACATTAAAATATCTTTCCTTTCTCTCTTGATGGGAATCTAAATCCCAAATGACACTTTTATCTCATTTATACATTCAACAATTTATTCATGTAAAGTACATTTCATATTCAAGTAGTATCACTTATGTTTTATTAGACCTACTAGTAATGGGAATACAAATCTTAATTATATATTCACATAACTTAAATGTTCATTAAGTCATTTAGGTAAATTACTATTTCTATTCCAAGTAATCCATGAACATTTCATGGATTCCAAATTTCATACCTTAATTTCCTCTACCAATTTAGTTCTTACACTTTGTGTCTTTGTATTACTATTCACATTACTGTTTACTCTAATTATTGATTTTTTAATACATAATAAATTTATTGCACCTAAGTTCACCAAGATACCATATTTTGCATTTTATTTTTGTTGGTATTGATTTTCAATACCATTTCAAAGCTTATCTTATGTTATTCAAAATTTTCAGATTTCATACCCCAGGTTTACTGTTCCATTGGTCATTTGTATAGTAGGAATTTGACAAAATTGTCTTCATGAAAGTTGTTCCTTATTGTGTCTAGTTACATTTCTTTTTTTTAAATCACTCCATTTGGAGTTTTGTAGCTCAAGTTATGGTCATTTTACCATAACTGGCCAGATTGACCTGTACCCAGAATTTCTGGGCAATTTGGTTCTGCCAGATTTGGTGACCTAAGTTTGGTTGGTAATTTGACTAGGTTATGGTCAGAATTTGGATTTATGTTCTTCATGAAAGTTGTAGGGCTATATCTCAGCTTTCTGCTTGTAAAATTTCATATCAATTGAACTTGTCTACACTGAGTTATGACCATTTGAACAAATACTGTTCATTTGGTCATTTTCCAGGGACTGCATGTTGGTCACTCGGATTAGGGTAATTTTTAGGTCAACTTGGTTTGGTTTTCTGGGCAGGTTTTCTTCACCAAAGTTGTGTCATTATGTCTTATAAAACTTTTTCCATTGGTTTCATTGCATTTGGATTTTTGTAGACCAAGTATGACCATTTTGCCAAAACTAGTCGGGTGAGCTTTAGTCCAGGAAATTCTGGGCAGAATGGTTTTGGTCAGTTTGGTGACCTCATTTGGGCCAGCAATTTCATTTGGTTAGAGGCATTTCTAAGCTTGGTGTTCTCAATGAAAGTTGTATTCCTATGTGTAATCTTTCCAATGACACAAAAATCAGGTCATTTGGACCTGTCTAGAGGAAGTTATGGCCAAATGAATGTTCATTTGGTCAATTTTATGGGTTCAGTGTTTGGATTTCCATATTGAGACAGTAAATTGGTCAAGATTTGGACAGAATTTGGGCATGGTTTCTTCATGAAAAATGAGGTATTTTGTCCTAGGTTTCATCTCTAATTGGCCTCACACCAATTAGAGCAACACAACTCCAGTTATAGCTCAAACAATACATTGGACTCAAAGGTCCGAATTTCCTGCATAAGAATCAACACTCCCAAATTCAATTCTCCCAACTCCACAAACTTCATTTGATATATTTGGCACTTCTAATGGTCATTAAATCATCTCAACATCATCAAATTCCAAGCAATAATACAAAAACTAAGTTAGGTCAAAACCCTAACTTATAATTTCAATCTCAATCATACATCCATGCAATTTGATTTCTAATGCCTTAAACTTCATTAATCAACTTCACTAACTAAAACAAAATCATCAAAACCATCAAATTCATTTATTTCCTAGGCTGCCACTAATTGAAACTTCAACATATTCCAAGTTTTCTTTTCTTCTCATGCCATTTCAACTTAATCAAGCATGCTTTTCATGCTTAGAAAAGAAAAAGGGTATAGTTAGTGCACTAACCTCTTTAACCACTCTTTTGGCTTGTTGAAACTTTAGAATTTTTTTCACTTTCTTCAAATTTCTTAGCATCCAAACACTTCTCCTTAGTGTGGGTGTAATTTTTAGTGAAGGTGGTTAGGGCTTTTAGGGTGAGAAAGGGTGAGAATTCAAGCTTGGAAGCTTGAAAAATGGAAGATGAACTCTTCCATGGTGGTGCGGCTGGTTGAGGAAGAAAGGAGCAGATTGCTTTTGTCAAGTTTTAGTCTCTTTTATCTCTTTTTATGTGTTTAATAAATTGTGATTGGTGGAAGAAATTTAAATGACATCATATGATATCATAATTAGTATTTTCTTTCATTTTTTCTTTCCTTTTCTTTTCTACTCATTTTCAATTCAATTTTTAGCAATATTTATTCATATTTTAGATCATAATAATGATTTACTTAACTGGATAAGTCGGCCAAAAATCATCTCTGAAGACGAAATGACCAAAATGCCCTCCGTTTGGCTTAACAGACTAAAATTATCTGTACCGATTGAAAAATTTTTCTAAGCCTTTTCTTGGCATTCTAATGCCATAGAAATCTCAATGACTCTTCTCTGGAGTCCCAAAAATTATTTCTTTAATTTTCTCACGGGTCTGCTGTCAGTAACTGTCTTTATCGATACTTTCCCGTACAGTCACCCATCACTAGGGCACCGGTTCATTTAACTTGGTTGTATTTTATTTCTAAAATTTTTTCTAAATTTTTCTTATTAATATTTGAGTTAATTATGGTTCCTCACTTTAGTTTAAATATTTTTTCAGATATTCTAGTTGTCTAGACTGACACCGGTCACTGGAACAGTAGAATGTGCGAAATTGCTACAGTGAGGGTGTTACAATTACATTAGGGAGGAGAATAATAGAATTAAAATACGTTTAAATAGGGAATTTTTTAAGTGACAGGCTTCAGAATATCTTGAAGCTAGGGATACTTTACAAAATAGGATTTTTTCAAATATGACCAATGAACTTGATTGTCTATCAAATATTGCAATGTTTGACTTAGATTTTTGGGAAAATTCTAAGTGTATGGAACTTATTGTTTTAATTTGACCTCATATTTATGCATATGATTTTCTATTATTTGCTTACATCTTCATTATTTTAAGAGGTATTAAATATATATATATATATATATATATATATATATATATATATATATATATATATATATATATATATATATAAATCATAAGTGAAGTCATAAATAAAGCACAATTCATAGAGACCGTGCTAATAATTCCCACATTAATATAAAACTAAATGTCTTCATCTAACATTTCATAATCCGATGCATGCATACGTGATGTTAGGATATTGTTTGAATATATGTTTGAATTTTGTATTAGATATAAAAAGAAATATTATTATATGTACCTATTACTCAATAAAACATCATCATGCGATGCTAGATCTAGTAAGGATGGAGCAACCATCTTAATTCTCTCTCATGCCCAAATCTGTAAGAGAAAAAAGGCATCAAAGATCTCTCTAGTTTCAGGATCTACTCCCCAGCAAAGCTCCCTGTGCAAATAGGCCAGGCATGTAGAAACCCAACTATATTGCCCTACCCATCTCATATCCTCAAGTAATGGCAAGAAAATCAAGTTAACACATGCATTGGACTTGTCATTGAAAAGGGAACCTCCAATTAGATGCAGCATGTGGGCCCGTGCATGTATAAGCAAAGTGGCATCATTCGCTCCTTTAGGAAACACTTTAAATTATTATGCAAGCCATGACATAGACAATTTACATCCTTTAAATGCTTGTGGAGGTGGCCTTATGCCTAGATATTATTCGCAAATAGATGGCCAATCCAACCTAGAATTATTAGTTACTACATCATTATTTATGGGCAATTCAGTAATTATGCTAATGTCTTCTAAAGTGATAGTGCACTCTCCTATCGACAACATGAATTTGTGTGTCTTTGGTCTCCACCTTTCTACTGGAGTTCACATCATATGCCAATATAATGCAAAAAAACCTCAGTTAAGCTACTTCAATAAAACCACTATCCCTCAAATGTGGAACGATCAATGCTGGAGGGGCATCCAAGTGAAGCACGTCTGCATGTCTTTTACAGGTTAACACCTCTTCCTACATTGTAGCTTCCCATATAGACTCCGAGTGATGAAGTCTCTGGTGTTTAAGTATTAATGGATCTAATAGACCTAGCCTGAGGTAATTTCCACTATCCATTTGTTCTTCCTCCATTCCTATTAAAGTTAATAATAAAGTTTTTTAATCTCTAACTATACTGTATAATGGCAAATGAAGAGGTTTAAAATATAAAATATAAACTAAAATTTTTATGTCCAAACTGCCAACATGTTAGGGAATATGACTAAATACTGAATACTTGATTAAAATTACAGAGCAACTTATCTTTAATAGTAAAATTTTTTTCCACAATACTGAATTGATCTCAACTAATACCTAATTTTTAAAATCACCACAAGTGTATATTATTAAAGATGATCCTCAATGTAAAGATATTAAATCAACAATTATAAAATACATGCTTCTAGGAACAATGCAAATTATATTTTCAATGATAACACACTGTGATTAAATATATACATTTTTTTAAAAATACATATATTTTCATAAATTAAAATTTCTAAATCTAACCCTATTTTGATAATGTATAAATACACTCACAATGTGTCTCCAGAAGTATGGATTCTATAATTATTGTTTCAACATCTTCTCATGGCGGATCTTCTTAAATAACATATCGTTATTGTGATTTTAATAATTAGGTATCAATTTAAATTGATTCATTATTGCAATATATATATATATATATATATATATATATATATATATATATATATATATATATATATATATATTAATTGCACTTCAAATATTAATATATACAATAGTTTACCATTTTAAAATTATATGTTGTCAAAATATCAAAACAATGTATATTGAATTTAAATAAAAGATGCTTTTTAAATTTAAGCAACTAATTAGTACTTATTAACATTCTCTAACATGTTGGCAATGTGGACAAGAAAATTTTGTCTACATTTTATACGTAATAACCTTTTAATTTGTCTCTATATAATTCAATTAGATGTTAATAGATGTATTATTAACATACTTTTGTAAAATTGATATGATATTTTATACAACTAATAAGTAACCTCAACACCGATGATATATAATTCCTATAACAGTTCAAATATATGAAATATAAATAAATTATCATATTCAATACCTCACAAACTAAATTTTAAACGTGGGAAAAACTATAAATATATTCAACAGTTATCATATTAAAATTTTATGCTTATAAAGTGTTATATATGTAAAAAATGTGATTTTTCATAATATAAATAAATAAAAATATTTCAAATTAATCAAATAATTTTTTTTATTCTTCTTTTATTTCAAACTAATCAACACAAATTCATTTTTTATTATTAGTCTTCTACACTAATAATATCCATAATATTATCATTTTTTTTTAAATTACCAAGCACCCACCATTAACCTAACACAACATTTCTACAACTATAAAAGTAAAATTTTATAACATATAACATAAAATAAAATATTTTGCATTTAAATCTACTACAACAATTTGTATTTAAATTTTTATATAACATCAATAATAAAAATTACCTCAAAATACACTGCACGTTACTTTATCTACAGGCAGAGAGAGAGAGAGAGAGAGAGAGAGATTGTAAGAGTGTGAACAAAAAAAAATTATACTACAATAATTTGTATTTAAATTTTCATATAACATCAAAAATAAAAATTATCTTAAAACGCACTGCACCTTACTTTATCTACAGATAAAGAGAGAGAGAGAGAGAGAGAGAGAGAGAGAGAGAGAGAGAGAGAGATTATGAGAGTGTGAAAAAATAAATTATACTGCAATAATTTTTATTTAAATTTTTATATAACATCAATAATAAAAATTATCTCAAAATGCACTGCACCTCACTTTATCTACAGGTAGAGAGAGAGAGAGAGAGAGAAATTGTGAGAATGTGAAAAAAAAATTATAATATGATAATTTGTATAAAAAAATTATACCATGATAATTTGTATTTAAATTTTTATATAACATCAAAGATAAAAATTACCTCAAAATGCACTGCACCTTAGTTTATCTATAGGCAGAGAGAGAGAGAGAGAGAGAGAGAGAGAGATTGTGAGAATGTGAAAAAAAAAATTATACTATAACAATTTGTATTTAAATTTTTATATAATATTACTAATAAAAATCACCTCAAAATGCACTGCACCTTACTTTATCTACAGGTAGAGAGAGAGAGAGAGAGAGAGAGAGAGAGAGATTGTGAGAGTGAAAAAAAGTTATACTATAATGATTTGTATTTAAATTTTTATATGACATCAATAATAAAATTTGCCTCAAAATAGACTACACCTTACTTTATCTACTCGCAGAGAGAGGGAGAGAGAGATTTGTGAGAGTAAAAAAAAAAATCTACTATGACAATTTGTATTTAAATTTTCATATATCAATAATATAAATTACCTCAAAATGTACCTTCCTTTATTTATAAACAAAAATATTGAGAGTGTGTTAAAAAAAATTATACTATAATAATTTGTATAATAATTTTAATATATAATCAACGAAAAAAATTGCACAAACAAAATTATGCACCTTTCTTTATCACAGATAAAGAGGGAGAGTAAAATAAAGAGTTAGTGTTGAAATTATTTTGCTCAAATTTTTCTCTATAGCCAGAGAAAGAGAGAGAGTAAAATAAAAAGAATTGAGTACCAGAATTTTTTTGTTCAAAAAATTTGCTGAAGAGCAAATGAGAGAACATCGATGGTGTATTTAAATTGTTGGTGGAATCTAGTACATTTTGTGTTTTGAAGATTAGACATTTCAGGTAGCTAGACGCTATCCATAATTGAGTCTAGTTTCCAACTCACATGCAGGAATCTCACATGCATGCAGTGCATGCTAGCACACCGTGCTAGAAGGGAATCTTGTGAGTAAGTTACTACCTAGTGTAGTGTCCACTTGCCATGATGTGACTTGACCAAGCAGAAGACCAGGAAGAACTGGTCAGCCGCTATTCTTAGTAGCGTCCACCTGCATGTGTGTAGACTAGGCTGCTAAACGCTGCCCATAGTCACATCCCACACCTTTTTTTTTACTCTTCAAAGCAACGGTAAATTTTTTTAAAATTTTCAAATAGATGGATGCTATTATTAGTTGAGTCCACCACTCTCTCTCTTCCAGATCAACAAATCCCACTCCCTCTTAGTAAATACTATCTATGTTACCCCTTTTTGGTAAATTTGTTTTTCAACTACCACCTTTGGTAAAATGCCCATTTTCTTGTGCCACCAACTAATCCTTTTTTTTTTTAACAACCATGCAAACACTACTAGCATTGGTATTTTCTTGGTTATTTTTGTCTTTTCAAATAAAATGTTTCTATTTTACACTAGCTTGATTAATTTTTTTTTTAATATTATTTTAATAATTAACCCATATATTCTTTATATATATATATATATATATATATAAGGAATATTTTTTGAAATTGAAGAATACGTAGTGATGATTAATGCAAATTATCATATCTCTATATATATTTGGTGAGGGGATACTCTCTACATATTAAAACTTATACAAAGTCACACTATTAAATTTCTTTATTAAAATTCACATTATCACATTATTATATTTTTTTATTCAAAGTTACATTATTATATTATATTTTTTAGAAGATTTATAGTTTTGATAGGTTAATATAATGGATTTGACAATATACTCATATTTTTTGTAACAAAATATATTTTTAATTAAAATTCAATTATCTTTAATCTATTTTCAAATAAATAACACAAGTGTTTATATGCATAAAATTTAAAATAAAAATGAGTCCAATTAAAAAGTCAAAAAACTTTTTTCCTTAAATTCATTTTCCCCTAGTTGTTTGGTGGGATGCTTCCACATGTTTTCTTTTGGTGGATAATGGTCCTACTTCACCAACCCAAGCAAGCAACACAAGGGACTAATCATGTTTTCTTTTGATGATGATGATGATGATGATGATGATGATGATGATGATGATGATGATGATGATGAGAGCGTGAATTTATTATTTACACTTAAATTTTTTTATAAAAAATTATGACATCTTAAATTTTTAAAATATCTTAATTTTAGTTTTTACAGAAATTATGGTGTGTTATGAGATATTTATAAGAATTGAGTTGTTTTATAAAATTATTTTTAATAAATTTAATTTAATTCTAATAATAATAATAATTTGAGCAAAATGCATTCTTTAGGAGAGTGACTGACCCACCAGTATTTGCCCACCAACTCTTTGAACATGACATGAATTGACTATTAAAATAAAAAATGAATGCATATTGCATAAAACTTCAAAGATGATTCATTTTCAACAAACTTAATACCCAAATCACATGTAGAGTTGGTGGTTTTTTCTTTTTAAAAGAAATTTGTATATCTACAATTTTCACTCTCAATTTAATAAATAATAAATATTCAGTTATTATATTATTAAATAAATATTGCCTAAACCATCTCAAATATTTAGATTTATGGTAGATAATATTTAGATTAGTTTATTTATATTTCAATTAATTTATATTTTTATACTCATTTTATACCTTTTTTTATTATTCAATAAAATTATTTTTTTTTATTTCATAGAAAATAAAACAAATTATTCTTAAAAGCAAACTCTTACTTATATGCAATGATATGTCAAGCCTTTTCTGAATTTGAACGCACAGAAAAGAAAATAAATAAATAAATAAAAAAGCCTACCCAGTTGCATCCAAACTGCTGGCTTGGATGAAAATCTTATACCCTAAGGTAGAATAAAACTTACTGTAATATATATATATATATATATATATATATATATATATATATATATATATATATATATATATATATATACACACGCTAACAAAACTAATCCAGTGAATAAAGATAACAATTTCAAATTTTAAATTTTATTGAGGAATCATATTATAATATGCTTAGCATAATTTTCACTTTTTTAAATTTTAATGAGAATTGGAATAATATTTTTAAAAAAATTAATAATATTATTAAAGTTGATAATAATAATAATAATATTTATTTATTGTAATTATTCACTGGTAACTTAGTATAATAGTAATAATAATATTTATTAATATACTTCGTATTGATATTCCTAGAAGTAACTAGGAAGGCATCTTATTCCAAGCACATCGATTCAGAATCAAAACTAGAATGACTTAAATTAAGTATCATAATCAATTGAATTTATATTTGGTTGGAACCATGAATAAAGCAGATTGATTCCACATAAAATGTATAAAATGTAAAGGGTATGTGTAGTACTTATATAAAATAAAAAATTTTAATATTAAGATATTGAACTCTGTTGTTGGATATTGGATGTGTATTTTATTTATTTATTAATAAAAAAATAAAGCAGATAAAAATTGAATAATTTAAAAAAAAATTTAGAAAATGTAAAAAAAATTTGAACAATTCAATTTGAGTCATATCGAATCCAATTAAAATTATAATCGAAATCTTAAGAATACAATTAAAAATAATAAAGAAAAATATGAAGGCAGAAATGAGTGCTTTTTTTTGGTAAAAAAGAGATAAATAAATAAAAGGATTTGGATTCAGATCTAGGGAGAAATTAATAGTACCATAGCAGTGTGATAGAGAGAGAGAGAAAGAGAAGAGGAAGTAGTATATATGAGCAAAGTCTCTCATCACTTACTCGCGCCGTTCACTTCTCTTGGAGTGATATCTGTTGCCTCTCTCTCTTTCTCAACTAAGGCTCCTTCTTTTCTTCGCTTCTCCATCAGTGTCCGTGCCTTCTCCTCTTTCTCTTCTTCTTTTAGGTATATATTTGTTTCATTCTTTTCACTGATTCAATTCTTTGCTCTTATAGGTCTGATTTGTTAAAAGTGATTATCTCTTTGTTTTGCTTGTCTTGACTTCACCATTTCTTTTAGCTGTTCATCCTTTTTAATGGGGTTCCTTCTGTTTTTCTGACGTTGCTTGTGTTTTTTGAGTGGACAGACTCAATTTAGAGTGGTTTGGTTAATATGAATGATTGAATTATATATTTTATTGAGTTGGGATTTTCCTTTTTTCTTGTTATATATTCTTTTGGATTTTGGAAGCCAAGATTCAACTTTTGATTTCATTTCCTGCTTATATTCTGGGATTTGCTTTCCATAGTTTGGTTGATTTTAGTAATTGAATATGGGTTCTTGAGTTGAAAGTTATTGAGATCTGAGAATTGGGAAAGCTCAGTGATTTGGATAGGTGTCAATTGCCAGTGTGAAACTTAAGTTTGCTTGCTGTAGCTATTCATGTTCTTGGTGCTTTGCTTAATTAGAGTACAGCATGTATTGAGTGAAGCTCTTATTTGGCTAAGTGCTCCTTTGTCGTTGGATTTCTTGGATGTATTACATTCTTAGTTATGCTTTTATTCACTATTCTTTTCTGTCTTTTTCTTGGAATTCTTGGAATGCAGCAAGCAGATATTTAAATATGGTTTAAAACAACTGATTCTAAATTCTGTTTGGTCTCCTAGGCTTTTCATTTTAGCAATGAAACTCTTGCTTTGAATTGATTATGATGCTGCACCTCTTCTTTGTCCTTGAAATTTTGAACTGTTTTTAATGGTTTTTTTTTTTTTTTTGTGCAAATCATATTGTTTTATACATGCAATGAAAATTTAATTTTTTTTTCTGCCATATCGTGATACAGAGCAATGGCGTCCCACATCGTTGGTTATCCTCGAATGGGGCCTAAGAGAGAACTCAAATTTGCTTTGGAATCTTTCTGGGATGGCAAGAGCAGTGCTGAGGAATTACAGAAGGTGGCAACAGATCTCAGGTCATCTATATGGATGCAGATGGCTGATGCTGGAATCAAGTTTATTCCTAGCAACACTTTTTCATATTATGATCAAGTGTTGGACACCACAGCAATGCTAGGTGCTGTTCCTCCCAGATATGGTTGGAATGGTGGTGAGATTGGGTTTGATGTCTACTTTTCTATGGCTAGAGGAAATGCCTCTGTCCCTGCTATGGAAATGACCAAGTGGTTTGACACCAACTAGTAAGTAGCTGATAACTTTCATCTGGAGCTATGTAGATTAGTTTGGCTGGCCTACGTAAATGATATATGTTTTTTCTGTGCAGCCATTACATTGTTCCTGAATTGGGACCAGATGTTAAGTACTCTTATGCATCTCACAAGGCTGTTGATGAGTATAAGGAGGCTAAAGCTGTAAGTTAACATGATCTCTCACAACTGCTTGTATTGGTATTTCAAGTGCCCTCTATTTTTTTTTTTTTTTTTTTTTTTGGGTGGTGGATTGATAGTTTCATTTTAGTTGATTGTGGAGGAAGTTTCCTTCTTTCAGGGTATTTAATTTGAATTTTCAAGTTATGCATGTGATGAAGTAAGAGTAACACTGATGCAGCATTGGAAACTTAGGAATTATAGTCATTATAGAATTAGGAAATTTAGAATTTTATGACTTAAGAAATTCTTTTAGGTTGAGAATTTTTCCCTAATTAGGGTTTGTTTTTTATATTCTTAGTTTACTTTGATTTAATATTCCTAATTAGTTTCAATTAGGGCGAGTGATACACCAAGTATTTTAGTATTAAAGAATTTATTATTATGATTATTATTGAAAATTAATAAAATATGAGAATTAGTTTCTCTAGAGACCTTTTTTTCCTCCTCTTGAAAGTACAGGAATTACACATTCAGTTTGAAAACTAGTATTCTGCTACTGCAAGTAAGTTTCTAGTCAACTAATTGCTATGCACCCTCTATAGCACCTTTATTATTTAAGGTCTCCTTACTGGATAACATTTGAGTCCCACCATTTTATCTCACTCTGCTTTTTAAGATTTATAAGATTGTCTCTGCGTGCCCATTTTAAGTGATTTTGAGGTAAACAAAAGCAGTCTATATTTTAAATAATCTTTTGACTAGGATCTGGTGTTCTTTTATTTCTGTCGTGCAGCTTGGAATTGAGACTGTGCCCGTCATTGTGGGTCCTGTTTCCTATTTGCTGCTATCCAAACCAGCAAAGGGCGTGGAGAAATCCTTTTCTCTTCTTTCCCTGATTGACAAAATTCTTCCTGTCTACAAGTAAGGGCCCAGTCCTCTTCCTCTAATTTCCCAGGATGGATTACCAAATTACTAGGCTGAAGGCTATTCTGAACCTCACAGAAATATATTATGCGCCAATGGCATGCTCCTTTTGTTTCCATGTAAGAATTTAATTCTGTGGATATGTTCTTTCAGGGAAGTTGTGGCTGAACTTAAGGCCGCTGGTGCACGCTGGATTCAGTTTGATGAGCCCAAGCTAGTGATGGATCTTGATGCTCACGAATTACAAGCATTTACTCATGCATACTCTGAGCTGGAAGCAACTTTGTCTGGTGTACATGTTTTGATTGAGACATACTTTGCTGATGTTCCAGCTGAGGCTTACAAAACCCTTACATCTTTGAAGGGTGTTAGTGGATTTGGATTTGACCTAATTCGTGGGACTAAAACCCTTGATCTGATTAAGGGTGGATTCCCTTCGGGCAAATTCCTATTTGCTGGAGTAGTTGATGGAAGGAACATCTGGGCTAATGATCTTGCTACTTCCCTTGATACACTGTGTACTCTTGAGGCCATTGTGGGCAAAGGTATTGAATCTTTAGTGCAACATTTTATTATCACAATGAAACTAAATAATGATATACATTATGTTGTTTTGCAGACAATGTTGTGGTCTCTACTTCCTGTTCTCTTCTACACACTGCAGTTGACCTATCAAATGAGCCTAAGTTGGATAAAGAGATCAAATCATGGCTTGCATTTGCTGCACAGAAAGTACTTGAAGTAAATGCCTTGGCCAAAGCACTTGCAGGACACAGGGATGAGGTACTTCAATGTGTATTTTCTTTTCTTTTATTTTAATTTTCTTTTTTTTAAAATTATTTTATCTTTTTTTATTATTTGTAACTCAAAATAATACAGCCTATTCAGTTAGAAGTCATTTGCAAGCATATATTTTATTTATTTATTGATTTTGTAAATCATGCTTTTGTGACAATTTCAAAGCTATTTGGGAAGCCAAGTTGTTTACTTTGATATTTAAATTGTTAATAGGATGGTTTCACATTGATTGTGATTTTATTGAGATTTAAGCAGTTTCAATTTTCATTTTTAATTATTTTTATTGTTATTGAAAGCACCAATTACCAAAATATTTTATTTACTTCTGACAACTTTGTGGATGGTAGTTGGAATTCCCTCCATTTTGTACTTTCCCTAAACAAAAAACCTCTCTCAGGCCATGGGCGCTTGTACGAACCTTAATACTTTACCTGTAGGATACATTAATAAAACTAGTACCGTTTCTACTTTTGCTAGATCTTTTTCTACTTATTACTGAGAGAGTTCGACATGCTAAGCCCAATGGTTTAAAGTCATTTTTAATGTTATCGTTCTTATGGAGTAATTTGCTGTTAACAAGGACCTATTAAGAAAAAATGTTTCTTCTTAGAAAGCTAGTTAAACAATTTCTAAGCTTCTACACATGTTTTTTTTTTTTTTTTGTATATCCAGGCATTCTTCTCTTCAAACGCATTAGCTCACGCTTCAAGAAAATCATCACCAAGGGTGATAAATGAGGCTGTTCAGGCTGCTGTAAGTGGTCTCTGTAATATTATATATATTTCTGGTGTTTGTTAGCTTGTTCTCAAGCTGGGGTTTTGCCCCTTCTTGCTTAGGCTGCTGCATTGAAGGGATCTGACCACCGCCGGAAAACAAATGTGAGTGCAAGGCTGGATGCTCAGCAGAAGAGGTTGAACCTTCCAATTCTTTCTACCACCACGATTGGATCCTTCCCTCAGACTCAGGATCTTAGGAGAGTGCGTCGTGAATACAAGGCTAAAAAGTGAGAACATTGTTGGTACTCAGATTGCATGATGAATTTCCAGTTATGTATCAGGTTAACTGATTTTGTCTTTTCTTTCTTTGAAACAAAAAATAGGATCTCTGAATATGATTATGTAAATTCCATCAAGGAGGAAATTAACAAAGTGGTCAAGATACAGGAAGAGCTTGACATTGATGTTTTGGTGCATGGTGAACCAGAAGTAAGCTTCCCCCCTAATGAAAATAATTTGTTCCTTAATTATTTTGTACTTGCTCATGTACTAAATCTTCTTGTTTTCTGATATCTGCTGTGCAACGCAGAGGAATGACATGGTTGAGTACTTTGGTGAGCAATTGTCTGGTTTTGCCTTCACTGCAAATGGGTGGGTTCAGTCATATGGTTCTCGTTGTGTCAAGCCCCCTATCATCTATGGTGATGTGAGCCGTCCCAAGGCCATGACTGTCTTCTGGTCATCAATGGCTCAAAGTATGACTACGCGACCAATGAAGGGAATGCTTACAGGTCCAGTTACTATTTTGAATTGGTCCTTTGTCAGAAATGATCAGCCCAGGTGAGAAAGACAATGCAAGAAATATTACAATGTGATTGCAGGATTTAGATGGTTTTTGACATTGTTCATCTGTGTGCTTTGAAGACATGAGACATGCTATCAAATTGCTTTGGCCATCAAGGATGAGGTTGAGGACCTTGAGAAAGCTGGAATCACTGTTATTCAGATTGATGAGGCTGCATTGAGAGAGGGTTTACCACTAAGGAAGTCTGAGCATGCTTTCTATTTGGATTGGGCTGTTCACTCTTTCAGGATTACTAACTGCGGCGTCCAAGATACAACCCAGGTTCTTTTTTTTTTTTTTTTCAGACTAATTTGTAATTTTACTAGTTTTAGATTTTTATTTGGTTGGTCCTTGAGTGTTTGTAAAATCAGGAAGAAAAAAAATTATGATTTTGAAAACTATTAGTGTGGAAATTTCTCAAGGAAAATTTCTGAAATGGATTCACATATTTTTTCGAGTATTGGAATTATTTGTCCTGTGACATATGTTGCTGAATATAATACTGAAATATTTCAAGTTATATAATTGACACTATCTTATAGTATGAAACTTTTTGATGTCTTGGACAGATCCACACCCACATGTGCTACTCCAACTTCAATGACATCATCCACTCAATCATTAACATGGATGCTGATGTCATCACCATAGAGAACTCAAGATCAGATGAGAAGCTTCTTTCGGTTTTTCGCGAGGGAGTGAAATATGGTGCCGGCATTGGCCCTGGTGTGTATGACATTCACTCACCTAGAATCCCATCAACTGAAGAAATTGCTGATCGTATCAAGAAGATGCTTGCTGTCCTTGAAAGCCACATCCTCTGGGTCAACCCTGATTGTGGCCTCAAGACCCGCAAGTACTCTGAAGTGAAACCTGCCTTGAGCAACATGGTTGCTGCTGCCAAGCTTCTTCGCACTGAGCTCGGAAGTGACAAGTGAGTTCTCAAAGTACTAAAAGCATACCTTTTCCTGTATTTGAGAAGGGGAGTTGTGTATTAAAGCCCAACTAATTTGTTCGCCTTTTGTGAGATTAGTATTCTTGTTATTTTCTATAAAGTTTAGTAGGTGGTGATTATGTATCTGGATCTGCTCTCTGCGGATTTTGTCCTTCAATCTATCCTTGTGAAGCTATTCTATTTTCTTTGTTCATGTTCTTCCTGGATAATATTTCTTGAGAATGTCAAATTGAAGAACTGAAAAATCATACTGCTTGAAACATGCTTTTGCTTTTTGTTTCAGACTGGCTTGTTGTTCGACTTAATAAAAAGGGCATATCTAGCATAATTTTATTTGAGTTTACAGAATCTCAGTAGCTTTTCTCAGTAGCTCCAAAACTAACCCATGTCAGCACATCCTTTCCCAAGGAGCAACCAATTCATTTACAAAAGACAAAACCATGGCAACAATATATATATAAAGAATTCAGAGAAAAGCAAAAAAGATCAGAGGCTCAAAAAGCACCCTGCTTGGTTAAGGAATCAGCAACTCTGTTTGCTTCCTGGAGAGTGCGTTTAAATATCACGGGTGGTAGAGAGCTTAACTATGCAGCAACGTAGTTGATTATGGAATTAGTTCTCCAGGGAGCCAAATCAAGTTTCTCAACACAAGATAGTGCAATCTTCGAATCTGATTCGATAATGATTTCATTAAATGCATGATCTTGAAAAGTACTGGCAGATAATTCCGAAGCTTTGGAGATTGCCTTTAGGTCTGCAAAATTCGTGTAATGAATAGAAATATAAAAAATGTGGAAGAAATGCTCAAATAGAATATATGCTATTAGGCATATGCAAGAAACAAAACTGCAGTAGCAGTTTTTATACGGTAAACCAAAAGAATAAAAAATTGCCCCTTAAAACTAACTGCTTACAAAACTAAAACACATAAATTAAAACGCCCTGTTTTAGTAACAAAATACTCGCAGCACTATACATTGTACATTGTAGCTTGATTGTCACAGCTAAGAGGAATAGGATGCTGAAGCATAATTTAAAAATCTTTCAGTAAATAGTTGATCCACTGAAGCCATGCTTCTATATTCTGCTTTAGCTGAGGATCTACTTAAAGTAGCTTGCTTTTTAGATTTCCAAGAAATCAATGAAGTCCCAAGAGACATACAATACCCTGTGACTGATTTTCTAGATATAGGACATGAAGCCCAATCTGCATCACAATATCCCTTGAGCTGAAAAGAATTATTAACAGGAAAGAAAATTCCCCTGTAAGGACAACGTTTAAGATATTTTAAAACAGTGACAACAGCATCCCAATGAGGTTGGTGAGGACATTGCATAAATTGACTAAGTTGTTGAACAGAGAATGTAATGTCAGGTCTAGTCAAGCTAAGGTAGAGGAGCCTGCCAATCAACCTTCTGTAAGGTTTTGGATCTGATAAAATATCTCCAACATCATCAGTCAATTTCAAATTTCTAGCCATAGGTGAAGAAGCTGCCTTAACATTACTCAAACCAGCATCTTTAACATGATCAAGTATGTATTTTCTTTGACTCAAATGCATACCTGATTCAGACCTGGCCATTTCGATGCCAAGAAAATACTTAGCATATCCAAGCTCCTTAATGGTAAACATTTTATCAAGAAAAAATTTAGTATCAACGATATCTTGCTCAATAGAACCAGTGATCAAAACATCATCCACATAAACTAATAAAGCAAGAAAATGAGAACTCGACCCTTTGGTAAAGAGACAATGGTCTGTAGCAGATTGTTGAAAGCCAAAACTTTGGAGTTTAGAAGTGAATTCCTTGTTCCACTGCCCACTAGCTTGTTTAAGTCCATAAAGGGACTTAACAAGCTTGCAAACCTGTCTTGGAGTAGCTTTATCATAACCCTCAGATGGAACCATATATAAATCTTCATCCAAGAAACCATGAAGAAATGCATTATTAATGTCCGCCTGATGAGTAGGCCAACATTTGGTTGTAGCAATGGCAAGAAATATTCTAACAGTGACCAACTTAGCCACAGGAGAAAAACTATCATTGTAATCTATACCAGTAACCTGATTGTATCCCTTTGCACAAGTCTAGCCTTGTACCTATTCACTATCCCATCTGCATTATACTTAATTTTATAAACCCATTTAGATGCAGTTGGTTTCTTGCCAGGAGTTAAATCAGTCAAAAGCCATGTGTTACTTAATTCCAATGCATTCAACTCATATTGCATAGCAGAAATCCAATGAGGATCATGTTTAGCAATATGATAAGAAGTAGGTTTAGAGATAGAAGACACATTGGCAACAATATCTAAGTAATATGGGGCAAAATGAATAGAGGATAAAGAAGGGAAATCAGTCGGAAAAGAGTAGATACTTGCAAGACATAAAGATTGAGCAGATGAATTTGCAAGGGATTCTGTATGCTAAACATTAGCCACAAAGTCTTTCATCCATGTAGGTTTGGTACTGGTTCTAGTACTTTTTCGAAGAGGAGCAAAAGAAGCATGAGGAAGAGAGGCAGGTGAGAGAGATGGAGACATTGAAGTAATATTTGGCAAAGAAATGAAATATGGTGGATTAGTAGGATATTTATCCAACATTGAAGAAGTAGAAAAATCGAGTGGATCATTTGAAATTGGAAAATTAGTAGGAGAAAGAACAGGTAATGGGGGATAGAAAAACAAAAGAAAAAGAAGAAAAGAGGAAGAAGAAACACACATCAAAAAAAAAAAAAAAAAAAAAAAAAATTATGATATGAATTTGATTTGATTTTAATATTATTTATACAATTTATAAGTCTTATAGGAAAATAGGAAAAAAAACAAAACATTTTAAATGTAACACCCCATCCTAAGTAGGCTATTTTTCTTCTACTGTTATGACTGAGTATCGGAGAGATCTATAATCTATAACTATATATTATAAAAAAAATAAATAATAAATAAAAAAAAAATAAAATTAAATAAAAAAAAAAACAAAAAAAAAAAAAAAAAACAAAAGAAAGTTAAGAGCGGCGATGGGTGAGGGAGACGAAGCGAGCTGGAAGGCACATTACCGCTTAGTTGTACCATAACTGGGTGACGGACACTCTGGAACAATATGAAAAAAAATAAAAACAATAAAAAAAAAAAAAAAAAAAAAAAAAAAAAAAAAACAAGTTCAATCAATTGAATCAGAATTCAATTCATTCTGAGCAATATTTGAAAATGAAAAAAAAAAATGAATGAATTTCAATTTTTTTCATCAACTCAGTAACTTTTAAATAAAAATTAAAAAAAAAAATAAAAAAAATTAAAAAAAAAAATAAAAAAAAAAAAAAAAAAAAAAGAAAAAAAAGAAAAAAAAAAAAAAAAAAAAAAAATTTAAAAAATAATGATATTTTTTTATTAATAAAATTTAAATTTATTTATTTTAAAAATTTTTTAAATTTATTTAATAAATTAATTTTAAAAAAAAAAGATAATAAAAAATAAAAATTAATTAAAATAAAAACTTTCTTTCTTCTTTCTTCTCTCTTCTTCTTCTCTCTTCTTTCTTTCTTCTTTTTTCTTCAACCCATTGATCCTTCCATAAATTTCACCCAAAAATTTTAGAAAACTTAGAAATTGACAGTGACTAGAAGATTTGAGGCAAAGAATTGAAGACATTTGGAGAGGAATTGAAGATAGAAAAGCCTCATAAGAGGTAAGCCCCTTCCAAACTTAAATTCTTTCTTTATTCATTGAATTGAGGTTAGTTACGGTGAAATTGCATAAGAAATTTTAAAAAAAAATTATTCATATATAGAGGAACAAGAATTTGGCTAGCCATGGGGGAAGTAAGACCTTGATGTAATTTGATAGAATTGAATATGTAATTTTGCTTAGATGATGGTGTGAACATGAATTAAGTGGTGATTTGCATGGGAGTTACATGTGTGTATGAAATTGGGAAGTTGGGAGATTAGGGTTTTGGTAAAAAAATTAGGGGTTTCATGAAATGTTGACCAATTGGTGTTATTTTGCCTAGATTTTGTCATTTAGTGTGTTTTGAATTGAGAGTTGATGAATGGAATTGAAAGAATTGATAATTATTGAATTGTTGAATTCTGGACCAATGAGTCCAGCAAAGTTAAATGGGCATAAGTAGAGTTGTGTTACTCTAATTGGCGTGAGGCCAATTGGAGATGAAACAAGGGTCATAATACCATATTTTTTATGAAGAAACCTTGCCCAAAAATTGACCATAAGTTAGTCTAAAATTGGCTTGAATCCAGGTGACCTACTGCTGGACTTGGAAAAATGACCAAATGAACAATACATGTTCAAATGGCCATAACTCACTCTAGGAAGGTCAGAATGACCTGATTCATGAACCATTGGAAAGGTTAGACATAGGAGCACATTTTTCATGCGGAACACAGAGCCCAATTCTGACTCTAACCCAACCAATTTGTTAGAAAAAGTTAGGTTAACAAAACTGACTAGAACCAAAACTGACCTAAAATCTTGGACAAATGGCCATCCGACCAATTTTGGCAAAAATGCCATAACTTGGTCCACAAAACTGCAAATGTAGTGAAACCAAAGCCAAAATTTTTATAAGACCTAGAACTACAATTTTGGTGTTTTGATAAAAATCCAGAACCTAATGGAACTTGGGCAATTTGCTAGGACAATTTAGCAATTCAAATCCTGAAAATAAGCTAATTAGCCATTGACCTCAGAATAGTATTTAAGTCATATCTCCCACTAGGAAACTCTAATTGAGATGATCCAAGCTATTCTGGAAACCTAAGAAATAGGGATAAATCTTTGCTTTAGCAACCTTACCCAAATTTTGAGGATGAGAACCTCAAATGTGAAATGCAGTACACTGACCTGAAACTGGAATCTTGATGCACAGAATTTATGAGTCTAGGTCAGTTAAATTGTCATAACTCACCATAAATAACTTTAAAAATTATGATTTTAAACCTATGTGACCAGGACACATAGGAGAACAACTTATATGAAGAACATTAGGTCAAAATAAGATTGTAGCTAGTTCAATTGGCTGGGCAAAGTGAGATTCCAGAATCTGCCTGGTTCTGGAACTATAAAGAGTCATTGGACCAACACATGATAAATTGACCATAACTTGAAAACCAGAACTCCAAATGGAGTGATTCAAATTGGAAAATGAAACTAAGACATAGAGGGACAAATTTTATGAAGAACACCTCACTAGATTATGGTTAAAACTAGGTCGAATTTGAGTTCCAAAATCAAGCAGTAAAACTGTCCAGAACTCAAACCTTGTGAAACTTCATAAGTAATTTAAGTATGCATAATGCAATTATTGGATTAGTTATTGGAAACATCTAGGATGAGTATTGAGACACTTTAATTATGTGTTTTAGTTAGAAAGGAGCCTTCTAAGGAAGGAGAAAGAGTGGACTAAGTCAAGACAAGCAAAGGAGGTTTGTGCACAACAAATTTTAATTTTTTTGTATTCCATTTGGAAATTTATTTGAATAAGCGTTGTAAATGAATTTTTGATTGTTATGGCCTATAAAATTTTAATTGAGAAATAGTGTGTTGCCTACTTTATAAATGAAAATTTAGAATGAAATATGATTAGTGATTTGTATGAAATATTTGAATGATATGGTTTTGAATTGGATTTTGAAATCACACTTAGCATGACAATTCTATTATGTTCCTCCTCCATCTATGGAGTTGAGTTTGATTATGTTTCTCACTCTCTGGCTTGCCAGTTTGAGATTGAGTTCGGATGAGTACTCATATAGCTAGCTAGCCACCTCCCTCATTAATTTCAATTAGTGATGTTGTAGATTGCTTTGTCGTGGTGTACAACACGACATTTATCGTGAAATTTTGTGTCATGACCTAAGTTGTGTTAATTATTAGTAACACTATTGTTTATGATTTATTTTGATAAATTGTTATTAAAAATATTGGCATCAACTTTGTGAATTATGATTGTGAAAATTTTTAAATTTCTGCTTACCAATGGATGATTATATTTTTAGCGAATTTTAAAAATTATTATTGTGCACCACTGAGTAAATTACTCAGCGATAGCTTTTTCTTGCTGTCGTAGATAGGGAGAAAGATAAAGCAGCAGAGTGAGCTGCTTATAGCTGCAGTTGAAGAAATTTTGGGATCTTTTTCGGGTATAATATTTATACCCTTGTAATTTTTTTTATGTAATTTTTTTGTTCATATGTATCTATAGAACCAAATGAGTAGTTGTACAATAAAATTTGTAATAATATTATTTTGTTCTCTTTTTCTTGAATTGAAAAATTTTATATATGAATTGAACTGAATTAAATGTTATTGAGATTGATTGAAATTGTGCTGGTTGAGATTGGATTGTGTTGGTTTAAATGGAATTGTGGACATTACATATATTGGAAGTGTTTTTAACAGGTTTTGAAGAACTATTTTCTTAAATTCTTGTCGGCACTCTGCCAAAATTTTTGTAAAATTTTCGAAATCTCGAATTAATCAAAATTTCAGTTCATGACATAAACTTCATTTAAAAGCTCTTTAATAATTATTTATCACTATTTCAGAATTTGAAATGAATTGAATTGATTTAAAATCCCTTACAGTACATTTAATGGGTTATCAGCAGGTGAAACTTGGTAATTTATTAGGTATACTATAGGATCATATTATGCCTTACAGAGGGGCGAAGTGTGACATTAAAGCTCTTGAATCAAATTTAGATTTATTAGGTCTAGTACTAATCATGAAACACAAACAACCAAATACTTTAAGAAGTGAATAATGTGGTGGTTTCTTGTAAAGGGTCTCATAAGGACTTTTCCGGTTTAAAAGGGAAGTGGGAAGCTTATTAATGATATAGGTAGTTGTGATAATATAGTCTCCCCAGAAAACCTTAGGAAGATTAGCTTGAAATAACAAGGCTTTAGCAATTTATAGAAGATGCTTATGTTTTCTCCCAACCACTCCATTTTGTTGTGGGGAGTAAACAAAAGATTTTTGATGTAAAATTCCCTCGTTTTGTAACAATTGAATAACAAAAGTATTTAGGAATTCTGATCCATTATTTGTTTTAACCTTTTGAATTGACAATTGAAACTGATTTTCAATCCTGGCCAAGAAATTAGACAAGACAGATGAAACTAGATTTTTATTATACTAAAATCATCCACAATGGTAAGAAAATAATGGGCTCCAGAAAGAGATTATTCTTTATATGGTCCCCATAAATCCATATGTAAATGTTCTAAAATCTAGAAGTAGAAATTTGACTTTTAGTAAACGAAAGTCTATGTTGCTTAGAAAAATGGCAAATATCGCAAATTGCATTAAAAGAATCCATTTGAGGAATAGAAGGAATATGGGAAATCTTGGATTTAGACATATGACCCAGCTTAAGATGCCAAATATTGGCTGATACATTGGATGACCCAAAATGTGCATTATTATAACAAGAAAATAAATTATTGATAGAAGAAAATAACTTAGTACCAAAATCAACAAACGAAGAACTATCTAGCATATAAAGTCCTTCTTGCAACTTGCCAACTGCCAACTCTTTATTAGTCCATTGGTCCTGCAAAATACAATAGCTACGAGTCAAAGTAATATGAAGATTAGCTTGCTGAGTAAGTTTATTGACTGATAACAAATTACATTTCAAGGTAGGCATATGCAAAACATCTTATAGAACAATATGTGAAGTAAGATAGACATTCCCTACTGATGTGTAGGTTGCTTAGAACCATCTAGTAAAAACACTAGTTTAAGATTAGAGGCATTGATTAGGTTATCAAATAGGTTTAAGTCAAAACACATAAGGCTTATTGCCCCTGTATCGACTATCCATTTACCTACAGTTCTTTCATTATTACTAACCATATCCAAATGAGATGAATTACCTACAAAACTTGAGAAATTGACACTTCCTAGTTAAATAATGGCTTTTCCTTTCATGTACTTAGAAATATCCTATTGTATCAAAGTAGCTAAACTACTAGTCTAATCCTTAGTTTTCGTTGGATTCATAGAACTTATAGAAGATACATTTGATTCGGGCATTACATCTATCACATTAAAAGCTTGATTTCTTGCCACATTTTGGCCTCTCTTCAACTAGTGCCTTTTGAACCTATTAGGATACCCATGCAACTTAAAACAAGTATCCTTAATATGACCAAAAGGCTTGCAGTAATCACAAAATCTATCTTCTTTCTTACCAAAATCTTTCTTTTTATAATTGCCTTTGTGGGTAATTGAGTCTTTAAAATTCTCCTTTCTGAAATTATGTGTTTTAACAAACATTGAAATACTAGAATTATTAAAATCATTAACAATATTATGTACCTTCTTCTGTTTCTCAACTCTTAATACCATAGAGTAGGCCTTTTTAACATTTAGTAAAAGGTCCATCAATAAAATCTGATTTCTAACATTGTCATATGACTCATTCAGTCCCTTGAGAAATTGCATCAACTTATCCTCACTATCCATATCAATAAATGTCTTTGTAGCACCACAATTGCAAACAGGTATGGTCCTTAAACAGAGCAATTCATCCCAAAGCTTATTTAATTTCGTAAAATAGACAACTATAGACATTTCTCCTTAACTAAACCACTGATTTCTCTCTTAATTTGGTACAACAAAGGACCATTACTCTCACTAACCTTTACCCTAACTCGTCCCATAATTCTTTAGCACTAGAGCGGTATATAAGAAAGCCTCAACTAATTAGTTTGAAATGGAATTCAATAGCCATGAAATTACCATACTATCAACTATCATCCAATTCTCAAAATTGGGTGAATCAATAGGAGGGGCTTGCAAAGTACCATTAATAAACCCTAACTTATTTTTAGCCCTTAATGCTATGGTCATATATTTACTCCATGCCAAATAATTTGCATTAGTTAAGGAAGCACTAACCAAAACCATACTTGGACTATCAGAACCTTGCAAAGAAAATGGATTTTGATCATGCACAATTTGATTTTGCAATTCACGAATCCCATTTCTCCTACCTCGCTCAACATTCACAACTTCTTCCTCATTAGCCATTGTAATATACCACAATCCTTTGAAAATTACAACAAACAAGGAATTAGCAATAAGAGAAACATGGAGCAATCCCAGTAATGATACTCTGATACCATGAACAGAAATATAAAAAATGTAGAAGAAATAGTAAAATAGAATATCTACTATTAGGCATTTGTCAAGAAATAAGAACTGCAGTAGTAGTTTTTATATAACAAACCAAAAAGAATAAAGCTACCCCTTAAAACTAATTGCTTACAAAACTAAAACACATAAGCTAAAATGCCCCTTTTTAGCAACAAAACACATTTTTCAAATGAATATCAACAAGTAACACATCCATTGCACATGAAAAAATACACATGAAATTTCCATTGTTTCACAGAACCCCCAAGCGACACTGAGTCCAGACTTACCCAAGGAAAACCAAACCACATTTCACTTAAGTGAATTAGGAGAGGGCAGGAGCCACTGCAACCTTCTAACATTAGTTCAAGAGTAGACAGTGATATATGTGGCTAATAGATTAGGAGTAGAGAATTGAAAGGATGGATCAATAGCCTTCATCCAAATCAACACCCAATACAAAAATAATAGAATATGTAGTAAACACCATGCTTTGTTCCCATTAAAAATTCTATCATTTTGGACAATCCATAGGGACCAAATAATTGCAAAAAATAAAGTGGTCTAAAATTTTCCTTGAAACTACCAGGAACTTAGAAACTTCCATTCCTCAAAAAGCATACTCACAAAATAAGGTAGACAAAGACTAACCACCCACCAACAAAGAAACCATTTCCAAATTTTCTAAGCAAAGGAATAATAGAGAAAGATATGGGCTACCATCTCTCTGTCATGAGGATAACAAATACACGAACTAGTAGAGGGAGGGATCAAATTAATTCTATACAACCAATCTTTTGCATAGTCGCTCGTTGCTAGTAAACCAAACTAATAATTCGGCCTTTGGAAAAGCCCAACCATCCAAACACAAGGAATTAATGAAGATTGAAAAGATGATGCATTAAGCAAAGTTTTATATAAAGATTGAACCAAAAATCGACCTGACCTTTAGGATTAGGTTTCCAATCCAATTTGTCATTTTTAGAATTACACAACTTGACTGAACTAACAATGGCAATGAGTTGAAGAACTATATCAAGTTCCCATAGAAATAAATTCCTTCTCCATAAAATTTCCCACCCCCACTTATCCTTCCAAGACCCATTTTTATAGACTGTAGAATCTGGTATGGATGAAACTCAAGATAAATGTGGAAAAGCCACTGTAGGATTGAGTATAAATCTTCATTGATTGCACAAAGAAAATTTAAATTCAAAAATCAACTTTAATTAATATTGGAATGATTGTAATTTAAAAACTAATTATCAAGCAAATTAACTGAATTAACTTTGAGAATTTGCTAACCACCAGACTTTTGGGTTGTAGTAAACCACCAGCTTATCAGTTGTGAAGAAATTCTCCAAGACTTTCTTGGGAGAAAATATAAACTTTGAGTGCTAGGGTAAAGTGTAGAATGAGGGCTTGTATGGAAGAGGGAAGACAAGCTCCCTTTTATAGGAGCAACTTTTAATAATTAATAATTTAACCATTTAAATTTATTAATTATAAATTGACCCCTAAAAGAAATAAAAAAAATCACATAATTAATTTCTATAATTCTTGAAACTTTAAATTAAGTCCACACTTAATTATTAGGACATAAAGCAGTCTACATAAAATTTATACTTTGATCCATAAGCGTTTAGAATTATTTTATTCTTTTAATCAAGTCCATCTTGATAATCCATTTTAATTCATCACTTACAATTTATATGAATGTGACAATTTAAATTTCTAATATGTTGATAATAAATATAATTATAATCATTCTCAAGAATCAAATAAAATTAATACTTAAATTTTATTATTAGTTCATAATTAATTAATTATATTTGTAGATTATTATTGACATCTAGCAATTGTAATGATCACCAAAATATTAAAATTTGTCAAAGTGACTTGGCTAATCTTTCTGTAATCAGTCTATCAGTATAATTAATATTCTTTTATCATAATATTATGATTTATACACTAATATATGAAATGTGTTTGCTATGTATAATTTATTTTTATTTTTTCAGTGTGATTGATTAATTAAATGAGATTCTCAATTTTATTACACCTTGCGTAAGAATTTAACAATTCACACAGCTCAAAAACATAAAATATTTTCCCTAATTACCTAGGGTGATGAATTTTATCTTGACAATTAAATATCTTCATATACTTCATATTGTAACACCCCAAACCTCTGAGCTCTGAATAATACTATTTTTGGTCTGTGACTTGTACTATTCAAAGACACCTTGAGGACTAAAAATAAAATGAAAATGTATTGATATAGACACAATAAAAATTAAAGTGACCCAAAAATAAAAAGACTCACTGGTTATATTGAAAAAGAGGGATTATGACTCGATGAGAGGCATTTTGGTCAAATCACCTCAAGAGTTGACTTTTGATCAAAATGTAATTAATTTAAGTGAAATTAATGAATTGAATTATGAAATAATTTTTTTTAGGAAAAGAATTCAAGTACAAAGTGAAAGGAAAATAAAAGAAATAAAAATTTAGAATTTAAAGTCCATTTTGACCCAATTAAAATTTTAGGACCACTAGGCTTTGGACAACTCAATTTAAAATGAATTAAATAAATCAAAATATGGGTAAATATAAAAAGGGAAGACTCCCTTCTCTTCCCTCCCATTTAGTTGCTGCCCCACACACCTCCTCTCCCTCTCTCTTTCTTTCTTTCTTCTTCTTCCTTCTTCCTCCATTAATACCCCTCTCCAAATTCAATTCCTCACCTTTCTCCCATGAGTTTTCCCATCTAAATTGTACTAAGTACCAAAATAAACATTGATTGAAAGATTACAAGCAAGGAGAATAAGAAATTGGGAGATATTAGAAGTTGGAAAGAAATCATCAAGAGGTAAGTTCTTTAATGCTCAATTAGTTATACAAACCTTGAATTAAGTTAGATTATGATGAAATTACATGTGAAATTGAAAGAAAGGGTATATTTATGAAGAGGGAAATTATTGGCCAATTTGGGAAAAATTAGAGTTTGATATATTTTAATGTAATTGATGATGAAATCAAGCTTAGTTGAAGTAGTATGCAGTATTGGGGTAAAGAAATTACATGAGATTTGCATAAATTTATTTATGAAAGATTAGGGTTCATGGAAAAATTAGGACTTTGGTGCTAGAGAGTGAAATTGATGTGTATAATGTTAAACTATGACTACTTAGCATGAATTGAATGTGGGTTGATGTTAGTTGGTGGAAGGAATTAATAGAATGGCATAGATTAGGGAAAATTGCAAACTTGGGTATTGTAAAATTGGTGGTTTTGTGCTAGGAAGTGCCATTGATGTGGTTAATGTTAAATTATGGTCATTTGGGGTAAATTAAATGTGAATTGAGGTTGGTTAGTAGAAGTAATTGAAGAAATGAAAATTTGAACCTTAGGGCAGAATTTTGCACACTAAGTTTAGTGTGCTTGGCAGCTCATAACTTGAGCTACACAACTCCAATTGGTGTGAAACTAATTGAAAATGAAACTTAAGATATAGAGATAGAATTTTCATGAAGATACCCTACCCAGAAAATGACCATAAACTACCCTAAATAAACCTTGAAACTAAAAGCCAAAATCTGGAAATCTGCAAATTGATCATATGAATAGTAAATTTTGCAAGGCTATAACTTTCTCTAGAAAACTTCAATTTAGGTGATTCTTAAATTGATAGAAACTTAAAACATAGTACAATATTTCTTATGAAGAACATGAAGCCTAATTACAAACTTAACCCATCCAAATTGCTGAGCAAAGTTGAGTTGATAAATCAGCCAGAATAATGAATAGTAACATAAATAGTAAATTTGCATAGCCATAACTTTCTCTAGAAAACTCTAATTTAGATGATTCTTAAACTGACGGAAACTTAAAATATATTAGAACATTTCATATGAAGAATATAAGGCCAAATTATGAACTTAACTCAATCAAATTGTTGGACAAAGCTAAGTTACCAAATCTGCCAGAATCAGCTCCACGTGAACAGTAAATTTTCTTTGACTATAACTTTGGCTACACAACTCCAAATGAGGTGATTCAAAGAGGGAAATAATGAGACCTAGGGGGAAAATTTTCATGAAGAACACCTTATCAAATTATGAGTGTAACTAGGTAAAAATTGAGTTCAAAAATTGGGACACTAAGCTGTCCAAAATCCAAAACTCTTTAAAATTTACAAAGCTAACTCAGGATGCAGTAGACATTCATGTAATGAGTACATGGCAGTAATTGAGATGAGTATTGAGGTATTTTATTTGTGTATTTTTAGTAGAGAAAGAGATTGGGACAGACAAAGAGAAGTAAGTAAGGATAAAGGAGTTCATTGAAGGTTTGTGCACAACTAACCTTTTTCTTTGTTTTAACCTTGTAAATTGATTTGAATGAGTTTGATTTGAATGAGTCTATTTTGAATGAGATATGGTTTTTCTCTTACATTTAAGAAATTTGTGTGTTGCCACCCCTTTATGGGTTTTATGATGATTTGAATATGTTTATTATTTTGCAAATGTGATTATTTATTTAGAAACTCTTTAAAATTGTTTTGAAACCACAGTTAGCATGACAGTCCATTCGAAACTCTCCAATAGTAACGGCTACTTGGGATTTGATATTTGATATGATTATGTCCCCTCATTAATAATGATTAGTGAGGTTGAGATTGCTTTGTAGTGGTGTACAACACGGCATTGATCGTGAAATTTTGTGTCATGGTCTAAACTGTGTGTTGATGTTAGCAATACTTATGCTTTGTGAATGGTGATTTGTAAAGTATGATTTCTCATTCGAAATGTGATTTCAATAAATGATTCTTATGGACTCAGAAAGTTTTGTGATGCTATCATGATTATGCAAATATATGATTTCTTGTAATTGGACAAGTTGTGTTTTACCTTAAGTTTTAAAGTTATTAGTTGTGTACCACTGAGTGATATACTCATAGATAGCTTTTTTATCTGTCGCAAGTAAGGGAAAGGAAAAGGCTGCCGAGTGAGAGACTTGGAAGCAGCATTTTAGTTTTGATTGTGGGTATATATCATAGGTATACCCTTGTAATTTCCTTTTGATGTATTTTGTACCTATATGTATGGATGTACGGACATTGAGCAGTTTGTATTAAAAAGCATTTTGAGTTGTAAATATTTACACTTCATTTTAAGACTTATGTAACTGTAGCTTTTGTAATATTAAGTTTATTTTACCCTAATGAATGTCTATTTGAAATATAATTAAACTTATTATGCTTGTGAAACAGATTGAGGGAAATCTTTTACTTCATTTATTTTATGAATTCCATAGGTTATAAATTTGGGTTTGCTAAAGTTTTAACCACCACCATGCAGTTTTCCGCAAAAGAATTGATAAGCTAAAAAGTTATGTTTTGCTTGAAATCCCATGTAACATATTTAATGGATTATCGGTAGGTGTAGTTCTGTAATTCATTAGGTATGCTACGGGAACATATCATGCCTTACAAGGGAATAGGTGTGACATGTTTTAGTGGTATCATAGCTTTGGTTTTCATACAAGCTTTGAAATTGCATATTTGAAAATTTTTTATAGGTACAACTGCTCAATTGTCACTAATTGATACATATAGTGTATTACATCATAAATATGGACTAATGAAAGGAAATCTCCCTGTGTTGATTGTCCAGGGAGTAGATTCTTTGTGATTCAGTATGGGAGAGGGGGATCACACCGTAGAGCAATCCGTAGTAACTGAGGTATAGGGGGAGGCCCCAACTCCTCAGAATGCCAGTGGGTCAGCTACACCCGTTCTACCCATGCAGTTTTCTGCTCAGTTTGCTCAGTAGATGGCTGCACTATTTCAACAAATGGCTGGCAATATAGCAGTCCAAGCTCCAATACAAGCACCTTCAGTGCAACCACCACCTCCAGCTAGACAGTATGAAAAGTTAATGAAATATGGGGCAATAGAGTTCAAGGGTACAGTGGACCCATTGGAAGCAGAACAATGGCTTGAGAGAATGGAGAGAGTATTCAAGAAATTACACTGCACAGATGATCTGAAGTTCGAATACTCCATTTCTTTGTTGCAAGGGGATGCTTATGAATGGTGGAAGACCATTCCCCATAGCCTGGTAGAGCCTCCAGTTCTGACTTGGGAAGATTTTCTGAGGGAGTTTAGACAGAAGTATGTCCCTGATACCTTTGTGGATATGAAGCTATAAGAGCATCTGAGTCTGAAGCAGGGTGATAGGACTGTGGCAGAGTATGAGAGGGAGTTCTCTCACCTAAATTACTATGTTGGGAGTTTACTCACCACTAGCAGAGACAGATGCAAGCACTTTGAAGCCGGATTGAGGCCTAGCTTACGAATGCAAATGGTTGGGTTTCCACATAAGAACTTCTCAGAACTGATATCTCAAGCCCTAGAATTAGAAAGGATTGAGTTAGAAGGAGCTGTTAGAAAGGGAATAGAAGAAAAAGACAAGAGTAGGAAGACTTCTGATCAAGCTTCTGACAGCAATTCGGATAAGAGGAAGAGTTTTGAAGGACCAAGTAACAGAGGATCTAGTAGGAGAAGATTCTCATAACAGAGGCCACCTAGATCCAGACAACAGACATCTAGGGGTTCTTTGCCTGCCTGTACCTGTGAGACCTGTGGCAGGACTCATGGAGGAGTATGTTATAAGGCCATAGGAGCCTGTTACAACTGTGGTGGAAGTGGGCATTTTGCTAGAGATTGCACTAGTGCCTGCAGATCTGGGCCACTTACCACCACTGAGGGGTCTATTCAAGGTTCTACTTCCAGAGGACAACAGACAGTTAGTCGAGGCTGAGGTCAGGGTAGAGGTAACACTTCTGGCAGCTAGGGCATAGTGAGCCAGCCAGAGCAGAGTGGTGCACCAGCCAGGGTGTACACCATGCGCCCGAGGGATGAAGCTGAGACATCAGATGCTATGGCTGGTACTTTCTCCATCTTTGATATAGATGTATATGTGCTGTTTGACCCTGGTTTTACACATTCTTATGCTAGTGCCAGTATTGTATGCTCTGTCGCTGTTCCTTTTTTGAAATTGGATTATGATGTGCTAGTGACTAGTCCTTTAGGACAAGAGGTTAGGGTGAACAAATTGTATGAAGATTATCCTTTGGTGATCCAAGGACATACATTCCTGTTAAACTTAATTGAAATGCCATTCCGAGATTATGATATCATCTTGGGCATGGATTGGTTAGCCAGGCATCACGCTATGATTGATTGTAGATTTAAAACAGTCAGTTTTGGTCTTCTAGAGTATGCAGACGTAGGGCCTGTTTGGCATTACTATTGAAACTGCTGTTGAGAAAATCACTTTTTTAAATATACTAGTTAGAGAGTATTAAAAAATAATTAAAAATTAAATTTGATCAATTTTAGTCATAAGAACACTAAAATAACAAAATAGCTTTTTTCAAACTACTTTTCTCAACAACATCTAAAATGATGCTTTTATTCAGAAAAGCAGTTTCAAACTCTGAAACTCAATGCGAAACAGGGTTGTAGTGGTATATAGGGAGAGGCAGTTATTGCCACCCAACATCATTTCAGCTGCATTTGCTAGGAAGATGATTAGGAAGGGATGTGAAGGTTATCTAGCTCATGTGATAGACACTCAGGTGGGGAGTCCAGATCTTAAAGATATTCCTACAATATTGGATTTTTTGGATGTCTTTCCGAAAGAATTGCTAGGATTGCCTCCAGAAAGAGAGGTGCAGTTTGAAATAGAGACTATACCTAGTGTGGAGCCAATCTCCATCACTCTTTATAGGATGGCACCTACTGAGTTGAAAGATTTGAAGGTGCAATTGCAGGAATTGCTAGATAAGGGTTTCATTCACCCTACCATGTCACCTTGGGAAGCACCAGTATTGTTTGTGAATAAGAAGGATGGTACTCTCCATCTATGCATAGACTACAGACAGTTGAATAAGGTGACCATAAAGAACAAATATCATCTGCCATGAATTGATGATCTATTTGATCAGTTGAAGGATGCAACTGTATTCTCCAAGATTGACTTGAGATCGGGCTACTATCAGTTGAGGGTGCAGGAGCAGAGTATTCCTAAAATTGCCTTTAGGACTCGGTATGGCCATTATGAGTTCTTGGTAATGCCATTCGGGTTGACTAATGTTCCAGCTACTTTCATGGGCTTGATGAGCATTATCTTCAGGCCATATTTGGATCAGTTTATAGTGGTGTTCATTGATGATATTTTGATGTACTCAAAGAATGCAGAGGAACATGACAAGCACTTGAGAATAGTGTTGCAGACTTTGAGGGAGAAACAATTATACGCCAAACTGTCGAAATGTGAGTTTTGGCTAAAAGAGATTACTTTCTTGGGGCATATTGTATCTTCAGAGGGTATCCAGGTGGATTCTAGAAAAGTAGAAGCCATTTTTAATTAGAAGCCACCCAGAAATGTCACAGAAGTTCAGAGTTTCCTTAGTTTAGCTGGGTATTACCAAAGGTTTGTGAAGGGATTCTCCATGCTAGCATCTCCTGTGACACCCCTTACCCGACTACAGTGTAGTCGAGCAAGTTATACCACTCAGTGTGCCGGAGCACTCTATTTTATCTTAATTCATTTTTATCGTAGTTTTGAATATAACTTGTGAAATATAATTCATTTTAGGCCATTTATCGAAATTATTATTTATTTGAGGTTCTGAAAATTTTAAAGAAAATCCGGCAGAATACCGGCTAAAAATGGAGAAAACCGTTCTTCGGAACCTGTGAAAAAACACTTCCTATATTCATATTCAATCATCTCAATTCCATTTATCAAAATCTCAACATTTTTCAACCATTCATTTCTCAATCATTCATCACATGTGATAATCATATATAAATTACAGATAAACATTCACTTTTCCATTTACAAACACAATTCTCATTATTTACATGAACATCAAATTACATTTCATAAGTTCATTTACACATGAGAAAATAAAATCAATTACAAAATATCAAAATGACACCTAGTGTCCTACCAATGCACTGCAGACGGTGATGACAGGACTTCCACGTTCACAAAAGAATCATGATGCAGATTGGGTTATTGTTGATAGATTGACCAAGTGAGTACACTTTTTATCAGTGAGGATGGATTACAGCCTGGAAAGATTGGCCAAATTGTACATTGATGAAGTGGTGAGGTTGCATGGAGTGCCAGTGTCTATTGTATCAGATAGAGATCCAAGGTTCACTTCTAGATTCTGGGGTAGTCTCCAAAAAGCCCTAGGAACTATATTGAACTTCAGTATAACATTCCATCCACAGACAAACAGCCAGTCTAAAAGGATCATTTAGATTTTGGAGGACATGCTTAGGGCTTGTGTGATTGAATTTAAGAGAAGTTGGGACTCACACTTGCCTTTGATTAAATTTGCCTACAATAACAATTATCAGTCAAGTATTGGAATGCCTCCATATGAAGTACTTTATGGCACAAAGTTTAGAACTCCCTTGTGTTAGGATGAAGTGGGCGAGAAAAAGTTGATTGGCCCAGAACTAGTGTAGCAAACAGAAGAAAAGATTAAGCTCATTAGAGACAGACTCAAGGCTGCATCGGATAGACAGAAGTCCTACCTTGATTTAAAGAGAAGAGATATTTAGTATAATATGGGTGACAAAGTATTCCTTAAAGTTTCTGCTTGGAAGAAGATCATGAGGTTTGGTAGGAAGGGGAAACTGAGTCCTCGCTTCATTGGGCCATACGAGGTTCAAGAAAGAGTGGGTCCATTGGCATATAGACTTGCATTGCCTCTGGAGTTGGAAAAGATCCACAATGTCTTCCATGTCTCCATGTTGAGGAGGTACAGATCAGGGCCCTCTCACATTTTGCCAGTAGAGGATATTGAGGTGAATCCAGACCTGACTATGATGAAGAGCCCATAAAGATCTTGGCACATGAGGTGAAGCAGCTAAGGAACAAGCAGATACCACTGGTCAAATTACTGTGGAATCATCAATCAGGCCAGGAGGCTACATGGGAGCATGAGGAGGACATGAGAAGGCATCACCCACAGCTATTTAGAGAATGAGACCAGATAAATTTCGAGGACAAAATTTTATTTTTAAGGAGGGGAGAATTGTAACACCTCAAACCTCCGAGCTCTGAATAGTACCATTTTTGGTCTGTGACTTATACTATTCAAAGACACCATGAAGACCAAAAATAAAATGAAATTTATTGAGATAGACGCAATAAAAATTCAAGTGGCCCAAAAATATAAGGACTTACCAGGTATATTGAAAAAGAGGGATTATGACCAGATGAGAGGCATTTTGGTTAATTCACCTCAAGAGTTGACTTTTAACCAAAATGTTATTTAATTTAAGTGAAATGAATGAATTGAATTATAGAATAATTTTTTTAGGAAAAGAATTTTCAAGTATAAAGTGAAAGGAAAATAAAAAAAATAAAAATCTAGAATTTTAAGTCCATTTTGACCCAATTAAAATTTTAGGACCAATGGGCTTTGGACAACTCAATTTAAAATTAATTAAATAAATCAAAATAGGGGTAAATATAAAAAGGGAAGACTCCCTTCTCTTCCCTCCCATTTAGTTGCCGCCCCACACACCTCCTCTCCCTCTCTCTTTCTTTCTTTCTTCTTCTTCCTTCTTCCTCCATTAACACCCCTCTCCAAATTCAATTCCTCACCTTTCTCCCATGAGTTTTCCCATCTAAATTGTACTAAGCACTAAAATAAACATTGATTGAAAGATTACAAGCAAGGAGAATAAGAAATTGGGAGAAATTAGAAGTTGGAAAGAAATCATCAAGAGGTAAGTTCTTTAATGCTCAATTAGTTATACAAACCTTGAATTAAGTTAGATTATGATGAAATTACATGTGAAATTGAAAGAAATGGTATATTTATGAAGAGGGAAATTTTTGGCCAATTTGGGGAAAAATAGGTTTTGATGTATTTTAATGTAATTGATGATGAAATCAAGCTTAGTTGAAGTAGTATGCATGATTGGGGTAAAGAAATTGCATGAGATTTGCATAAATTTAATTATGGAAGATTAGGATTCATGAGAAATTAGGGCTTTGGTGCTAGAGAGTGAAATTGATGTGTGTAATGTTAAATTATGACTACTTAGCATGAATTGAATGTGGGTTGATGTTAGTTAGTGAAAGGAATTAATGGAATGGAATGGATTAGGGAAAATTGCAAACTTGGGTGTTGGAAAATTAGGGGTTTTGTGCTAGGAAGTGCCATTGATGTGGTTAATGTTAAATTATGGTCATTTGGGGTGAATTAAATGTGAATTGAGATTGGTTAGTAGAAGTAATTGAAGAAATGAAAATTTGAACCTTAGGGCAGAATTTTGCACACTAAGCTCAGTGTGCTTGGAAGCTCATAACTTGAGCTACACAACTCCAATTGGTGTGAAACCAATTAAAAATGAAACTTAAGATATAGGGCTAGAATTTTCATGAAGATACCCTACCCAGAAAATGACCATAAACTGCCCTAAATGAACCTTGAAACTAGAAGCCAAAATCTAGAAATCTGCAAATTGACCATATGAACAGTAAATTTTGCAAGGCTATAACTCTCTCTGGAAAATTCTGATTTAGGTGATTTTTGAACCGATAGAAACTTAAAACATGGTAGAACATTTGTATGAAGAACTTAAACCAACCAAATTGCTGAGCAAAGTTGAGTTGATAAATCTACCAGAATAATAAATAGTAACGTAAACAGTAATCTTTGCATAGCCATAATGTTCTCTAGAAAACTCCGATTTAGATGATTCTTAAACTGAAGGAAACCTAAAATATAGTAGAACATTTCATATGAAGAATGTAAGGCCAAATTATGAACTTAACTCAATCAAATTGTTAGACAAAGCTAAGTCACCAAATCTGCCAGAATCAGCCCCACGTGAACAGTAAAATTTATTTGACTATAACTTTGGCTACACAACTCCAAATGAGGTGATTCAAAAAGAGAAATAAAGATGAGACCTAGAGGGACAATTTTCATGAAGAACACCTCATCAAATTATGATTGGAACTAGGTAAAAATTGGGTTCAAATATTAGGGCACCAAGCTGTCCAAAATCCAAAACTCTTTAAAATTTACAAAGCTAACTTGGGATGCATTAGACATTCATGTAATGAGTACTTGGTAGTAATTGAGATGAGTATTGAGGTATTCTATTTGTGTATTTTTAGTAGAGAAAGAGTTTGGGACGGACAAGGAGAAGTAAGTAAAGATAAAGGAGTACATTGAAGGTTTGTGCACAACTAACCTTTTTTTTTGTTTTAACCTTGTAAATTGATTTGAATAAGTTTATTTGAATGAGTTTGATTTGAATGAGTCTATTTTGAATGAGATATGGTTTTTCTCTTGCATTTGAGAAATTTGTGTGTTGCCACCCCTTTATGGGTTTTATGATGATTTGAATATGTTTATTATTTTGCAAATGTGATTATTGATTTAGAAATTCTTGAAAATTGTTTTGAAACCACAGTAGCTAGCCCTTCCTTCATTAATAATGGTTAGTGAGGTTGAGATTGCTTTGTCATGGTGTACAACACGGCATTAATTGTAAAATTTTGTGTCATGGTCTAAACTGTGTTGATGTTGGCAACACTTATGCTTGTGAATGGTGATTTGTAAAGTATGATTTCTCATTCGAAATATGATTTCAATAAATGATTCTTATAGACTCAGAAAGTTTTGTGATGCTATCATGATTATGCAAATATATTATTTCTTGTATTTGGACAAGTTGTGTTTTACCTTAAGTTTTAAAGTTATTAGTTGTGCACCACTGAGTGATATACTCAGCGATAGCTTATTTATGCTGTCGCAGGTAAGGGAAAGGAGAAGGTTGCCGAGTGAGAGACTTGGAAGCAGTATTTTGGTTTTGATTGTGGGTATATATCATAGGTATACTCCTGTAATTTCCTTTTGATATATTTTGTACCTATATGTATGGATGTACGGACATTGAGCAGTTTGTATTAAAGCATTTTGAGTTGTAAATATTTACACTTCATTTTGAGACTTATGTAATTGTAGCTTTTGTAATATTAAGTTTATTTTCCCCTAATGAATGTCTGCTTGAAATATAATAAAACTTATTATGTTTGTGAAACGGATTGAGGGAAATCTTTTACTTGATTTATTTTATGATTTCCATAGGTTATAAATTTGGATTTGCTAAAGTTTTAACCACCACCATGCAATTTTCCGCAAAAGAAATGATAAGCTAAAAAGTTATGTTTTGTTTAAAATCCCTTGTAACATATTTAATGGGTTATCGGTAGGTGTAGTTCAGTAATTCATTAGGTATGCTACGGGAACATGTCATACCTTACAAGGGAATAGTTGTGAAACATACTTTATCCAATAGCTACCATATTTGTTATCCTTATATAAAATGATATATGAGCAACATCAAAACACAGTAATTTTTATATAAGATAACTTAGTGTCTTAAGTTAAAGGATCACTTGCATATTTGTCACATAAGTTTTTCCATACATACAGGTAAACTTCCATCTGGAATTCTTGTGTCGGTCAGTTCAGTGAACTTGTCATCACAAGCACCTACACGTTATTCTAGGTATCCCATATACCTCAACTTACTGAGAACTACTACTTTCTTTCATAAATGAAAGAATACAATGTATACTGATCTCAATGGTTATATCAATGTCTAGTCTCGATATAACATAGACTAGAAATATTTTGCAATAATACTATAATGCATTCGAAGTCTCATAATTATAACCATATTATAATTTCTACTATTATGCATATAAGTCCCATGGACTTTATTTTTATTGGTTAATATTCATTAAAATTAGCATGAAGATTAAAGATAAAAGTAGTCTTTATTAATAACAAAATGTATTTACATGTAATTAAGTGATCACACTTGCAAATAACATATTGGTTACAGTACACATATACTAATAATCTCCCACTTGCACTAAAGCCAATCACTCATGTATCTCATACTATAACTCAGTAGGTGGTGATCGTGTCTTTACTGAGACAATGCCTTAGTAAGAGGATCTACAAGATTCTCTTCAGTAAGGACTTTTTCTATCTTTATTTCTTTATGCTCTATGACCTCCCTAATCAAATGAATCGCCTAAGTACATGTTTGGATCGCTGATGAGACCTTGGTTCATTAGCTTATGCTATGGCTTCATTGTTGTCATCGTACAAGGTTACTGGATCAACATGCTAGGAACCACACCAAGTATAGTGATGAACTTCTTAATCCAAATAGCCTCTTTTGCTGCCTTAAATATAGAGATGTAGTTAACCTAAGTTGTGGAATCTATCGTAGTCTCCTATTTAGAACTTTTCCAACTCACAGCACCACTATTAAGTATAAAAATATAACCAGACTGGGATTTGCTATCATCTTTGTCAGATTGAAAGTTGGCATTGGAATACCCTTGAACTACTGGTTCACCATTTCCATAAACTAAAAATATATCTTTAGTCCTTCTTAAGTACTTAAGAATAATCTTTACTACTGTCTAGTGACATTCACCTGGATTAGCTTGGTGTTTGCTAGTTATGCTTAAAGCATAAGATACATTTGGTTTTATATATAGCATCACATGTATGATAGATCCAATAGATGAGGCATAAGGGATCCTATTCATTTTCTCTTTCTCAATCTGTGTCTTAGGACACATGTCTTTGGAAAGAGAAATGCCATGCAAAATAGGCAAAAATCCGCACTTTGATTCTTCCATGTTAAACTATTTTAACATTTTATCTGTGTACAAAGATTGTGAGAGACCAAGGAGCCTTCTAGATCTATCTCTATAGATCTTAATTCTTAGAATATAGGCTACTTCTCCCAAATCCTTCATGGAGAATTTCTTGGACAACCATATCTTTACATATTGGAGTAATGGTACATAGTTTCCTATTAATAATATGTTATCTATATATAAAATAAGGAAAATGATTCCACTCCTACTAACCTTCTTGTGAACACAAGGCTCATCCACATGTTTTATGTAATCAAGCTATTTGACTATTTCATCAAAATGAATATTCCAACTTCGTGAAGCTTGCTTTAGTCCATAAATGGACTTTTGGAGCTTGCATACTTTATTAGGAAATTCTTTTGATTTAAACCGCTTAGGTTATGTCAAGTACACATCCTTTTGGAGATTCCCATTTAGGAATGCAGTTTTGACATCCATTTGTTAGATTTCATAATCATAGTATACAGCTATAGTAAGCAAAATCCTTATGGATTTAAGCATGGCTAATAGCAAGAAGGTTTCATTAAAGTCAATACCATGCCTTTGACTGTAACCTTTAGCAACCAGCCTGGCTTTGTATGTTTATACATTGCCATCCATGTTAGTCTTTCTCTTAAAGACCCACTTAGTCTTTCTCTTAAAGACCCACTTACACCCAATGGGTTTTATCCCTTCAGGTGGTTCAACCAAGTCCATAATTGGTTAGTTTACATGAAATCTATCTCAGATTTCATGGCTCTAAACCATTTCACGGAGTCAATGCCACACATTGCTTCTTAAAAGTTAGTAGGCTCTTCTAGTAGGAGTGATACATTATTATCAGCTTCTATTAAAAGATCCAATCTTGTAGGAGCATGTCGTATTCTACTAGACTTTTGAGGATCCTGTGTTACTTAAGTTTTTGGTTGTGCATCTGATACTATAGTCTCACTCACTAGTTCTATTTGGATGGAAATTTGTGATTCTTGAATTTCTTTATTCCCACTACTACCTTTGAGAACAAGTTCATGCCTTAAGACCAACATTTTTTGCTCAACTGGATGGTAGAAATAATATCCAACTGTTTGTTTTGGATATCCCACAAATTTGCATTTATTTGATTTAGAACCTAGCTTATCAGATATTTGACACTTCACATAAGCATCATATCCCCAAATCTTTACATGTGATAATAAAGGTCTCTTACCCATCCATATCTCATATGGTGTCTTTTCAACAGATTTGGATGGTACGCTATTCAAAATGTATGTATCAGTATGTAGGGCATAGCCCTAAAAAGAAACTAGAATACCAACATTTCTCATCATGGACTGCACCATATCTAATAGGGTTCGATTTCTTCTTTCGAAAACACCATTGTGTTGTAGTTCAGATAATCTTGAAACCCCTAGCTTAAGTATTCTCCATCTCGATCAGATTGGAGCATTTTAATACTTTTCCCAGTTTTTTTCTCCATTTCATTTTTGAATTCTTTAAACTTTTCAAAAGATTCAAATTTATATTTCATTGGATATATGCATATCCATATCTGGAATGGTCATTAGTAAATGTAATGAAACATGGGTACCCTTCTATAGCATGTGTGGTCATTGGCCCACACACATGTTGAATGTATTATGCCCAATAGCTCAGTAGATCTTTCACTCTTTCTAGTCAAGGGTGATTTGGTCATTTTTCCCATTAAACAAGCTTCATATGTTTCATATGATACATAATCAAAAGGATAAAAGGATCCTTATGTAACTTTGTGATTCTTGTTTCATTTATATGACCTAATCTACAATGCAATAGATAGGATGGATTTTGATTATTTGATTTTAATTTCTTGCTATTTATGTTAAGTACAGGCCTTTCAAGATCAAGTATATACAAATCATTTGCATAAGTACTAGATCTATAGAATATATCATTATTATAAAGAAACAACATTTACCTTCAATAATAAATTTAAATCCATTTAGTGCCATGCAAGATACAGATATAATATTTCTAGTTATTCTTGGAACAAAATAATAATTATTAAGTTCAAGCAAAAGGCTTGCAGGCAAAGATAAAATACATGTTCCTATGTCTCAAGCAGCTGTTAGTAGTATGCCCTAGAGCATATCATTTAGTATGTATCTTGTACATATTTTTATTAATAAAAGGCATTTCCACTTTTCCGTTTACATAATATATTTATGTGTAATAGAAAAGGTCCATTGATATTTTGTTAGAAATATTATTCTTAAGCTGTTAAGAATATGATTGATAATATTTCTAGCACAAAGTATCATAAATAGGTTCACAATCGATGATACTTCATAATAAGGACATGACTTATCCAGAAAGATTGTATTCATATTTATTCCCAAGTTATTTATATGAGATATAAATAAGATGGAATGGTGAGTCTCATGCCATATAACAAACATGGTAGGCACTTATAAATTATAAGTAGGCCGAACCAGTGACACTTATGACAAGCACATGGAGTTTACTCTTGTCAATGTTTTGTCACAAATCATATCAGTGCATATAATCTTTAGACCTGAGATAGCACAGTTATCTTGTATATAGGTAGTTTGAGTTTGATACTGCTTTCATACTTGTACTATGTATGGGTATATGGGCATCTGTTGGCTCCTACTAGTTATATATGGAGGTAGGTGTTGATCAAGATGGAATCTGTTCCTCTAAGTAAATAGAGATAAAATTCTATGTTCATTTAATTGTTCTTGATGTTTCAAGTTCCTGGCCAGGATAGATAGATTTATTTAGAAAAGAGTTTCTGATGAGAAAATCTTTTTTAATCAAGAACTGGAATTAAAAGAGAACAAAATATTCATAGAAAATAGAGTTTGACATAAACCATGACTCCAGCTTGAGTTTGGATTTTGTAACAGAGAGATTCTAGTGCATGGTAACATATGATTATAGGTTCATTTAAGGTAAACCTTATTACTAATTGGGTGGCCATGGCATGCTATGCTAGGTGTTAACCATGGTCTATGAGGTTCATAAAATGATTTAGAAAAATCATTTATGGTAAGAAAGAGTTCTAATGATATTAAGAGTTGATATCATGTCTCATTGCCAATTAGTGATGAGCCTAGTAAGTCACACACATACACAAGTTATCATCTATTTAAATATGATTTAATTAATTAATTAAAGAGTTTAATTGATTAATTAAATAGGTTTGGTTTGCAATTAAATTGCAAAGTCCCTAGCATGACTTGAAACCAAATCTAGATTATTGGATGTATAGTATAAGTTAAATTTATATTTAAAGTGTTTAAATATGAATTTAATTAATGAGAAATTAATTAATAGAGATTAATTAATTAATTTATATTTGATATAAATTAGAAGAAGAAAAAAAAGAAGAAAAATAATTATTTTGGGTTAAGAACTCAAAATTAAGACACAGGGGCATTTTGATCATTTCACAGTGTGACACGTGACACCATGAAATGGTGACACATGGGATTACACATAAGCTTGCCAAATGTTTTTAATCATGTAAGATGATTAAAATCAAGATTAAATATAGGTTTGACACTTGGCATAATGTGATTGGGTCACTTAAACCTAGAGCTAATCAAAGGGTGACATGTGGCAAGGGTTTAATGTGTTAACCTAGCTATATAAGTGTGGTTATGAAAAAGAAAAACAACCAGCAGCCACTCCTCTCCTTTGTCACGCCATTTTGAGGCTCTCCATCTATTCTTCTTCATCTCTCATCAATTCAAAGAGATTAGCCATCAATCTCTTGAATTAAGAACACTAGAAATTGTTTCTAGTGTCCTGTTTACATCTCTAATCTCTTAAAAGGCAAACTTGAATTTCTAATTAATAGAAAAAGCTTTAGAAGCTGTTCAAGGGCTGCCATAGGTGTTCTTGGTGTGGACAAGCTAGAGGGATAACATTTGGTGTCCTGAAGACAAATCTCAAAGGCGCAGACATCTTTGCGAGGCATCAAGAGGTTAGTGTAATCGTTCTTGATTTAATCTAGGGTTCTAAAATTAATCTGATTAATTTTAAAATCTTAAATGGCAAATATAGATCCAAAAAAATATTAAAAGAGTTTTAATATGTTGTTTATCATTGAAATCAAATAGATAAAAATAAATCTTGCATGATGCATGTGACCCTAGGTGAAAATTTTTGAATTCAATGGTATAAACTTGTGTTTTTCACGCTTCCGTTCCTTCAATTGGTATCAGAGCCACTATATTTGCCATTTAGATTGATGTTTATATGATTTAATTGTGTGTTTGATTATGAGATCAAAAGTTCATTGCTGGTTGTAAAGCCAAGATGGCGGCACAAATGATGAACACCATGGTGCGCATGGTTGATGCAACACAATGGTGTGCAAAGGTAAATGGATGGTGAATGTGCAATTGTTTTATGATCTAAGATCCATTTTATGTCTAATTAAATTGTTTAATTAGAATTTTCATCACACAATTAAATTATGATTCAAATCAGAATTTTAAAAATTGTTTGAATGTGATTCAAATCTGAATTTTAAAAGTTGTTTGAATGTGATTCAAATCTGAATTTTTAAAGTTGTTTGAATCATATTTAAATCTAATTTTTTTAAATTTATTGAATAAAATTCAGATCTAATTTTTTAAAAAATGTTTGAATGTGATTCAAATCTGATTTTTTTAAAAAATATTTGAATGTGATTCAAATCTGAATTTTTAAAGTTGTTTGAATGTGATTCAAATTTGAATTTTAAATTTGTTTGAATGAGATTCAAATCTGAATTTTTAAATTTATTTGAATCATATTCAAATCTGGATTTTTAAGTTGAATATGAGATATTCAATTTAATTTAAGTATGTATGTTTTATTTAATTGTTAAATAGTGATATGCATGATGGATGATCATGGACTATAAAAGACCAATGTGATTGGATTTATTTCTTTTATGTTTCTTTGGGATTGTAAATTAATTAATTTATTTTGGGCATGTATTATTAAGTTTGTAATAATTTTTGGGTTGTAATTTCATTTATTTAAGTTCTTGTAAATTCGCTTTGGTATGCCAAGGATTACTATGTAATATTGGATTGCAAGAAGTTCAAGGAGGTCAAGAGCATTGGTGGGACCGGTGGGAGGAATTCAAGATCAAGTGTTGATTATGTACTCCTTCAGCAACTCTTGTAAAATGAATGAATGAAATGCACCTAGGAATGCCCTGATTCAATTCTTGGTGGCTCAGAATTGAATCCCTTAGAAAGTCCATGATCATACCATATTTACTGCTTATCCATGAATGCATGAGATGTATGGGAATATATGCAATTATATGATATATGCATGCTAAATGGATAATGTACAAAGTGAGACCTTAATAGTAATTAGAATGACCATAAAATATTCCAAATAAATTATTAAGTTGAAAATGCTATAATCAAAGTAATTATAACATAGGCCCTCCATTGGGGCAATTATTTTAAGAAATTTTAAATACTTGCATAAGATGCAATTAATTTAAGAGATTTTCTTAAGAATAATTGTTAAGCATGAGATGTTGTAAATATGTAAATAGTTTGATGGCCAATATTGGATGTACCTGAGGACATTAAAATTATTTGCATAATTACTGGTTCAATGGGATCAACTTAACTAATGCAAGATAAGTCAATAATGGATGTACCTGAGATTTTGAGCATTAAGGGCTAGGTAAAGGATTGAACCTCACATGAGAAGTGATGGGCAAGGAGTTGCTCACTTATAGTTTATTGTAATTCCAATAATGGATGTACTTGAGGATGATCAATAGAATTATAAGAATTCAATCACCCACTAAAAATCCATCCAACTAGGATTTCTGTTTTCTACTTTGGAAGTGTAGGATTCGCTAAGTTAGTGGGAGGACCAATTTGATTAAAAGACCATAATCATTTTGGTTACTTACATGATACATTTACTAATTAATCTGGTTATTTTCTGCAATTAATTTTCTGATAAAAATGAGCACAGAACAACCACCACCATCCAATATCCTTGCAAGCATACTTGATCGCAATAGGTTGACAGGACCTAATCTGTCTGATTGGCTAAGAAATTTGAAACTTGTCCTGAACCTTGAACATATAGGATATGTTCTAGATTCAAATGTTCCTGGTCCCTTACCTCCAGAGGCCACACAAGAGGAACATGAAACTTTGAATAAGTGGAAGGAGCATGATATGAGAGCTAAGTGTTACATGCTTGCTTCCATGAGTAATGAGTTATAAAAGCAGCATGAGAACATGTTGAGTGCGAGTGAGATCCTCCTTCACCTACAAGAGTTGTATGGTGAGCACAACAGGAATGCTAGGTATGAGATATCTAGACAGCTATTTCCGATGAGGATGTCTGAGGGACAGAATGTTGGGGATCATGTCCACAAGATGATTCGACTGATTGAGCAGTTGGAACATCTTGACTTCAACATGGATTTCCAACTACAGACGGATTTGATCCTTCAGTCCCTTCCTGAGTCTTTTGGGAATTTTGTGACAAATTTCCATATGACTAAACAAGAATGCACCTTAGCTGGTTTACTCAACATGCTGGTTATTACCCAAAAGAATATGCCAAGCAATAAAGGAAAAGAGGTAGCTTTGATTGCGTCTTCTTCTGCTGAAAAGTCCAACAAGAAGAAGGGCAATAAGAAAAAGAAACCTCAGATTCTTGGTCCTTCTAAGAAAATAGCTAAACAGAAAAGGAAGACCAAAGCTGACAAAGGCAAAGGAAAGTGTTTCCACTGCCAACAGGAAAGTGTTTCCATTACCAATAGGAAAGTGTTTCCATTACCAGTAAGAAAGTGTTTCCACTGGCCAGAGTATAGCAATCTAAATGAATGCAATGCCATGGTGAAAACCAACTCAAGTTCAAAATATATTTGGCACTTAAGGTTATGTCATGTTGCAGAAGATAGGATTACAAAATTAGAGAAAATGGAGATTTTATCCTCATTGGGCTTTGAGCCTACTCCAACTTGTGAATCTTGCCTTCAGGGTAAAATGACTAGATCACCCTTTGTTGGACAAGGGCTAAGAGCTAAAAATATTTTGGAGCTAATACATAGTGATGTATGTGGTCCATTTAAGGAAATGGCAAGAGGCGGTTTTCATTATTTTATTACCTTTACTGATGATAAATCAAGGTTTGGGTATTTGTATTTGATGAAATACAAACATGAATCCTTTGAAAAGTTCAAAGAATTTAAATCTGAAGTAGAAAATCAAATAGGAAAGAATATTAAAGCTCTTCAATCAGATCATGGAGGTGAATATTTGAGTACTGAATTTGATGAATACTTGAGAGAGCACGACATTGTTTCCAGCTGACTCCTCCAGGAACGCCACAACTGAATGGTGTATCTGAAAGGAGAAATCATACCCTATTGGATATGGTACTTAGTATGATGAGCTATATTGCTATGCCAATCTCCTTTTGGGGATTTGCATTAGAATCAGCTTTGTATATTCTGAATAGGATTCCATCAAAATTAGTTTCTTCTGCACCTTATGAGATATGGCATGGAAGAAAACCAAGTCTTAAGCATGTTAAGATTTGGGGTTGTCCAAACTTATATCAAAAGTGAACAACGATAAATTGGAGACCAGATGAGAAAAAAGTCGATTTGTTGGATATCCAAAAGATAGTTTTGGATATTATTTTTATTTGCCTACTTCATAAAAGGTTGTGATAAGTAAAGATGCCACATTTCTTTAACAACAGTTTGTTCAAGAAGGAGGCAAAGGAAGGCAAATAGAGCTAGAATTGGAGAATTCTGACCAACCAACAGATCAGATGGATATAGATCCATCTAGTCAACCTATACACGTTGATGAAACATCTACAGCTGTTCCTCGTAGAACAACTAGGGTATCTCACCCACCAGTGAGATATGGTTTCCTTCATGAAGAAGAACAAGAGTTGTCTACTCACGAAGAAGTAGATCATGGAGATGATCCACTTATTTATGAAGAAGCTATATCAGATATAGACTCTTCAAAATGGATTGATGCTATGAAATCCGAGATTGATTCCATGTATAAGAATCAAGTTTGGGATCTTGTTGACCCACCTGAAGGAATTGTACCTATAGGGAACAAATGGGTTTTCAAGAAGAAAATTGGCTCTGATGGAAAGGTAGAGACCTATAAGGCAAGGCTAGTAGTGAAAGGGTTTCGCCAAAGGCAAGGAGTCGACTATGAGGAGACTTTCTCGCCTGTTGCCATGCTTAAATCAATTAGGATTTTATTAGCAATAGCTGCATACTATGATTATGAGATTTGGCATATGTATGTCAAAACAGCTTTTCTCAATGGATACATTGAAGAAAACATTTTCATGGAACAACCTAGGAATTTTGAATCCCAAGATGGTTCTAAGGTATGCAAGCTAAAGCGATCCATTAATGGGTTGAAACAAGCTTCGAGGAGTTGGAACATCCATTTTGATGAAGCCATTAAATCCTTTGGTTTTATCAAAAATGAGGATGAGCCATGCGTATATAAGAAGGTTAGTGACAGTGCTATCACTTTTCTTGTCTTATATGTGGATGACATACTGTTAATGGGTAAGGACACAGGTATGTTGACAACTATAAAGGTATGGTTGTCAAATACATTCTCTATGAAAGACTTAAGGGAGGCAACCTATATTCTTGGGATTCGCATATATAGAGATAGAGCGAAAAGAATAATTGGTTTATCCCAAAGTCTATACTTAGAAAAGGTGTTAAAGAGGTTTAACATGCTTGATTCCAAGAGAGGATTGTTACCAGTGAGACATGGTATCCACCTTTCTAAAGAGATGTCTCCAAAGACACCTGAAGAAAGAGATAAGATGGCTAGGATTCCATATGCTTCGGCTATTGGAAGTTTAATGCATGTAATGTTGTGCACTAGGCTGGATATTGCATATGCTGTTAGTTTGACTAGCAGGTATCAATCCAATCCAGGTTTGGAACACTGGATAGCTGTCAAGAATATCCTCAAGTACTTGAGAAGAACTAAGGATTTATTCTTGATATATGGAGGTGGAGACTTGCAATTGGATGGTTATACTAATTCTGATTTCCAATCAGATATCGATGATAGAAAGTCTACCTCTGGATATGTGTTCATTTGTAATGGAGGTGCAGTCAGTTGGATGAGTTCCAAACAGAGCACGATTGCAGATTCCACTACAGAGGCTGAGTATATTCCGCATCGGATCACGGCAAAGGAAGTCATTTAGATAAAGAAGTTCGTGACAGAACTTACAGTAGTTCCTTCCATTGAGTCAGCAGTTCCACTACACTGTGACAACAATTGAGCAGTCATACAGGCTAAAGAACCAAGGTCTTACCAAATCCAAACACATAGAAAGGCGCTACCACATTATCAGAGAAATAGTTGGGCGAGGCAATGTAGCCATGCAGAAAATAGCATCAGCTAAAAATCCAACTGATCCATTCATTAAGCCTTTGTCACAAGCTCAGTTAGACCGACATCTTGAGAAGATGGGTCTAAGATATTGTAATGAATGGCTCTAGTGCTAGTGGGAGATTATAAGTAGTATGCCCTAGAGCATATCATTTAGTATGTATCTTGTACATATTTTTATTAGTAAAAGGCATTTCCACTTTTCCATTTACATAATATATTTATGTGTAATAGAAAAAGTCCATTGATATTTTGTTAGAAATATTATTCTTAAGTTGTTAAGAATATGAGTGACAATATTTCTAGCACAAAGTATCATAAATAGGTTCACAATCGATGATACTTCATAATAAGGACATGACTTATCCAGAAAGATTGTATTCATATTTGTTCCCAAGTTATTTATATGAGATATAAATAAGATGGAATGGTGAGTCTCATGCCATATAACAAACATGATAGGCACTTACAAATGATAAGTAGGTCGAACGGTGACACTTATGACAAGCACATGGAGTTTACTCTTGTCAATGTTTTGTCATAAATCATATCGATGCATATAATCTTTAGACACGAGATAGCACAGTTATCTTGTATATAGGTAGTTTGAGTTTGATACTGCTTTCATACTTGTACTATGTATGGGTATATGGGCATCTGTTGGCTCCTATTAGTTATATATGGAGGTAGGTGTTGATCAAGATGGAATCTGTTCCTCTAAGTAAATAGAGATAAAATTCTATGTTCATTTAATTGTTCTTGATGTTTCAAGTTCCTGGCCAGGATAGATAGATTTATTTAGAAAAGAGTTTCTGATGAGAAAATCTTTTTTAATCAAGAACTGGAATTAAAAGAGAACATAATATTCATAGCAAATGGAGTTTGACATAAACCATGACTCCAACTTGAGTTGGGATTTTGTAACAGAGAGATTCTAGTGCATGGTAACATATGATTATAGGTTCATTTAAGGTAAACCTTATTACTAATTGGGTGGCCATGGTAAGCTATGCTAGGTGTTAACCATGGTCTATGAGGTTCATAAAATGATTTAGAGAAATCATTTATGGTAAGAAAGAGTTCTGATGATATTAAGAGTTGATATCATGTCTCATTGCCAATTAGTGATGAGCCTAGTAAGTCATACACATACACAAGTTATCACCTATTTAAATATGATTTAATTAATTAATTAAAGAGTTTAATTGATTAATTCAATAGGTTTGGTTTGCAATTAAATTGCAAAGTCCCTAGCATGACTTGAAACCAAATCTAGATTATTGGATGTATAGTATAAGTTAAATTTATATTTAAAGTGTTTAAATATGAATTTAATTAATGAGAAATTAATTAATAGAGATTAATTAATTAATTTATATTTGATATAAATTAGAAGAAGAAAAAAAAAAAGAAGAAAAATAATTATTTTAGGTTAAGAACTCAAAATTAAGACACAGGGGCATTTTGGTCATTTCACAGTGTGACACGTGACACCATGAGATGGTGACACATGGGATTATACATAAGCTTGCCAAATGTTTTTAATCATGTAAGATGATTAAAATCAAGATTAAATATAGGTTTGACACTTGGTACAATGTGATTGGGTCACTTAAACCTAGAGCTAATCAAAGGGTGACATGTGGCAAGGGTTTAATGTGTTAACCTAGCTATATAAGTGTGGTTATGAAAAAGAAAAACAACCAGCAGCCACTCCTCTCCTTTGTCACGCCATTTTGAGGCTCTCCATCTATTCTTCTTCATCTCTCATAAATTCAAAGAGATTAGCCATCAATCTCTTGAATTAAGAACACTAGAAATTATTTCTAGTGTCCTGTTTACATCTCTAATCTCTTAAAAGGAAAAACTTGAATTTCTAATTAATAGAAAAAGCTTTAGAAGCTGTTCAAGGGCTGCCATAGGTGTTCTTGGTGTGGACAAGTGTGACACCCCTTACCCGTGTACAGTATATCTGAGTAAGTAATGTCACACGGTGTATCGGCACCCTCTATTTTAACTTAATCAATTTTTGTCATAGTTTTGAATATAGTTTATGAAATATAATTTATTTAAGCCATTTATCGAAATTATTATTTATTTGAGGTTCCGAAAATTTTAAAGAAAATCCGGCAGAGTACCGGCTAAAACTGGAGAAAACCGTTCTTCGGAACCTGTTAAAAATACTTCCAATATTCATATCTCATCACGCTCAAACTCCAATATCAAAATCTCAACATTTTTCAACAACATTTCTCAATCAATCATTTCTCAGGGTACTCATATATATGCAATGAATAAATACTCATATTTTTCCATACATAACCACAAATCTTTATTATTTACATGAACATCAAAATACATTACATAATTTCAAATACATATGAGAAAATAAAAGTTAGTTACAAAATACCAAAATGAAACCTAGTGTCCTACCAATGCAGTGTAGAAGGTAAGGTGACACGGACACTGTGCAGAGCTGCAGGATGGACTCACCCAGTCTGCGGTCTACTGGGCTCACGTTCAGTATCTCCAGAACCTACGCGTGGCAAAAGCAACGCGCTAAGCAATAATGCTTAGTGGTGCAATAATAAAATAAAAGGAAATAGCAGAAAATAAATATGCATTGAATGTATAAGTCTTATTTGTTTTGTATTTGTATATCCATTTATTTCGTTAACTTTGTCAACTTTCATTCATTTGGTTGCCCAAGTAAACTATACTAAACGACTGGACTGGATAAACGGGTAAACTGGCACTGGGTATCTAGTACCTCGGGCCGTCACACCATCGGTCACATATGCATCTCCCGGTGTGCAATAGAACAGCTAACAAGCTGTAAATAATATTAGGCACGAGGCCACATCTCAATACAAGGTCAGAATGGCTAAAAGCCATAAAATCATAGAATGGCATATTGCCATGTGCAGTACTGCTAACTGAACCCTATTGGCATGCCAAACTATCCAAACCAATCTTGTTAGGTATACTAGGGCATTTGATACTTTTGAATTCTTCAATTTTTGAATTTCAAGTTTTTTGTGTCACTATTCACCTCATTGGTCAACAAAAATGTTGACTTTTTGATAGAAAATAGGTACAATGGTTTTGACACTTCCAACATACCACATTTTGCATTTAAAACTTGTTGGCATTAAGCATTAATACCATTTCTAAGCTTAAACCAAGGGAAGCAGAAATTTTACTTTTTGTAGCCCAACTTTACTGTTCCATTGGGCACTGTTGTAGTGGGAATTTGAGGAAATGGTAAACATGAAAGTTGTTCCTTATTTTGTCTAGTTGAATTTCTTTTTTTGAATCACTCCATTTGGAGTTTTGTAACTCCAGATATGGTTCAAAAACCACAGCTGGCCGGATTGGAAAAACTGCAGAATTACCAAATCTACAGTACCATGAACAGTGATTGTGACTGCCATTTGGGTTAGGTTCTGGTCATAATTTGGGGTAGGTTTTCATGAAAGTTGTTTGTCTATATCTTAACTTATTGTTGTAAAACTTTCAGGTCAATTGACCATTTCTACAGTGAGTTATGGCCAAATAAACAGTTACTGTTCATTTGGTCATTCTGCAGAATTGGCTTGCAGGGTACCCAGATTGGTGCCAACTTTTGGTCCTCTTTCTTTGGTCTTTTGGGCATGGTTTCTTCAGCAAAAATGTGCCATTATAAGTCTAGTTTCATGTCCAATTGGCCAAACACCAATTGGACCTACACAGCCAAAGTTATGACTGTCTAAATGGGCTGGAATCACAGCCTCATTACTGCTGTCTCTAGGCAGCCTGCACATTTCACTTTGCCATGCATTAGCTCACTTCAAATTATGATTAACTTGCCTCAAATGGTCACTAATTGACCATTAGAATGTCCTTTAATCATTTTATAAGCCAAGTCCACATTTTACTCCCAAAACCCTAGTTCAAATTCATGGTTTACACAATTTACTTTAGTTAGCTACTAATTCATTATTCTTATGTTTATAAACTTCAAACATGATTTCTAGTTCACTCCAAGTTCATAAAAAATACTCATTCCTATTCCTTCAATAGGGCTACCGAAATCCATAGTGTGTATACACATAATTTTTGTTCATTTAAGTTGCAAACTCTTACTCAATTCAAGTTACTAACATGGAAATAAAGAGCTTAAGGTATATATGTGCACTAACCTTTAAGTGGCAGAATTTTTCCCAAGCTTAACTTCACTTTCCTTCCTTTTCTATGCTGCCAAACACTTTCCCAAGATGAGTGGACAAGTTTTAATGAAGAGTATTTAGGGTTTAGTAGTGTAAACAAGAGGGAAATGAAGCTTTTGTTGCAAAATCAATGGAGGTTTGGGCAAGCTAGGTTTCGGCTGGTTTTGGGGAAGGAGATGGTTGCTGGCTTTTTGATTTTTTTTTGGTCTCAATTTGTCTCTTTTATTAGTTAGTTAATTGGTTGTTTAAAGGTGATTGGTTATAGCTTTTAATGACATCACATTATGTCAAAAATAAGCCCTTTTTTTCTCATTTTCTTTTCTTTTCTTCTCTACTTATTTTCAATTTAATTTTTAGTAATGTTTATTCATATTTTATGTCATAATAATTATTTACTTAAATGGACAAGTCGGCCAAAAATCACCTCTGAAGGCGAAATGACCAAAATGCCCTTCGTTTGGGTTAACGGGTCAAAATTGTCTATACCGATTGAAAAATTTTTCTAAATATTTTCTTGGCATTCTAATGCCATAGAAACCTCAATGACCCTTCTCTGGAGTCCCAAAAATTATTTTATGAATTTTCTCTCGGGTCTAAGGCTCCTAGTTGCGAGAACCGCAACTTCCCTCTGGGTTACCCATCACTAGGGCACCGGCTCGTTTAACTTGGTTGTATTTTATTTCTAAAATTTTTACTAAATTTTTCTTATTAATATTTGAGTTAATTATGGTTCCTCACTTTAGTTTAAATATTTTTCCGGACGTTCTAGCTATCCGGACCGACATTGGTCACCGAAGTGAGAATGTACGGAGTTGCTCTGGGAGGGTGTTACAACTCTTCCCCTCTAATTTAAATTTCGTCGTCGAAATTTACCTGATGCAAACAGTTGAGGGAACTGTTGCCTCATCATCTCTTCACTTTCCCAAGTTGCCTCCTCGGTGTTGTGGTGCCTCCAAAGCACTTTCACCAGTGGAATCTGCTTATTTCTCAACTCTTTCACTTCCCGAGCCAGGATCCGTAGAGGTTCTTCTTCATATGTCAAATCCGGCTGTATTTCAATTTCTTCCCTGGAGATGACATGTGAAGGATCTGAGTGGTATCTTCTGAGCATGGACACATAGAACACATTGTGGATCTTATCCAGCTCTGGTGGTAAAGCTAGCCTATAGGCCACTGGACCCACACGTTCAATGACTTCATGTGGGCCAATGAACCTAGGGCTTAACTTACCTTTTCTTCCAAACCTCAATACCTTCTTCCATGGTGACACCTTGAGGAACACTTTGTCGCCAACCACATATTCTATTTCTTTTCTCTTGGTCGACATAAGATTTACATGCATGCGAGGCAACCTTCAGATTGGCTTTGATTAGTTTCACTTTCTCCTCAGTCTGTTTCACCAGGTCTGGCCCCACCAGTTTGTCTTCGCCCAATTCAGTCCAGCACACTAGAGTTCTACATTTCCTCCCATACAGTGCTTCATATGGGGCCATTTGGATACTAGCTTGGTAGCTATTGTTGTATGCAAATTCTGCCAGTGGGAGGTATCTATCCCAACTTCCCTCAAACTCAATGACACAACTCCTCAGCATATCCTCAAGGACCTGGCATATATTTCATGTTATTATTATCATTTTAATTCAATATTTGTATCAATTCCATTGGTTTCAATTGTTTACATGGATTACTCTTTCGATTGCCCATCCGTCGAGGATGGAAAGTCATCTTGAAGTGGAGTTGTGTACCCAAGGATTCATGCAACTTCTTCCGGAATCTCGATGTAAACCTTGGGTCTCGATCGGATATGATAGAAAGTGGAATTCCATGCGATCTAACTATCTCAGCGATATACAATTACGCTAACTTCTCCGGTGAGTAGTCGGTCTAATCGGCGAGAAAGTGTCTTGACCGTCAATCTATCCACTATCACCCATGCTGCGTCATGTTTCTTCTGGGTGAGAGGTAGACCACTTACAAAATCCATGGTGACCCAATCCCATTTGCATTCAGGTATGCGTATAGGCTGTAGCAAACCTGAAGGAGCTTGATATTCTGCCTTGACTTGCTGACATGTCAAGCATTTAGTCACATAGTCAGCTATGTCCTTCTTCATACCAGGCCACCAATCTGAAGCTTGGATCATGATACATCTTTGTACTTCACAGGTGCATAGCATATACACCGTGTGTGCCTCTTTTAGAATCACGGCCTTCAATTCCCCATCATCCGTACACACAGTCTTCCTTTGTATCTGAGACACCCATCGGCTTTCACCTCATAGTCGATTGCTTTTCCCTCTCGAGATTTTGCTCATAATAGCCATTAGCTTCTCATCTACCTTCGCCCATCTAAAATCTGCTGTAATGTGGTTGGCCTCACTTGCAACTCACCAAAATAGCTCCATCTCGAATCAAAGTTAGACGGGCATTCAATGATCTCAAAGTTGTCATGGATTTTACGCTCAAAGCATCAGTAACTACATTTGCCTTCCCAGGATGGTAGTCAATTACACAATCATAATCCTTCAGGAACTCAATCCATTGTCTCTGTCTAAGGTTGAGCTCCTTCTGAGTTGGCAAGTATTTTAGGCTTTTGTGGTCCGCGTAAATGTAGCACTTTTCACCATACAAGTAATGCCTCCATATCTTCAGTGCAAAGATAATTGCTGCAAGCTCTAAATCATGGGTAGGGTATTTTGTTCATGTGGCCTTAGCTGCCTGGAAGCATAAGCGACCACCTTCCCCTCTTGCATCAATACACACCCTAACCCATTATGAGAGGCATCACAGTAGACCACAAAGTCCTTTCACGACATCAGTCAGTTAACACCGGTGCCTCTGTCAACATAGCCTTTAACTTCTCAAAAGCTGGTCGACACTTGTCATTCCAACAAATCGACATTCTTGTGTAACAACTTGGTCATTGGAGCTATTAAGGAAAATCCTTCACAAATCTTACGTAATACCCACTAGCCCCAAGAAGCTTCGATCTCGCTTGTATTTCGGGAGGCTTCCATTCCATCATCGCTTCTATTTTCTTGGGATCCACCTAATCCCATCAGTGACACTATGTGTCCAAGGAATGCAATCTCATTCACCAAAAGTCACACTTGGACAACTTAGCATACGACTTCTTTTCTCTCGGGGTTTGCGTAACAATTCTCAAATGCTCATCATGTTCTTCACTGGTCTTGGAATACACCAAAATATCATCAATAAAGACCACTACGAACCGATCTAGGTATGGATGGAAGATACGGTTCATAAGGTCCATGAATGCCGCTGGTGCACTTGTTAGGCCAAAGGGCATCACTAGAAACTCATAATGCCCATACCGGGTCCTGAATGCAGTCTTGGGCACATCTACATCCTTCACCCTCAACTGATGATCTGCTGTAACAGGGTTGGCCTCACTTGCAACTCAGCCAAAATAGCTCCATCTCGAATCAAAGTTAGACGGGCATTCAATGATCTCAAAGTTGTCATGGATTTTCTGCTCAAAGCATCAGTAACTACATTTGCCTTCCCAAGATGGTAGTCAATTACACAATCATAATCCTTCAGGAACTCAATCCATCGTCTCTGTCTAAGGTTGAGCTCCTTCTGAGTTGGCAAGTATTTTAGGCTTTTGTGGTCCGTGTAAATGTAGCACTTTTCACCATACAAGTAATGCCTCCATATCTTCAGTGCAAAGATAATTGCTGCAAGCTCTAAATCATGGGTAGGGTAATTCTGTTCATGTGGCCTTAGCTGCCTGGAAGCATAAGCGACCACCTTCCCCTCTTGCATCAATACACACCCTAACCCATTATGAGAGGCATCACTGTAGACCACAAAGTCCTTTCCCGACACTGGCTGTGTTAATACTGGTGCCTCTGTCAACATAGACTTCAACTTCTCAAAACTGGTCTGACACTTGTCATTCCAGTCAAATCTGACATTCTTGTGTAACAACTTGGTCATTGGAGCAGCTATTAAGGAAAATCCCTTCACAAATCTTCTGTAATACCCAGCTAGCCCCAAGAAGCTTCTGACCTCAGTTGTATTTCTGGGAGGCTTCCATTCCATCACTGCTTCTATTTTCTTGGGATCCACCCTAATCCCATCAGCTGACACTATGTGTCCAAGGAATGCAATCTCATTCAGCCAAAAGTCACACTTGGACAACTTAGCATACAGCTTCTTTTCTCTCAGGGTTTGCAGAACAATTCTCAAATGCTCATCATGTTCTTCACTGGTCTTGGAATACACCAAAATATCATCAATAAAGACCACTACGAACCGATCTAGGTATGGATGGAAGATACGGTTCATAAGGTCCATGAATGCCGCTGGTGCATTTGTTAGGCTAAAGGGCATCACTAGAAACTCATAATGCCCATACCGGGTCCTGAATGCAGTCTTGGGCACATCTACATCCTTCACCCTCAACTGATGATCTGCTGTAACAGGGTTGGCCTCACTTGCAACTCAGCCAAAATAGCTCCATCTCGAATCAAAGTTAGACGGGCATTCAATGATCTCAAAGTTGTCATGGATTTTCTGCTCAAAGCATCAGTAACTACATTTGCCTTCCCAGGATGGTAGTCAATTACACAATCATAATCCTTCAGGAACTCAATCCATCGTCTCTGTCTAAGGTTGAGCTCCTTCTGAGTTGGCAAGTATTTTAGGCTTTTGTGGTCCGTGTAAATGTAGCACTTTTCACCATACAAGTAATGCCTCCATATCTTCAGTGCAAAGATAATTGCTGCAAGCTCTAAATCATGGGTAGGGTAATTTTGTTCATGTGGCCTTAGCTGCCTGGAAGCATAAGCGACCACCTTCCCCTCTTGCATCAATACACACCCTAACCCATTATGAGAGGCATCACTGTAGACCACAAAGTCCTTTCCTGACACTGGCTGTGTTAACACTGGTGCCTCTGTCAACATAGCCTTCAACTTCTCAAAACTGGTCTGACACTTGTCATTCCAACAAATCGACATTCTTGTGTAACAACTTGGTCATTGGAGCGGCTATTAAGGAAAATCCTTCACAAATCTTCTCTGTAATACCCAGCTAGCCCCAAGAAGCTTCTGACCTCAGTTGTATTTCTGGGAGGCTTCCATTCCATCACTGCTTCTATTTTCTTGGGATCCACCCTAATCCCATCAGCTGACACTATGTGTCCAAGGAATGCAATCTCATTCAGCCAAAAGTCACACTTGGACAACTTAGCATACAGCTTCTTTTCTCTCAGGATTTGCAGAATAATTCTCAAATGCTCATCATGTTCTTCACTGGTCTTGGAATACACCAAAATATCATCAATAAAGACCACTACGAACCGATCTAGGTATGGATGGAAGATACGGTTCATAAGGTCCATGAATGCATTGGTGCATTTGTTAGGCCAAAGGGCATCACTAGAAACTCATAATGCCCATACCGGGTCCTGAATGCAGTCTTGGGCACATCTACATCCTTCACCCTCAACTGATGATACCCTGATATGAGATCAATCTTAGAAAATACTCCTGCTCCCTTTAACTGATCAAATAGATCATCAATTCTAGGCAACGGATATTTGTTCTTCACAGTCACTTTATTCAACTGCCGGTAATCGATACATAGCCTCAAAGTCCCATCCTTTTTCTTTACAAACAGCACTAGAGTTCCCCATGGTGACACACTGGGGCGTATGAACCCCTTATCAAGTAACTCTTGCAACTGAGTTTTCAACTCCCTCAATTCAGTGGGTGCCATCCTATAAGGAGCAATGGAAATGGGTCTTTGTGCCGGCGGTGTCTCAATAGCAAATTCAACTTCCCTTTACGGTGGCAAACTGTAACTCTTCAGGAAATACCTCTGGGAAGTCTCTTACTGTGGGTATATCACTCAGGTTTGACTTAGCCTGCCTAGTATCCACCACATGTGCTAGGTAGGCTTCACAGCCTTTTCTCATCATTCTTCTTGCAACTGTGGCTGAGATGACATTGGACAAGAAATCTGTCCTTTCCCCCACAAGTGTGATCTCATCATCCCCAGGAGTTTTCAAAGAAATTCTCTTCAATTTGCAATCAACTATTGCCTGATGACGTGACAACCAGTCCATTCCCAAAATCACGTCAAACTCATGAAAAGGCAACTCAATCAGGTCTGCCAAGAATTCATACCCCTGAATCCTTAACGGGCAACCCTTGTATACTTTGTTCACCACTACACTGTGGCCCAATGTATTAGTGACCAGAATGTCTTGGTCACTCTCCCCTACTAGTATCCCCCTTTCTACGGGTAAGTTGATGCAGATGTATGAATGAGTGGATCCTGGATCCACTAATGCATGCACAGGTGTATTGTAGAGGGAGAACGTACCCCTGATGACGTCCGGGGCATCTTGCTCCTCCTGAGCTCTCAGGGCATAAGCTCTGGCAGGTGGTCTGTTATCTGGCCTCTCTGCTGGCTCAGATGCAGGCCTCTGTGATGGTCCCATAGCCTCAGATTTGCTAGATTTTCTACCCCTCTATGGTGCAGGAGTAGGTCTGTCTGCTTGTGTTGGAGTAGCTGTAGTGGTTCTGCGTGGACAGTTCTTCAACTGATGCTCTATTGACCCACACCTTAAGCAGGCACCCATCACTCTCCAATACTCCCCCTTATGCCATTTCAAACAGTGTGGACATGCAGAAGATGCTGGGGCTGGTCCCCTGAACCCCATCCCTGGAGAGCTACCCACTGATGGTGTGGACTGACCTCTCCTAGGGGTAAACTATGGCCTGGGCCCCTAAGACTGACCCTGACCATGTGGCTGACCTGAACTCTATGCAGGTGGACCCTTGAACTTCTTCCCAGGTGCAGGAGATGAACTAGACTGACCCGGGCCCCTCTTCTGCTGTCTATCCCTTCTGGTCTGCTCACTGATTCTTACTTTTTCAACCTTTATTGCAGCTTCCACTAACTTGGTAAATTCTGTGATTCCCAGGGCAGTGAGCTGGATCTTTATGTTGTCATTTAGTCCCTCTTCAAATCTCTTGCACCTTTCAGCTTTATTAGGGACTATCTCCCTTCCGTAGAGGCTTAATCGGACAAATTCCTTCTCATACTCGGCCACTGACAGCTGTCTCTGCCTTAGGTTAATGAATTCCCTTCTTCTCTCTTCTAGGTATACAGTACCCACATATTTCTTCTTAAATTCGGAGAGGAAGAAGTCCCAAGTTACTATTTTTGGCTGTACTTCGCTGGACACCGTATCCCACCACTCATATGCATCATCTTGCAATAGAGATATGGCAGCTTCTAAGTTTTGCTCTAGGGTGCAGTGGAGTTGTTTTAGAACTCTGCCTGTTCTGTTCAACCAATTCTCGGCTGCAACAGAATCATCTTCTCTCTTGCCAAAGAAGTCAACTGCTCCATACTTTCTCAATTTTTCCAGGTGTGACTTTGGTTGTGGAGGTGGTGGTGGTGTTGCTGCTGCTGGCATTACCCCAGCCATTTGTCTGAAGAATTCGGCCATTTGTTGAAACATGGCCTGTGGAGGCTGAGCAGGCTCTGCTTGAGCTGGCGGAGCAGGTTCTCCCATACCCCCAGTCTCAGCTGCTGCAGGTGGAGCATGACTCTCCACTTCCTCCTCAACTGCCCTCTAAGATGTAGGGTCCATATCCTATTCAAAGTAAGAAAGACAAACAGATCTGCATTAGTGTCACCTCAACTCTTACAAATGCAATGCATGGTATGGACTCAATCTAGGCCCAGAAACGCCTAAACCGTGCTCTGATACCACTAAATGTGACACCCCTTACCCGTGTACAGTATATCCGAGTAAGCAATGTCACACGGTGTATCTTCACCCTCTATTTTAACTTAATCAATTTTTGTCATAGTTTTGAATATAGTTTATGAAATATAATTTATTTAAGCCATTTATCGAAATTATTATTTATTTGAGGTTCCGAAAATTTTAAAGAAAATCCGGCAGAGTACCGGCTAAAACTGGAGAAAACCGTTCTTCGGAACCTATTAAAAACACTTCCAATATTCATATCTCATCACGCTCAAACTCCAATATCAAAATCTCAACATTTTTCAACAACATTTCTCAATCAATCATTTCTCAGGGTACTCATATATATGCAATGAATAAATACTCAGATTTTTCCATACATAACCACAAATCTTTATTATTTACATGAACATCAAAATACATTACATAATTTCAAATACATATGAGAAAATAAAAGTTAGTTACAAAATACCAAAATGAAACCTAGTGTCCTACCAATGCAGTGTAGAAGGTGAGGTGACACGGACATCGTGTCAGAGTGCAGATGGACTCACCCGATCTGCGGTCTCTTGGGCTCACGTTCGATATCTCGGAACCTATGCGTGGCAAAAGTAACGCGCTAAGCAATAATGCTTAGTGGTGCAATAATAAAATAAAAGGAAATAGCAGAAAATAAATATGCATTGAATGTATAAGTCTTATTTGTTTTGTATTTGTATATCCATTTATTTCATTAACTTTGTCCACTTTCATTCATTTGGTTGCCCTAGTAACCTATACTGAACGACTGGACTGGATAAACGGGTAAACTGGCACTGGGTATCTAGTACCTCGGGCCGTCACACCATCGGTCACATATGCATCTCCCGGTGTGCAAGCGGCTAACAAGTCAGAATAATATTAGGCACGAGGCCACATCTCAATACAAGGTCAGAATGGCTAAAAGCCATAAAATCATAAAATGGCATATTGCCATGTGCAGTACTGCTAACTGAACCCTATTGGCATGCCAAACTATCCAAACCAATCTTGTTAGGTATACTAGGGCATTTGATACTTTTGAATTCTTCAATTTTTGAAGTTCAAGTTTTTTGTGTCACTATTCACCTCATTGGTCAACAAAAATGTTGACTTTTTAATAGAAAATAGGTACAATGGTTTTGAAACTTCCAACATACCATATTTTGCATTTAAAACTTGTTGGCATTAAGCATTAATACCATTTCTAAGCTTAAACCAAGGGAAGCAGAAATTTCAGTTTTTGTAGCCCAATTTTACTGTTCCATTGGGCACTATTGCAGTGGAAATTTGAGGAAATGGTAAATATGAAAGTTGTTCCTTATTTTGTCTAGTTGAATTTCTTTTTGAATCACTCCATTTGGAGTTTTGTAGCTCCAGATATGGTTCAAAAACTACAGCTGGCCGGATTGGAAAAACTGCAGAATTACCAAATCTACGATTACCATGAGCGATGTTGTGTGACTGCCATTTGGGTTAGGTTCTGGTCATAATTTGGGGTAGGTTTCTTCATGAAAGTTGTTTGTCTATGTCTTAACTTATTTTTGTAAAAATTTTAGGTCAATTGACCATTTCTACAGTGAGTTATGGCCAAATAAACAGTTACTGTTCATTTGGTCATTCTGCAGAATTGGCTTGCAGGGTACCCGGATTGGTGCCAACTTTTGGTCCTTTTGCTTTGGTCTTTTGGGCATGGTTTCTTCAGCAAAAATGTGCCATTATAAGTCTAGTTTCATGTCCAATTGGCCAAACACCAATTGGACCTACACAGCCAAAGTTATGGCTGTCTAAGTGGGCTGGAATCACAGCCTCATTACTGCTGTCTCTAGGCAGCCTGCACATTTCACTTTGCCATGCATTAGCTCACTTCAAATTATGATTAACTTGCCTCAAATGGTCACTAATTGACCATTAGAATGTTCTTTAATCATTTCATAAGCCAAGTCCACATTTTACTCCCAAAACCCTAGTTCAAATTCATGGTTTACATAATTTACTTTAGTTAGCTACTAATTCATTATTCTTATGTTTATAAACTTCAAACATGATTTCTAGTTCACTCCAAGTTCATCAAAAATACTCATTCCTATTCCTTCAATAGGGCTGCCGAAATCCATAGTGTGTATACACATAATTTTTGTTCATTTAAGTTGCAAACTCTTACTCAATTCAAGTTACTAACATGGAAATAAAGAGCTTAAGGTATATATGTGCACTAACCTTTAAGTGGCAGAATTTTTCCCAAGCTTAACTTCACTTTCCTTCCTTTTCTAGGCTGCCAAACACTTTCCCAAGATGAGTGGACAAGTTTTAATGAAGAGTGTTTAGGGTTTAGTAGTGTAAACAAGAGGGAAATGAAGCTTTTGTTGCAAAATCAATGGAGGTTTGGGCAAGCTAGGTTTCGGCTGGTTTTGGGGAAGGAGATGGCTGCTGGCTTTTTGATTTTTTTTTGGTCTCAATTTGTCTCTTTTATTAGTTAGTTAATTGGTTGTTTAAAGGTGATTGGTTATAGCTTTTAATGACATCACATTATGTCATAAATAAGCCCTTTTTTTCTCATTTTCTTTTCTTTTCTTCTCTACTTATTTTCAATTTAATTTTTAGTAATGTTTATTCATATTTTATGTCATAATAATTATTTAATTAACTGGACAAGTCGGCCAAAAATCACCTCTGAAGGCGAAATGACCAAAATGCCCTCCGTTTGGGTTAACGGGTCAAAATTGTCTGTACCGATTGAAAAATTTTTCTAAATATTTTCTTGGAATTCTAATGCCATAGGAACCTCAATGACCATTCTCTGGAGTCCCAAAAATTATTTTATGAATTTTCTCTCGGGTCTAGGGCTCCTAGTTGTGAGAACCGCAACTTCCCTCTGGGTTACCCATCGCTAGGGCACCGGCTCGTTTAACTTGGTTGTATTTTATTTCTAAGATTTTTACTAAATTTTTCTTATTAATATTTGAGTTAATTATGGTTCCTCACTTTAGTTTAAATATTTTTTCGGACGTTCTAGCTGTCCGGACCGACACTGGTCACCGGAACAGTAGAATGTACGGAGTTGCTACCGGGAGGGTGTTACAACAAGCTAGAAGGACAACATTTGGTGTCCTGAAGACAAATCTCAAAGGCGCAGACACGCTGCAGTGCATCAAGAGGTTAGTGTGATCATTTTTTATTTAATCTAGGGTTCTAAAATTAATCTGATTAATTTTAAAATCTTAAATGGAAAATACAGATCCAAAAACATATTAAAAGAGTTTTAATATGTTGTTTATCATTTAAATCAAATAGATAAAAATAAATCTTACATGATGCATGTGACCCTAGGTGAAAATTTTTGAATTCAATGGTATAAACTTGTGTTTTTCACGCTTCCGTTCCTTCAGCAGCAACCCTTACTCTATTTCCAACCCTTGGATCCATTTCACCTTTCTATAAAGGTCTAGTTCTTCGTAGTCCCTACACATTATTACAAATGTAAGATCCACATTCGGTATCTAATACCCAAGAATAAGAATCAGAAATAGATAAATTTATCTCAGTCATAAACATACCTGAAGTAGAAGCTTCATTAAGCTTCTTCTCCTTCAGAGTAGTAAGATAGTCAGCACAGTTCCTCCTCCAGTGGCCTTTTTTTCCATAGTGATAGCAAGTATATTTGTCCTTCTTAATGCCCCCAGTAGGCTTCAGTGCTTTAGGGGAAGCCCCTTCTTCTTATGGTTCCTCTTTTTAAACTTCTTGGGTTTGGTCGTAGAAGATTGAACCATAAGAATAGAGGACTTGTTCTTCTTAAGTTTCCCTTAACAGTCGTTAGTAAACTCAACAATCCAGGCAATGTAGCTTCCAACTTATTCATGTTGTAGCTTCCAACTTATTCATTATGAACTATGAGAAGCTTGGAGGTATCGACTGTAAGACCAGGTCAATACTTAACTCATGATCCATGAAAAAAACCCAATTGGGCTAATTTTTCAATATAGCCAATCTTACAATGGAACAATTCCCTTGATGTATACCTTTCATTCTTGTGTTTTGAATCAAAACTTTAAGATTAGTTGGTCAAGTATTCTTTGACTTCCTAAGATTAGGCAAGGTCTCTGCAGAGGCTTCCTTAAAGTTTCGTGAGGTTTATCAGCTTTCACAGATTGGTAAAAACCATCGCAAAGGCCACCTTGAGGTTTTACGAGCCTGCCTTAATTTTAGTTACACCAAACCAAAGTAAGGCACTCCTTCATCTTAAGCATATTATTTTTGGCTACTCTACATTAAAGTGAGACATTTATCCATGAGACATAACTAAATAGCACATTATAAGAAGAATTATTAATGGCATATAACCTTAGATTAACAATGTCAGTGTGATATTTTTTTAGAGTTGCCAAAATTTAAATATAACCTTACATTAACAATGTTAGTTTGATATTTTAAGTCACCAAAATTTAAATCTCATTAAAATTAAAATATCCTATCTTAATATTAAAAAAATATATTAATTTGACATTTAAATGCTAAATGGTAAATTTATATATCACCTTAAAAGTGTGTAAATAAAAAATTTTAAAAAATTATTAATTATCTATGCTTTATCATCATAAATTAACATAATTTTGTTTGATACATTTTTAATACATTACTATATAATTTATTAATATTATAAAAAGAGATAAAAAGTAAAGGCATACCCATACCAAGAAAAATATAAATAAAATTCTATTGTATCTTTTCACAATGGAAAATCGAGGATATAATAATAATAATAATAATAATAATAATAATAATAATAATAATAATAATAATAATAATAATAATAATAATAATAATAATCCTTAGAAGAGTGATTGATCCACCATCACTTTTTTTTTTTTTTTTAAATGCAGTCTTGCATTAAAAGCCTATAAAGGGCAAGGATAGATGCAACTTGGGTCTAAAAGAACAGAAACCAGTGGCCCACACAATGTGAGAAAACCAAGCCCAACAAAATCAAACCACCCAAACCAAACTCACAAAGCAACCCATCCTCAGGAAACCAGGAAGAGTATCCATTGGAGAAGAACAACACCAACCGTCTCTTGGCTTGACTCAAGTAGAGTTGTTATGCATATATTAAAGCTAGAACAACACTATAAACATAAGGGGCAAAACATCGCCCGTTATACCTATCAACCCACTCAAACAACGTCAATCTCCAGAACTCCATAAACATGTAACTCATACTTTGCCACAACAATAGGAGGCTGCCGCAAAGCTCATCAACCCTATAGGCCATTAGGTTTTGACCTATCTATAAACCGTAATCAAAATGCATATTTACACCTAACTTAGTTAAGGGAGGGAAGAAACCTAGCAAGGCAAGGGAAACTTATATAGCTCCCAAAATTATATACTTGAATTAGAAACTCAGGTTCTTGTATAACTCATGGGCCAAATTGTATTAGTCATTCCACCAAGAATATATCGACTAGCTTGGCTAGCCATAGAAATCGGCCAGCTTGGTTTAGCCACAAGTAGATCGACTAGCCATAACTAGATCAGTTAGTTAGTTTGGCCACAAATAGATCGGCTTAACCACATATAGATAGAGATTGGCCATGCATCAACAAAATAGAGCTCAAGCTCATCCAAACTGATAACTCATCCAAACAGAGAGCTCAATCAGATAGGTAGCTCTTCCAAATATATCACTAAGGACAATGCCTATAATTATGCTTTTCAAATGGAAATATGTCCATCTGATTATGCTAGTCAATTATTGCATAGTTGACTTTCTATTATTAACCACTATCTAAAGCCTTTATAAAGGAATGACATCATCATAACAAGGTAAGTACTTCTTCATAATCAATCTTATTCACCATTCTCTCATTCCAGCTCTAACTTGAGCATTGGAGGGTCCTCACTAGGAACATTCCAGTGGACTTCTGACCCATTTGTTCTTTATTTTGTTGGTCCATAACCACAATGAATTTTCATGGACCGCATCAATGGCTTCATATGTGGGAATTAACCAAAAAGGTTATGTTTTTTCTGCATATATTTCATATGTTTGACTTCAAAGTGGGAAGAAAAAAAATCATTGTTTGAAAAGATCAAAAGTTCAATGAAAAGGATGGCTTGTGGTTTGCTACAACCCAGCTAAGGAAAAATTTATTATCCTGGTTTATCAAGATCCAAAGAAAAAGTTTATGGTATTTATTCCATGCCATTCGCTTACTCTTTTATTTTCACTTTGCTTAGTTCATCCAGATGTGGTTGGAGGATTTCATTTATCATTGTGCAAGATTTGTTTTAAAATTTAGGCTTTAAGCCCCATGGGAAACATGTTGATATTCAAAGTAAATAAGTTTGTGTCTAGAAAATTTATACATTTTTATTTTAAATGGATGTGTACTCCAATACTAGGAACTCATTATTTTATCATTATATTCAAACAAAATTTTAAATTGATCTTAACTTAAATCTTCTATTAATCAAAATGGTTTCGGATTCAATGGCTTCGTGGAGATCATGGGTTTCATGTTTATGGTCTTCAACTTGTAGATCTCGTGTGTACTAGTTAAGCTCATAAAATTGTGTTGATTCATTAGATATGTATATGAATTGGTTTGCATGAAATCTTTTGGCCATCTGAGCAAGGAAAAGCTCACAAAATGGGAGGCTTTATTTTATTCTTATTTATTTATGAAGGTGCCATTACTTAGTTTGTATGGTTTTGGGAAGAGGACCATCAATTTTTTGTTGAAAGGCTTGACTTGGTTTTGTTAAAAATACAAAATTGCCACATCTTTTCCTGGTTGTAAAGTAGTTCTTCTCTTTTGTAATTTTACGAAAATTGTCATCACATTGACATGCCTTTGATTTCATTACAAAATCACAATCTTACTACTATTTATTCTGTATCCCTTCGATGCACATGATCCTTTTTGGCCAATTTTGTAGCTCTAGATTATAAATTTTATTAGGCTATTTAATCTCTTTGATCAAGTTTATAATTTTAGTTTATATCCCTTGGGATTTGTAATGCAATCCAAACTAAAATAGCTTAATTCTATACCAATTTTGAAAAATAATTTCTCAAATTTATCAAGCTTAATTATACAAGTCCAATTAGATTAAATTATATATTCTGTTATTATCTATAAAATCAATGATAAAATTAGGGCATCTAAAATTATTTTAAAATTTGACTCTTTAATTTTCATGTATTAGTACTTTTTTTATTCTTTCATTTGGCTCTTGCTCATAATGCTACACATTCTAGATTTTAATTGAAATCATACTCATTTTATATTCGTACATGCATAAAACATATGTACATGCATAATATATTACCTTCAAAGTCTTCATGAAGGCCTTTATTATTGGTCAAAATCAGTATATAGACCTCTTTGAAATGTGTAATACATACTTGACATGTAATATTATTTATTGAGAAATTTTTGATAAACTTACAATATGCATTAAATGGATTATCTTCACAAATATGTTTGTGTAAGAATTATTTTACAGATATCAAAAGTTAAATATATTCAGAACAAAGGCTAAAGGCCTCCAGTTGAAGGTCAAAAACCTCCAAAGGCTCTTAAGCCATGAAGGCACCTAAGATCTGCAAAAGGCAATAATACCTACAGAAGGCAATAAGACCTACACAAGGCAATAAGACTTACAGTGGGCACTTAAGATTGTAAAAGGCAATGAGACCTACAAAAGGCAATAAGACCATCACAAGGCAATCAGATCTACACAAGGAAATAAGACCTACAATAGGCATATAAGATTTGTAAAAGCAATAAGACCTATAGAAGGCAATAAGATTTGTACAAGGCAATCAAACCTGCATAAGGCAATAAGACTTGAAAAAGACATATAAGACTTGAAAAGGCACTTAGGCAATCTCAGACCACATAAGACTGGAAAAAGGCACTCTGGAGATCTATGACTACATAAGACCTAAAAAAGACACTCAAGAGATCTTTGCCCACATAAGACCTGAAAAAGGCACCAAGGACATCTCTGCGCACATAAGACCTAAAGAACGCACATAAGACCTCAAGAAGGCCCTCAAGAGATCTTTTCTACATAAGGCCTCAAAAAGGCACTCAAGAGATTTTTGCCCCCCAAGGACCTGAAAAGGTCACTCAGGAGATCTCCACCCCCATAGGACCTAAAAAAGGCAGTTAGGAGATCTCTAACCACACATAACTTAAAAAAGGTATTCAGGCAATCTCCGATCAGATAAGACCTAAAAAAAGATACTTAGGAGATCTCCACCCACATAAGACCTGAAAAAGGCAATAAAAAATCTCTACCCACACAAGACCTGAAGAGATACTCTAAGGTGACCTTTCACCCATTAAGCCCTCAAGAGGCATTCTAAGGTAATCTTTACCCACAAAACCTTAAAGAGGCTAACTCAAAAAGCCTTAAAGAGGCTAACTCTTAGCGATCTTCACCCAAAAAGCTCTAAAAAGGCTAATTCAAAGTGATAGTTTGCCAATATGATAAGGTTTAACAACTAATCTAAGGGCAATAGTCTACACTCTAAAAATTTTAAGGCGATGGCCAAAGCTTTGACATTTAAATGAGCCTAAAAATTTGTATCCGAGGGGGACGAAGATATAGCTCTCCAAATATATACTTGACCTAGAAACTCAGGTTCTTAGATAGCTAGTGGGCCAAATCATATTAGTGGTTCAACCATACGTTAATCACTAGCTCGACTCGGTCACTAGTAGATCGACTAGCTTAGCTCAGCCACAAGTAGATCATCTTAGCCATGAGTAGATTGATTAGTTTGGCTCAGCCATAAATAGATTAGCTCAACCACATATAGACGGAGATTGGCCATGCGTATTTCGGATTAGCCAAACAAAGCTCAAGCTTATCCAACTAAGTAACTCATCCAAATAGGTAGCTCATCCAGAGGCATCACTAAGGATGCCTAAAATTATGCATTTTAAATGGAAACACATCCCACTGATTATGCTAGCTAATTATTACACAGTTGACTTTTTATAAAAAACCAACATCTAAAACTTTATAAAGGAATCACATCATCATAACAAGGTATGTTCTTCTCTATAATCAATCTTATTCACTATTCTGTCATTCCAACTCTAACTTGTGTGTTGAAGGGTACTCACCGAGAACATCTCGGTGGACCCCTGATGCATTTGTTCTTTATTTTGCATGTTTACACCCACAAGGAATTTCCATGGACTATATCAAAAACCATCGTCTTCCTTTATCGCAAAGGGTAAATAAAGCTTATGGGAAACCTCGACTCTTCCAGGAGGCTTTGAAAGACAAATCAGATAAAAAAAGAACCAGGGGAGCTTTGATCCTCACTGACCCTCCACCACTTGCCCACCAACTCTTTGAACATGTCATGAATTGACTATTAAAATGAAAAATTGGGGCATATTTCATAAAACTTCAAAGATGATTCATTTTAACTAATTAAATGGGCAAATGAAATGTGGAGTTTGTGGCTTTTTTCTTTTTTTTTCTTTTTTTTTTTTTCGTTCTTTGTAAAAGTAGCTTCCAAATTTGTGTATTTGTTATTTTCACTCTCAATTAAATAAATAATAAATATTCAAATATTATTGTATTAAATAAATATCACCTAAATCATCTTAATTTACAAATTAATTTACTGAGTTTAAATTCAAATAAATTAATTTTATTTATCTTTTCATATTTATGGTAGATAATATTTAGATTAGTTTTATGTATATTTTAATCGATTTATATTATTGCGCTCGATTTACACCTTTCTTTATTCAATAAAATGATTTTTTTTCCAAAATAAAATTTTTTTTCATAGAGAATAAAACAAATTATTCTTAAAGGCAAAGTGTTACTTCTGTGCAATGATGTGCGATGATATGCTAATCCAAATTCCCAGTTGGTAAGCCTTTTCTGAATTTGAACACATAAAAAAAAAAAAAAAAAAAAATCAGCCAATTGCATCTCCAAACTTCTTAGAAGAAAATTAAAAAGTCTCTGCTCTAAGGCGTGTGTATATATGTATATATATATATATAATACAATTATTTCAGTAAAGAAAATGAGAATTTTATTTTTTATTAAATAGAATTTGACTTCATTGAAGAGCATTTCAAGATTATTTTATTTTAAATGCACTAAATTAATGTAAATAATTATGTCATTAAAATCATGAGAAAAAAAATATATCTTAACCTACAAAAGTGTATTTGAAAATATCTCTTATCATAAAAAAAAAAAAAAAACTATATAAAAAGTAATGTATTATTTTGACTCAACTTTTCCATTTTTTTTAAACAGAAATTTCATTAGATGAAATTAAGATTACAAGGGCCAAGCCCATAAAAATTTTGCTAACAAAATTTCTCCCAAGCCCAAGCCCTAAAGATAGAACCCTAGGGATGAACCAGGGTAACCCAAATCCCTCTTCATTTGCAACCAGCTCCACCACGTCATTCATCCACAGCTATCCTCGCCACTGACCACCAAGGGGAGATTGCAGATGACTATCAATGAGCAAGAGAAAACAACATTAGCATCACAGCAGCGCTTGAGCACCCGCTCAAACCAAATCTCCCTTGCTCAAACCTTTAAAGCTAGAGGAAAATGGAGAAAAATATGCAGCAAAACACCATAAAAATAGAAACTTGGACCCATGCTGAACGAATTAGGAACAAGGCTTGGCATCATGGGTCTTTCATAGTTGCCTAGAAGGAAAAGTTGTCCTACAACTCGGTACCATCCCTCCAACTGCCAGCCAATCTGCTTCTAAAGCATGAAATCAAGCTGCATGAGAGGCCTATTACAGCATGCAAGTAGGCACACAGAAACTGAAACAAAAACCCCATCCATAGATGACCACAGAGGGGAACTAGAGCTCTATTGCCCTAGACTAAGAAGAAAACTAGGAAACTAAAAGGAAACAACTAGTAACTACCAAAATAAATAAATAAACACAAGGTGTGGGGAGGTTTGATAGCCAAATGGCTAGACTTCCCCCTAAGACTAAAACCAGAGATGGAAGTTTTTTTTTTCAGAGAAAGGGGAGTCGCAGTGGAACTTTCGAAGATGCCTATGTCTGACTTAACTTTTCCATTCATTCAAGTTTGTTGGCATCAAGTGATATCAAACAAACATGTAAGTAAACAACTTATAGTTGAGAAAAGAAACCCTTATTAATTGTCAAAGGATTGATGAAAAATATTTGTCTATAAAGTAGGATTCACTATAAAATAGTGAACTCTAATGGAATCCACATCTTATTGTGCTTAGCATAATTTTCATTTTTTAGATTTTAGTGACAATTGGAATAATATTTTGAAAATTAAAAAATAATAATATTATTAAAGTTGATAATAATAATAATATTTATTTATGGTAAATATTAACTAATAATTCAGTATAATAGTAATTATATTTCTTAATAATACATATTCATATTCCTAGAAGTAACTTCCACCTAAATTCAAGGTAAGAACAAAAAATAAATAAAGAAGACAATTAAAAATAAAAAAAAGGTAAATTATGATTTAGTCTTTAATGTTTAGTAAAATCTATAAATTAGTTTCTGTATTTTTAAAACTAAGCAATTTAGTCTTAAGATCTGCTAAAATCTATAATTTAGTCCATTAGTCTAATTTTCCTTCTAACTAACTGTTAATTATAATAAAATGACCAAAGTATCTTTAACTATCTATAATTTAGTCCATTAGTCTAATTTTCCTTCTAACTAACTGTTAATTATAATAAAATGACTAAAGTATCTTTAACTATATATTTTTCTAACTTCAATAATTTATTCCTTAAGATTTTGCATTATAAACGAAATAGTATCTTAATATAAATTATTTTGTTTATAATATAAAATATGAGAGACTAAATTATTTAAGTTATATAATATATAGAGTAAAATGCATTTTAATAATTTTTGCTATAATTAATAATAAATTGGATGGATGGATTAACTTATAGATTTTGTCAAATTTTAAGAACTAAATTATTTAATTTTAAAAATATGAGAATTTTGTAAATTTTTATCAAATCTCAAATATAAAACTGTAGTTTACTAAAAAAATATAAAGGTAGAAATGAGTTTTAAAAGAAAAAAAGATAAATAAATAAGGAAAAATTATAATTTACTACTTTGTGATTTCGCCCATTTATCAGATAAGGTTCCGAAATTAAGTTTGCAATAAAAAAGTTACTCTGAGTTTTAACCGTAACAAAGAGGGGATATTGAATGGGTGTCGTTAAAAAATTTTGGCTAAATTATAATTTAGTCACTAAAATTTAGTGAAACTTATACATTAGTATATGTATTTTTAAAACTCATTTATTTAGTCATTGACATTTAAATAAATCTACATATTTGTCCTTTCATCTTATTATCTATCTAATTTATTATTAATTATATCAAAAATATCAAAATAATATTATAAATTTATAATATAAATTTTATTATAAAATAGTCCCCATATTTTACAATATTTATTATTTCAATTATAATATCATCATTTTATTTTATCAATATTCTAGGTATATAATTATATATTTGAACTAAAAGAATTTAATTGGAAATTTTATTTTTATATTATATTGTTTAATAATTAAAAATAAAAAATAATTTGTATATTTTAGCATATATATGAATTCAGGCAAGGATAAATATGTAGGTTTATTAAAATATCACCAATTAAATAGATAAATTTTAATAATATAAGGATTAATATATAGATTTTTACTAAAATTTAAAAACCAAATTATAATTTATCCTAATAACGTTCTCATGTTTACTCATAAGTCACAAACTCTTAGAAAAATATGTGAAACTTAAATTTTTTTAAGGAAAAATTATTATTTAATCTTTATATTTAAATAAAATTAACTAAATAGTTCCTTTATTTTAAAAAAAAAATATATTATTTAGTTCTTATATTTTGCTACTGTTAAACTATTTAATTTATTCATCAAATTTTCCGTTACTCATATTAGTCAAACTACTATTCAATCTCTCTATTTTTAAAAAACTAATTAATTGATCCTTATATTTAAAAAAATATATTATTTAGTCCCTCTACTTTAATGAAACTAATTAGTTAGTCTAAGTATTTTGAAAAATATAATATTTTGAAAAATATATTCTTGTATAAAAATACAAATTTTTCTGACACTAAATTTGAATTTATATTTTTTAATTTCTAATTTCTTGGATATCTTAATTTTTGTATTTTCTTCACTGAAAATTAATTTTCCTTATTTAGAAATTTAGAAAAATAATTAACTTTTTTTTTTATGTAGATAACTTATATCATTTTATTGGCCGATGAAAACACAAAAAAAAATGAAGGAGAAAAGAATGCAGATGTAAAGGAAAAAAAATATAAAAAAAGAGAAATAAAAGAGGAAGATGAGAATATTAAAGTAATTTATATATAAAATATAATTATAAGATTAAATAGTTAACAGAATTATATACATGGATTAATTAATATATTTTTTTAAAATATAAAGATTTATTAATTATTTTTATTAAAATAAAAAATTAAATAATAATTTAATTGATATTAATTAATAAAAAAATTAAAATGAAAATAAATTATAAAAATTATAATTAATTTTATTAAAATACATAAGTTAAATAATAATTTTTTTTTTAATTTCTCCCATAAATAAATGAAAAGATTTAGATTCACAATTTAAAAAAAGACAGATGAATAGTACTGTGTATAGAGAGAGAAAGCAACAGACAGAGAAGAGGAAGTAGTATAAGTAAGCAAAGTCTCTCATCACGTACTCGCGCCGTTCACTTCTCAGGAAGTGATGTCTGTTACCTCTCAACTAGCCCTCCTCCGTTTCTTAGCTTCTCCCTCCGTGACCGTGCCCTCTCTTCTTTCTCTGCTTCTTTTGGCTATATATTTGTTTCTTTCTTTCTATTGATTCAATTCTTTGCTCTTATAGGTCTGATTTGTTAAAAGAGGTCATATATATATATATATATATATATATATATATATATATATATATATCTATATATATATATGGGCAACAAAAAGGTATAGTCAAAATAAAAAATAATAAAATAAAATAGTTTGAAAAAATAAAATATAAAAAAAAAAGCTATACGCTGAAATGAAAATATTCTATAATTATAATAAGGTTTTTTAAAGTATTAGCATTATAAATAAAATCCAGATCAAAAATTTTAAAAGAAAGTAAAAACTAAAAAAAAATAATCTTAATTTTTCTTTAATAATAAAAAAAAAAAAAAAAAAAAAAACTTTTTTATTAATATAATAAAGTAGCTTTTTTGTTTGTTTTTTTTTATTTTTTTTTTTTTATAAATATATTATAATATTTTATTATAAATATTATTTTTATTTAAAATTTAATAAAATAAAAATTAAAATTAAAAAATAAAATAAAAAATAAAAAAAAAGTTTGACGTTGGGTCTAACTTTTTTTTTTTTTTTAATTATTTTAATTTTAAAATTTATTTAAAATATAAAATAAAATAATTAAAATATAAAGAAAAAGTTGTAAGTTCTAAGTAAGCAAACCTTATCATATATATATATATATATATATATATATATATATATATATATATATATATATATTTTTTTTTTTTTTTCTTTTTATTTTGCTTGTTTTGATTTCACCATTTCTTTTATCTGCTCATCCTTATTAATGGGTTCCTTCTGTTTTTCTGATATTGCTGGTGTTTTTTGAGTCGACAGACACAATTTACACGTTATATTAATATATGCTATAGTTTTCATGTATCAAATCGTATTATATAGTATATGAATATGATAGTTTAATAATTTTTTCTGGGTAGAAAATAGTAAATTAAATGTAAAATATTACTAAAATTTATTTCCTACTTTCAATGTAGATTTTTATTTAAATGAAATATTAATTTATAAATAATATTATCATGATAATAATAATTAAAGTTACATTTTATTTTTTTAGTTAATAACTAAATATGCTTATCAATATATTTTTCTTCATAAGATATACAAAATCTTCAAATCATCTCCCAAATTAGCGGCTTGAACTCAAACAGTGGAGAAACTATATGAAACTATAGCAAAAAATGATCAAAACGGGATTAGTGTGGTTTGGTTATATTAATGATTGAATTATATATATTTTATTGAGTTGGGATTTTCCTTTTTTTGTTCTTTTGGATTTTGAAAGTCAAGATTCAACATTTTGATCTCATTTCCTGCTTATATTCCGAGATTTGTTTTCCATAGTTTGTTTGATTTTAGTGATTGAATCGGGATTTTTGAGTTGGAAATTTATTCAGATCTGAGAATTAGGAAGGCTCAGTGATTTGGATAAGTGTCAATTGTCAGTATGAAACTTAAGTTTGAGCGTTTGCTGTAGCTATTCATGATCTTGGTGCTTTGCTTAATTAGAGTACAATATGTATTGAGTGAAGCTCTGATTTGGCTAAGTGTTTCTTTGTGTTGGGTTCTCTTGAATGTAATATGGTTTTATTGCACCTGTCTTTCTGTCCTTTTCTTGGAATTCTTGGAATGCAGTCAGTAGATATTTAAGTATAGTCTAAATTAACTGATTCTAAATGTACTGTTGTGGTTTCTGTTTTGGTGTTTTCTTGTTGTTCTGTTTGGTCTCCTGGTCTTTTAATTTTAGCAATGAAACTCTTGCTTTGAATTGATTATATTCCTATATCAAACCTTGGCCTTGAACTTTTTGAACTGTTTTTAATGGTATAATTTTGAATTTTTTATACATGCAATGGAAATTTAATGTTCTTTTTCTTTTTCTGCCATCTCGTGACACAGAGCAATGGCGTCCCACATTGTTGGTTATCCTCGCATGGGCCCCAAGAGAGAGCTCAAATTTGCTTTGGAATCTTTCTGGGATGGCAAGAGCAGTGCTGAGGAATTACAGAAGGTGGCAACAGATCTCAGGTCATCTATCTGGAAGCAGATGGCTGATGCTGGAATCAAGTTTATTCCTAGCAACACCTTTTCATATTATGATCAAGTGTTGGACACCACAGCAATGCTAGGTGCTGTTCCTCCCAGATACGGTTGGAATGGTGGTGAGATTGGGTTTGATATCTACTTTTCCATGGCTAGAGGAAATGCCTCTGTCCCTGCTATGGAAATGACCAAGTGGTTTGACACCAACTAGTAAGTAGCTGATAATTTCCTTCTGGAGATAAGTTGATTAGTTTGGCTGGCCTACATAAATGATATATGATTTTTCCTTTTCAGCCACTACATTGTCCCTGAATTGGGACCAGATGTTAAGTTCTCTTATGCATCTTACAACGCTGTTGATGAGTACAAGGATGCCAAAGCTGTTGGTTAACTTGATCTCTCACAACTGCTTATTAATTATTGGTATTTCACGTGCCCTTTTTTTTGTGGTGGAGTAATTGTTTCATTTTAGTTGATTGTGAAGGAAGTTTCATTCTTCCAGGGCATTTAATTTGAATTTTCAAGTTACGGATATGATCAAGTAAGAGTAACACTGATGCAGTATTGGAAGTTTAGAAATCATAGTCATTATAAAATTAGGAATAAGAAATTCTATTAGGTTTAGAATTTTCCCTAGTTAAGATTGGTTTTATATTCCTAGTTTCTTTTGATTTAACATTCCTAATTAGTTTCAATTAGGTCTAATGATACACTAAGTACCTATGTCTAAGTATTTTTATTATTAAAGAGTTTAGTATTATGATTATTATTGAAAATTAATAAATTTTGAGATTTAGTTTCTCTAGAGACTTTGTTTCTCTTTGAAAGTACATGAAATATACATTAGAGTATGAAAACTAGTATTCTGCTACTGCAACTGAGTTTCAAGTGAAGTAATTGCCATACACCCTTTGTAGCACCTTTATTGTTTAAGAAGGTTTCCTTGGTGGATAACATTTCAGTCCCACTCCCACCATGTTATGTCATTCTGATTGTTAAGATTTACATTTATGAGATTGGCTCTGTGTGCCTGTTTTAAGTGATTTGGCGGTAAATAAAAGCAGTCAATATTTTAAATAATCTGTTGACTAGGATCTGGTGTTCTTCTTTTTTTTTTTTCAATTGTGCAGCTTGGAATTGAGACTGTGCCCGTCATTGTGGGTCCTGTTTCCTATTTGCTGCTTTCCAAACCAGCAAAGGGTGTGGAGATATCCTTTTCTCTTCTTTCCCTGATTGACAAAATTCTTCCTGTCTACAAGTAAGGGCTCAGTCCTCTTCCTTTAATTTTGCAGAGTGGATTACCAAATTACTAGACTGAAAGCTATACTGAACCTCACAGAAATATATCATGTGCCAATTGCATGCTCCTTTTGTTTCCATGTTAAGAATGTATTCTTTGGATGTGTTCTTTCAGGGAAGTTGTGGCTGAATTGAAGGAAGCTGGTGCAGGCTGGATTCAGTTTGATGAGCCCAAGCTAGTGATGGATCTTGATGCTCACGAATTACAAGCATTTACTCATGCATACTCAGAGCTGGAAGCAACTTTATCTGGTGTAAATGTTTTGATTGAGACATACTTTGCTGATGTTCCAGTTGAGGCTTACAAAACCCTCACAGCTTTGAAGGGTGTTAGTGGATTTGGATTTGATCTAATTCGTGGGACTAAGACCCTTGATCTGATTAAGGGTGGATTCCCTTCGGGCAAATTCCTATTTGCTGGAGTAGTTGATGGAAGGAACATCTGGGCTAATGATCTTGCTGCTTCCCTTGACACACTGCATGCTCTTAAGGCCATGGTGGGCAAAGGTATTGACTCTCTAGTGCAACATTTTATTATTGTAATGAAATTAAATAATGATAGACGTTATGTTGTGTTGCAGACAAGGTTGTGGTCTCTACTTCCTGTTCTCTTCTACACACTGCAGTTGACCTAGCAAATGAACCTAAGTTGGATAAAGAGATCAAATCATG